>NW_012100654.1:3765981-3823595 GCF_000951045.1 Mandrillus leucophaeus | reverse complement strand
CTGGCAGCCCACAGCACCCCTCAGCTGCAGTCACAGGCCCTTTGGGAGTTGGATGAAAACATGAACCTTCTCTCCAGAAAAAGGCAAACTGCCCCCATCTTACTGGCTTCATGTGTGCACCCATAGGGAGCTGGGGGTATGAGAAGGGGGAGGCTGGAAGCTCGGCCCAACTGCTGACTAGCGAACTGCTCCCTGGCAAATGAAGCACCGTGAATGAAGCACCTTGCACGCCACAGGTGCTTAATATATGCTGCTCTCCGAATAAAGATACGTGGCATTATTTTTAAACCCAAATGCCTGTGGGCACAAAATTTCTTTTTGAGGTGATAAAAGTATTCTAAAATTAGATGATGATGATGGTTGTACACATTGGTGAACACACGAAAAGCTACTGAACCGTGCGCTTTGAACGGGTGAGGTTTATAGTAGTGCTGGTTTGGGACTGGGTTGCTTTGCTCCCCTCTCTCCTCTCTGACCCTAACAGCTGGGGCTTAGGTGGGTTCTCCTGAGGTGGGGTAGGGTCTGCTAGAGAAGCGGAGGGTCCAGAAAGTCTTGCCCTCGGATCAGGAGCACGAACTCTGTCTGGAGCCGGACAAGTTGAATGACAGCTCCAGCTCTGTTGAGTCCTGGCTGTGTGACCTGGGTAAATTACTTAGCCTCTCTGTGTCTCAGGTTCTTCGCCTCTACAAAGGAGATAATATAACACTTATGTCATAGGCTGTTGGGAGGATTTCCTTAGTAAGTGTGTATAGAGCCCTTAGCCACAGTCCCTGGTAAGCACTATAGAAACAACAGCTACACCACCGTCACCGCCATCGCCATCCGGAGGAGGCTCCCCTTGTTCCCAGTGTCTGGCATGTAGGAGTGAGAGACATTGGGGTAAGCGGGTCTCTAGAAGACAGTGAGCTGGTGAGACCCTGTCCTTCAGACTGTCCTGAGCAGCTGAGGGGACACTGGGGGAGGGCAAGGGACTCTTCACCACTCCCTTCCAGCCCGTGCACACCCAGTACCTCGGGGAAGTTGCAGTTGGGCCAGGGGCTGCCACAGAAGCCCTGCTCATCGCCCAGGCTGTAGTTGACGGCCGACTCCATCACGTGACATGCGTTGACCTGGCTTGCACTGATGTTGTGCTCCTGTGCCAAGCAGCCCAGCAGGTCCTTGCAGTTGCACGTGAACTGGGGGCAGGGAGGAGGGTGGTGAGGGGAGGGTAAGCTGCTGGGGGACAGACAGGGCAAGCCCAGCCGCAGGCTCCCACCCGTCCTCCACCTCAGGTGCAGTATGACACTGATGGGGACAAAATCTGAAAGAGGCTGAGGAACGGGCAAGGTTTGCCCAGCTGCCCTGGCTGGAGGGGGTGTGGCTAGCGTGCCCTGCCAAGGAGGGGCTCTTAAACATGCCTTGGGGACATTCCCTAAACTCTTCCTGGCCCCACCAGGCTTGAGAATGAAGAGCTAAGAACTTCACTTAGTGGGAGAGTAGCCAAGCATAGTGGCTCATGCCTATAATCCCAGCATTTTGAGAGGCCAAGGCCAGCGGATCACTTGAGCCCAGGAGTTTGAGACCAGTCTGGCAACTAGCCTGGCAACATGGGGAAACCCCATCTCTAAAAAAAAAAAAAAAATTAGCTGGGCATGGTGGTGGTGTACACCCATAGTCTCAGCTACTTGGGAGGCTGAGGCAGGAGAATGGCGTAAACCCGGGAGGCGGAGCTTGCAGTGAGCTGAGATCCGGCCACTGCACCCCAGCCTGGGCGACAGAGCAAGACTCTGTCTCAAAAAAAAAAAAAAAAAAAGAACCTACATGAGGCACATTGAGTCAAAGCTTATCCCAGACCCAGGAGCCACACAAATAAGAAAGTCCCTCCTAGCCCTGCCGGGCGGGTACATGGCTCCAATGGGTTTGATCCAATCGGGCTGTGGAGATGCTGGGAGATCGTGCAGCCACCCACCATGTTGACAAAAGCCGCCAGGAACACCAGGGTGATGGTGAACACCCCAACCAGGGTGCTGTTCATCTTGGACCGCACGATCTTCCTGGAGAGAGTCTGCAGTGGGGAGGGGAAGAGCTAGGGTGGGGGTGGGGGGTAGAGAGGGAGGGAGGGAGAGACGGAATAGCATTCAGCAAGGACTCCACAAATGGCCCCGGGAGTGTAGTGGACCTACCTGTGTCTCTCCCCAGCATGACCCCCGGGCCTTCCTGGTGGCCCTCCCAGCCTGCAAGTCTCCAGCCTTGAACTGCTGCACCATTGCTTCCAGGTCAACAGCAGGGCAGATTCTGCAGCTGACCAGGAGCGGGACTATGTGGGGAACCCAGGTGAGAGAGGCAGGATGAGAGGAAAGATGGTATCTTGACCCAACAGAGAAATCAATTAAAAAAGCACATTGGCCTGCTGTGTGCTATCAGGGAGGGACGGTGGGTGGCAGCTAAGGAGTCGTGGAGGGCTCAGAATGTTCCCCAGAGGGTTGAGAAGGCTTCTGGGAGCGAGTGGGCAGTGGTGGGTTTAAGGATTTGGAGAGGATTAGGCCTCACTCAGGAGGAGGAACTGAGCAGCAAGGAGCAGGAGGGAGGTGGATGTGGCCCTGAGCACTGAGTGAGCTCTGTCCTTAGCACAAAGCTCCATGGACCTGCCATTGCCCTCACCCTCTCCTCCTCTGTATTCTTCCACTAGACAAACCATGTCTACTCAAAGACCCCCTGCAGCTTAGGTAATTAAATGATTGGGCTCCTAAGTCCCATTTCTGCCACCAAATCTGATGCAGCTGGCCTTGTAAATGATGTCCCCCTCATCTCCCACGCAACCTAGGCTGGAAAAAGAACCTGATGGACAGAGAAGCAAAACAGTGGATCCATGATGCCCCACCCCTACCTGCTCCAACCCTTCCTGCTGAGGTCTATCTGCTACAGACATCTAGGTGTCCATAAAACCCCCCAAGGGCAGACAGGGTGGTTGAAAAAGCACTGAACCAGGAGTCGGGAAGCCTGGGCTTGGCTTGGTTTTTCCTTTCTGTTCCTGAGCAAGCCACATCCCATCTCTGAAGTCTCCTATTTGTAGGGCTCTTGGGACCTTTGGGCACCCCCAGCTTTTGTGGTGAGTGAAGCAGGCAAAGGTCTCTACCCCAGTCATGGGCCGTGAGCATCCCTGAAAATTCTTGCTGAAAGTGCCAGACCACAAGGCTTCTCCATCCCCTGACACTGAGAGTGTCTGTAGTTGGCCACACTGACAGCTAAATAGGTCATGGGGCCGTAGCATCACTACCATGTGACCACTCACTCCCAGTGGGGAGGGGAACTGGCTTGTGTGCTACAGTATTTGCTGCCAACTCAAAAAGGTGTCGGGCCCTTGATCCAGTGTTCTTCAGCTGCAACCCAAACCCACTACGTGTGCAGCATCCACGAGGGCCCATCACATGGGACTTCAGTGGCAAAGGGACTTCAAACACAAATATGCTGACATTCATGCTGCTGACTGTAACATGAGTAATAAAGTTTTTGTCTCTGACCCAGGAGTCTCATGTCTTCTGCCAGCCTCTATGAAACAGCAACCAGCAAACTCATTAGCTTGTAAGTAGGGTAAAATCACACCTTACACCCTTCAGAATTCTAGACAAAAAAGTCAGGTCCCTGCTCACCCCCGGGTCTTGGGCTTGGAGCTGGCTGTGTGCATAGGGAGGGTGTATATCTTTCTGACCCCAGAACCCTCCTCCACCCTTCCAGCAAAGCCATTTCCTATCAGCAGAGGGAAAGAGGGGACCACAAAGACGGATAGATCACAGGAAGAACTGCTGCCATGGCAGAGGCCTGGCAGTCTCGCATAGGCTACAGGCTGAAAGATGAAGGCCTGGGACTCCATCTCCCCAGCAGGAGAGCCTCCCAGGTATGCTCCTATACTACCAAGCCTGTGGCACATGTTCTGAGCAAACACTGGGATAATAAAAGAGACCCTCTGGGATAATAAAAGAGACCCTCTGACCAAACCGTCTTATGTGGTAGAAGGAAAGTTAAGTGTGATCTGAAGAGCATAAGTTTGTATTAAAATCTTGCTTAATAGACATAGAAATGAATCAAATAGATTAAGGGTCCAGAAACAAATCCTTCCATTTATGGCCCAATGATTTTGACAAGCGTTCCAAGACAATGGTGAAAGGACAGTCTTTTCAACAAATGGTGCTGGGACACATGGATATCCACAGGCAAAAAAAATGAAGTTGGGTCCCTACTGCACCCTGTACAAAAATTAACTCAAAATGGACCAGAAAATGTAAATGTAAAAGCCAAAACCACAGAACTCTTATGGGAAAACATACAAGTAGATCTTTGTGACTTTGGGTCAGGCAACGGTTTCTTAGAGGTGACACCAAAGGCACCAATCAAAAAAGAAAAAATAGATAAATTGGACTTTATTAAAAGTATTTTTGTCCTTCGACTAACACCATCAGGAAAGTTAAAAAAAAAACAAAAAACAAAAAGTATTGGTGAGGATGCAGAGAAGCTGGAATCCTTGTGCATTGCTGGTGGGAATGTAAAATGAGGCAGCCACTGAGGAAAACAGTAGGGCATCTCCTCAAAAAAATCAAGCATAGAATTATTATATGATCCAGTAATTCCACTTCTGGGTGTATGCCCCAAAGAATTTGAAACAGGGACTTGTACAGATACTTGTACACCCCTGTTCACAGCTGTATTCTTCCTAATAGCCTGAAAGTGGAAACAATTTAATCGTCCATCAATTGATGAATAAACAAAATGTGATATATCCATACACGGGAATATTTTGCAGGCATAAAGAGAGTAAAGTGCTGTTACATGCTACAACATGGATGAGCCTTAAAACTAATATGCTAAGTGCATGAAACCAGTCTCACAGAGCCATGTGAGATTCCCTTCATGTGAGATGTCCAGAACATGCGAATCATAGAGACAAAGTAGATGAGTGGTTGCCGAGGGCTGTGGTGATCAGGGAGGGAGGAGTGACTGCTAATGGGTCTGGGGGTTTCTTCTGGGGATGACAACAACGTTCTGGAATTAGCATCAATAGTTGAATAACTTTGTGAATATACTAAAAACTAGTGTATTAAAAGTTCATTCACCTGTATAAAGGTGAATTTTATGGTATGCAAATTATGTCTCAATGAAGCTCTTATTTTAAAAAATCTTGCTCAGCCTCTTACTGGTTGTGTGATCCTACACTCTGAGCTTCAGTCTCCTTACTGGGAAATTGGGAATAGCTCTCTCCCAGAGTGGCTATCAAGACTTAGCAAAGTGATGCATTTGCAAGTGCTCTGTAAGCTGTTAAACGCAACAGAAAAGTTAGTTAATATTTGCATTTTAAAGAGCTATATTGCCAATAAGAATGAAAGTCCTTATTTCCCATTTAAAGGAATTTTTGGTTTCACAGCTGGGTGAAGTGTTTTGGCACTAGCATGAGGGATCTTACTCTGAAATGGTATGACAGATGGTTTCAAATCGCTGGCTGCTGAAAACTTTGTCATTCTATCTCCATCCCCTTTCCCCACCCCCACCCCAACTCCTATGTGCCCTATGTTGTTTAAACTGCTCAGTTCTGATCACCCCATCCACTGATTGAGAGGCTTCCTTCATCATTTTGCAACCACCAATGTAATGACTGATAGAGGCAAAGGTTACTAATGCATGCTAAAACTTTCTTAATAAAAGTTGGTCGGGGAATAGGGTATGCACATTAGCTTCCTGGTGAATATGGGACCAGGAGCCCCACCAGGACCATCCAGAGGCCAGGAGAAGAACTGCAGGCTTAAAAAAAAAATCAACGTTAGATATGGCTCTACCAGCTAATGAATGACTGAATGTGCACTGGTTTGCTTGCCACAAGTCAACTTCCCTCCACACTCTTTTTTTTTTTTGAGACAGAGTCTCCCTCTGTTGCCCAGGCTGGAGTGCAGTGGCACACTCTCTGCTCACTGCACGCTCCGCCTCCCGGGTTCACGCCATTCTCCCGCCTCAGCCTCCAGAGTGGCTGGGACCACAGGCGCCTGCCACCACGCCCGGCTAATTTTGTTTTTGTATTTTTAGTAGAGACGGGGTTTCACCGTGTTAGCCAGGTGAAACCAGGATGGTCGCAGTCTCCTGACCTCGTGATCCGCCCACCTTGGACCCCCAAAGTGCTGGGATTACAGGCGTGAGCCACCGCGCGGGTACCGCGCGGGGTCACCCTCTACACTCTTTAAAAAGACTTTCTCTTGACTTTAAAACCTCAGTAGGAACTCAGGAATTGCTGCTTTTTTGAAGTCTCCAGAAGATTTGACATCCTGTCTTGATATCAGTTTATAGAGTGTCTCATTTCCTATAATTAGAGAGTTCATCTGTATGTCAACCCTAAATCCAGATTTTACCTCAGTGTGGATCTTAAAACTCTTGGCTGGGTGCGGTGGCTCATGCCTGTAATCCCAGCACTTTGGGAGGCTGAGGCGGGTGGATCACAAGGTTGGGAGATCGAGACCATCCTGGCTAACATGGTGAAACCCCATCTCTACTAAAAATACAAAAAATTAGCCGGGCATTGTGGCAGGCGCCTGTAGTCCCAGCTACTTGGGAGGCTGAGGCAGAAGAATGGCATGAACCCGGGAGGTGGAGCTGGCAGTGAACCGAGATCATGCCACTGCACTCCAACCTGGGCGACAGAGCAAGACTCCGTCTCAAAACAACAACAACAACAACAACAACAACAACAACACCACCACTCTTTGCCAGGGGCAGAGTCTCTTTCCAGGGCTACACCACAACTGCAGTCAGATTGTGGAGAGGCTTTTCCAGCAGGATAACTGTCTGTACCAGCCAATCACTTAATGCCTGCTCACAATCAGAGCCCAGAAAAAGAACTGATGTTCAAAAAAGAAGTTCAGAACCAGTACATTCCCAATCTGATTAATTCACATCAATTCAACATGAAAAGCAGGAGTGGGAACATAGTTAATAAACCATGATTGGGGTAAGGAACAGTTTGATCCTGGCCTCTTTGAATGTCTCCAGGCACGTTGAAGACCTCCCTGGGCCCCTGTCTGTGATGCGGGGCTAGGGTATTGCAAAGATAAAAGGAGGGGATGAAATTGGATGGCAAAAAAGTTTAAGAATACAGCCTCTTTGACAAGGAGCTAATAAAAGAAGCAGTAGCTCCTACTTCAGAAAAAGAAAAAAAAGGTAAGAAAACCACAGAGGTCAAACCTGGCAGGTAGAAGGGGTCCACCCAGTGCTCCCATCACTTGGCCTTTCAGGAGTCAACTGGACATATTAGCAGAGGCAGTGTCGTGGAGGGGAGGCTCATGGGCTCTGAATTAAAAGCCACCTGGTTTTAAATCCTAGCAATAACCACTTCCTAACTATAGGATCTAGAAAAAGCTGTCTAACCTCTCTGGGCTTCCATTTCCTCATCTGCAAAGTAGATTCAATAAAAGCCACCTTTGAGGCTCAGGAAACACAGCTTAAAGTAGCATCGCTTGGATGTGGATCCTGTCCTGTCTCGAAAAACACAGGGGGAACCTACGATATGCCTCCTGGAACGAAGACCTCTCCATCTCCTAAATGAATGATGTGTGTGATGAGATGTGAATGGTGAGAGGAATGTGCCCCCTGAGCATGCAGGCAGAAAGGTGAACATGGGAATCCTAAAATCCTCACAGGATGGAAGGCACCTAGGAGGGGAGGGGTACTGGTTGCACGGTTAGACCCTATTTTAGAAATTGTGGACCAGGACTTGAGTTGGAGTGGTAGAAAGGAGAACCAGCAAGGTGGGCTTAGCTACACACAGGCTGCAGGGAGAGGAGAAGAGGCTCTGTCGGTGACTGCAGAGCAGACAGGGCCCACAGGAGGCTCTGGTCACAGATCCCAGGTGCTCATATGATCAGGTCCAGGGGATCAGTACGAGGTAGACCAAGAGCAAGCCATCAGGCTGGGGGATAAGAGAGATTCTCTCACACACACACACACACACACACACGCACACGCACACACACAGAGCTACGCAGCTGAGTTCCCCCACAGGGCCTATCTGTACCTAAGTATTTGGAGCTGGCTAAAGAGGGAAGGGGCTGCACTTAGAAGCCATGAGCAAACTCCCTATCCCTGGAGGTGATCAAGCAAAGCAGAGGCTGGCGCACCCCTCGCAGGGTTATCACTGGGAAATCCAGCCTCAGGTGGGTGGCTGGGCTCTCTCACTGCATGGGCCCCTTCCAACCTGAGATCCTCTGAGTTGTGGACAACATGTGATGGTGAGCAGGGCTTTAACATGGTTTTCTCTAGGAAAAGCAGTTCTGGGGCCCAGGTCAGCACAGATGCCAAGGGAAGGGGGGGGGGTTTGTGCAGATGTGCAGACTTGCCCTCTAAGACAGCATCTCCAGAAGGAAGCACTCGGGGGGAACGGTCCCTAAGGCAAGGCATCTGAGGGGCAGCGGGGGCTCTGCAAGGCAGCTGAGGCTCAGGAGTGAAACCAGGATTTGAGGACACAATGAAGACCAAGGCACCAAGTTAGCCCCACTGAGAAATCCAGGGGAGTGTGTGAGCTGCACTGAGCTGTGTCTGGAAAAGACTGAACAGGCCCAAGATAAAAAGGCCACCAGAGCACTTAGTAAGAAGGCAAAACCCAACCCAGAAAGGACCAGGGAAAACTGCTCCCCAACAGCCAGAGAAGACAATTCACTCAGCCGACACTTTCTCATATTTCTGTCTTTGAAAAGGTTAAAATATGGACAGTTTAAGGAAGTTAGTCCACGTTGTTCTGGGAAAATGAAAAAGTAAATGAAATAGAGAAAGAGACTGACACTACCTGGCTTGGGGGTAACTTAGGAACTGTCGCATCTCTTTGTAAAGCCACTCCCTGTGACTTCTGAGAGACTGAGAAAATGAGAAAAAGTTTCTGAGTTCTGGTAAAACCACAAATGTTTTTCAAAAAGAAAACAGAAGGACCCTAAACACTGCAGGCTAGTCAGCTTCATGTCAGCACCTGCAAAGGTGAGAAAATGAACTTCATTTGGTCAACCCACTTGTGCCATGGTGCTCAGTGACAGGCTGACATCTGCATCAGGGAAGAAGGGGTACTGTTCCCCGCCACGCACATGGCAGGAGGTAGAGCCAGGTAGAATCTCCTTTCATGTCTTCACCTGCAAGCTGTTTAACCCACAACACGAAAGAGGGAAGAAGAAGAAGAATTCAATGGAAAGAAGTTCATATTACAAACGACTTTTCAAATTGGGCTCTGCGTTCCAGAAAGTGGATAAACCCTGAGAAAATGGCTAATCAGGCCACGAGAGAAGGAGGCGGCAGGGATAGGAGCTGAGGGTGGGTGCTGGAGTCTATTTAATGGGTCGACCACCAGCCCAGAGCGGCAGGTTCCAGGCTTCATAAGCCACTCAAGTTCTTTAATGAAGCCTTCTATCTGTAAGATGGAAAAAGCAGGCTACCTAGCTGGATGGTATGGGACTAGGGGGACAGTGTTTGTGTGGCCTGGGGATGGAGGGTGAGTATTCCATCTACCAGCCCCCTCCCCTACCCCAAGGAAACTGAGGCCTCCACAGAACAGAGGCAGCAAAAATCACTGGGTTAGACAAAAGAACTGAGAACATGCTCAGTGAATTTGGCATTGATAACAAAATAGGCAAATTCAACAAAAGAAGGCAGGGATGATTTTCATAACTCATCTTGAACTGTGGGGAAAAACCTCATGAGACCAACAATGGCCAGTGAAGGTGGCTGCAGGCAGGAAAATGGGCCCATCCTTCCCCTCCTCCACAACTGACTGCAAATCAGGAAACTCAAACGGAATGAAATCAGTAGAGCTCAGGTTCACCTAAGTCCCTAACAGCAAAGGAAGGAAATTTAGGTTCAACCTTAAAAAATGGCAGACTATGCACAGCTTTGATTCTGATTTGAATGGGCTAATTAAGTGCCTGAAACAAACAAACAGAGAATGACTTTGCCTCAGGTTCCTTACTTAAAAAGAAATGTTCTCTTTGGGGTTCAGCAAAATAACTTTTAACTATGGTGTACTTTTTTTGTAGGTGGTTGTGACTTTTCATTGTGGCAATATTTATACAACATAGAATCTGCCATTTTAACCATTGGTAAGTGTACCATTCAGTGGCATTAACCACACTTATGCTGTGCAACCAATATTGCTATCAATTTCCAAAACCCTCTCATCACCCCAAACAGAAGCTCTGAACCCATTAAGCAATGATGCCTGCCAGCCACTGGGAATCTCTAGTCTGCTTTCTGTGTCTATGAATTTGCCTGTTCTAGGCATTTCATATAAATGGAATCAGATGACACGTGTGACCTTTTGTGTCTGGCTTCTTTCACTCATTGTCATGTTTTCAAGGTCCTTCTATGTGGTAGCATGAAACGGCGCTGCATTCCTCTTCGTGGTGGAATAACATTCCACTGCAGTACACGGCACATTTTGTTTATTCATCTGTTGATGGATGCCTGGGTTGTTTCCACTTTGTGGCTATTGAGAAAATATGGTGTCCTTTCATAGCCACGGGATGAAGAAGTGGAACTGTCCACTCTGGATAAAGCAGGCTAGGGGGGCCTTGACAACCGCAAGACCAAAAGGCAGAAGTGGCTGAACATGGGGCAGGAGGGAGGTTGTGGCCTTGAGGAGGGAGGGTCAGTGGAGAGGCAGGGAACCAGCTAATGTTAAGCCCTACGATGCAGCCTATCAGATGCTACAATACCAGCAACTGACGGAGCACGCGGCTCAGCGTGGTGTGCTTCTCAGACGTGCCCGATGGCTCTGGCTGACCCTGCCCTCTCTGGCTGTCCACCTCTGCACCTGGCAGGGGAGGTGAACCACAGAAGGTGATTCCTAAGGTCCCTTCCAGTTCTGACAATCAGTCCAACAAGACCTTGACCATGATGTGACTATATAGTTAACAGACTAGTAACAGCCTTCTCTGGAGGGTGGAGAGAGAAAGGGGACTTTGGAGGGGATGAAGGTCCAATTCCTCCAGAAGGAAGACATGGTGCTCACTGCAGAAGAGGGAGTTATGGCAAGGCTGCACCCGAGTGCCCCACTGCCCACCCCAGAGGCTTGGCTCCCAGTGAGTGTCAGGGAGGAGTCAGAGAGGCTCAGCAGATGTGGGAGAGGCAGATCTGCCCCAGGGATGAGTGCTTCCTGGGGGCCAGCCTGGTGCGTCAGGGAATTCTGAAACCACTGGTGAAGAAACTGAGGGAAAGGCCTGATGGGCACGGCAAACAGGAACATAAGTGGTTTCTACCACAGACCAGAATGACCCAGAGCCAGGTCACATTGAGGGACACAGCCTGGACAGGGGACACAGCACGCCTAAGAAATATGGGAGAAAAACTCAGAACAAGAGCCACATTTCTGCCGCCAACACCAGCCGGCTGTGTGGCCCGCTTGGAAACACCGAATCACTCTGGGGCCACACTCCTCACCTATGTGCTGGGTGGCTCAAGACCTATAATCTCTGAGGTCCCCTCCAGGGAAAATTCCAGAGCACATGGGAGCACCACAGTGTGTGTCGAGAGAGACCTCCCCCACGCCCATTCTCTCAGCAAATATTCACTGGCCACTGCTCTGTGCCAGGCTTGGTGCTAGGCGCCCTTCCTTCCTTGTGCATAACATGAACAGGCGCAGCAGCCACAGCATCTTCTGGTTGCAGAGATTTGCCAAGGGCAAGTTAAAGCAGCCAGTGAAGAACAGGTTCCCACGGACCATTTGCCCACCTCCAGGTGAGCTTGCTGCCAATGCCAATGGAGAGGTGTGGCTGGCATCAGGCACTCTCCCACCCCTGCCAAGCACAATACTTGGGCCCCTTCACATTTCAGGCCCCTGCGTAGGGCCCCTACCAGGGCTGAGACAAGCGGGAAGAAGGTGGCTGCAACCCAGCTGTCAGCTACACTCACCTTTACGCAGGAGTAGATCACAGACACAAACACCACCAAGGTCAGCAGCAGGGAACAGGTCAGGTAGAAGCTGAGCATGAATACTGAGCTGGAGGGAGAGAGGAGGGGAGGGAGAAGCCAGGCTCAGGTGGCAGGGCTGCAGCTTCTGGGGGGCCTGCCTGACAAGCAGGCCACAGGTCCCCCGTGCCCATCCTCACAGCTTCAGAGGGCCTGGGCTCTGAAATCCGGAGAGGGAACCTGAAGTTGCTCCATCTCCCCTAATCCATTGCCCAGCCTTTTGCACTGACTGCCTGAGCAGGGCTTACACAGCCTTGCAGGTGGATTCTGGAGCCCTCCCCATAAGGGTATGGTTCCCTCCCCTTCCGGTGGGGACAGCAGCCCACAGGAAGCTGAATGGAGAACCAGGTGACACCTGATAGGTATTCTGCCTAGTTCGCAGCTATTCACTGATGTGCTTCATTTAGCTTGGAAGAACCACCTGGTGATTCCCTCCAAGTGGTCACTCACGGCTCCATAAACAACTGTGAAGGCTGAAAACTGATTGGATCAGTGGCCTTCATTTCTAGAAATGCCTTTGTCAGCAGCACAGCCAGTCACTCTTTGAGAAACAGGGGTGACTGTCTCTTTAGAAGGGCAGAATCTCTAAGCCCCACCCCCTTTCCACTGCCAGGTCCCAAAACAAGTCTGTGGGACTGCCAGGTCCCACAGTTTTTGCTCCTCTATTCCTAGCCAGTTCAACAAGAAAAACGCAAGGATTTCCCTCTGCCCCTCCTTTCAGATGCAGATCACAGGTGACCTTCAGAGCCACCGCGGGTGGCCACCCTCAGACAAAAGAGCTGTAAGTGACTTTCCATCCGGAACTTCCCATTGGCCCTCCTGGGGCAAGGGCTGGCCTGGAGACAACATACCCCGCCATACCACCAGGTGGCTGTTCAAGGGAGGAAGAGTGGCCTGAAGATGCCAGGTGTTGTTACGGGGTTAAAAGCCAGTGGGGGGCGTGAGAGGCAGGTGAACACCTCTAGGGAGGATTCAAACAGCATCTTTGTTCCAGGCCTCCACAGAAGCCAGCACTTAGCTGCCTTCAACAAATGGAACAAGAGAAACGAATTCTCTTCAGAGGAAAAGAAAGACCTTTAGAGTGGCTTTTAAGGCTTTCCTAGAGAGGAGGTGGCTAGAGAATGACCTCTGTCAATGTCTAAGCCACTTGGAGGGAATGAAGCCGTTGCAGGCAGGGCAGGTAACTGAGACGACCCAGCCCTCAAGACGCTGCAGAGAAGGAAAAGCAGCAAAGAGGCAGGACTATGCACTCAAGCTACAGGGACTGTCAGTTACAATGGGATTATAAACCAGATTGCTTTTTTTTTTTTTTTTGGAGACAGAGTCTCGCTTTGTTGCCCAGGCTGGAGTGCAATGGTGTGATCTTAACTCACTGCAACCTCTGCCTCCCAGGTTCAAGTGATTCTCCCACCTCAGCCTACCGAGTAGCTGGGATTACAGGTGTGCACCACCACGCCTGGCTGATTTTTGCCTCACCACGCCTGGCTGATTTTTTGCATTTCCACTGTGTTGGCCAGGCTGGTCTTGAACTCCTGGCCTCAAGTGATCCACCTCCCTTGGCCTCCCAAAGTGCTGGGATTACAGACGTGAGCCATTGTGCCCGGCCTCCAGATTGCTTCTTGATACTTGTGGGTCCACATCAGTACAGAAAGATGGGGTTTTATGCCAACAAGGAGCCCAGCTCTGCACAGCCTCAGTGCTGGTGTCAACCAGGGTGAAGCTGGCTGCCAGTGCCTGGTTTTCACCTGTGGCATCCAACAGAGTCACGGCAGATACAAATGTAAGGGAGAGCTTTTCATTCTTTTAATAATGTTGTTAAAAATAAAATACATGTCGACATCATGTACCTCCTGCTATGGTACACGGAGAAGGACACATCATCACTTCAGTGGGAGCCTTGCCAAAATCTAATCATGAAAAAACATCAGACGCACTCAAATGGAAACTACAAATTAATTGGCCGGTACTCCTCAAAAGTGCCAAGGTCATGAGAGACAAGCAAAGGCTGAGGAACTATCACAGATGGGAGGGGATGGAGGACATGAATTAACTACATGTGACGCGGGATCCTGAAAAGGCTCCGGGAACACAAGCTGGATAGTGAGGGGAAAACGACGAATTAGAATAAGGTCAGTAGATGAGTTAATAGTATCATTTTAGTGTTGATTTCCTGGTTTTGATCATTATACTGCAGTTACAGAAGTTGTCAACATTCGGGGAAACTGGATGCAGGACGCACAGAATCCCTCTCGGCTACTTTTGTAACTTCTCAAAACCATTATTTCAACATGAAAAACAGAAGGTACTGGCTTTGGGGACTCTTTAGATGAAGCAAGGCTTAGAAGATATAACCAAATTCAATCAGTGGATTTTGAGTAGATCTTGGCTACAAATAAAACTAAAAGTAGAAGACATTTTGGGGGACAGTTTGGGAAATTTGGATATGGACTGGGTAGTAGGTGATAGTAGGGAATTTATGTTAATTTTTTTGGTATATAAAGTATTGGGGTTAAGGAGGAAAATGTCCTTAAATTAGGTGTACATTGAGGTTTTTATGGGTAAATGTCTTTATGTCTAAATTTACTTTATGTCTAAATTTACTTTATGTCTAAATTACTTTATGTCTAAATTTACAATCAGAATAAAATAAATGAAACAAACACTGCAAAATATTAACAGTTATTCTATCTAGGGATGGGTACTGATTAGATTAATTACTTTACTTTTCTGTGCATTTGAGGAATTACATAATAAAAAGTAAAAATACGTATTTATGCATACACTTATATGTATGTGTGTACATATATGTATAGGTGTATGTGTACAGGTGTACATACATAAGGCAATTATGTTTCTCTTCCCAAGTGAGACTCTAATGTGAATGACAATTTAACAAACACCTCATTTCCAAAAGCCCTGCATACTTCAAAGTACCCCCCATAGAAGCCACAGGCTTTCTCAGTGACACAGCCAGTCCTCAGAAAAGTTCAGAAACACCTCTGTGTGAAATACTTTCAGAACTTGAAATCCATTCTTAGAAATATCCACAGTAGTAGAAAACCTGCATCTTTCGAATATATATGTATTTTTTTTTCCAAGAACTAAAGGTTACACAGAAAGCGGCCCAGGGAATACTTTGGGTGACTCAACTGTCAGTGGTGGGGTGGGTTAATGGGACGAGACAATTAAGTGATAAAAAGGCATCTCTTGACCAGGCACGGTGGCTCACACCTATAATCCTAGCACTTTGGGAGGACAAGGCGGGTGGATTGCCTGAGCTTGGGAGTTCGAGACCAGCCCAGGCAACATGGTGAAACCCTGTCTCTACTAAAATACAAAAAATTAGCCAGGCATGATGGTGGCTGCCTGTATTCCCAGCTACTCAGGAGGCTGAGGCAGGAAAATTGCTTGAACTCGGGAGGCGGAAGTTGCAGTGAGCCAAGATGGTGCCTCTGCACTCCAACCTGGGCAACAGAGTGAGACTGTCTCCCTCCCCCTAAAAAAAACATCTCTCGTACAGCTAAGCAGCGACCGGTGAGAAGTAGCCCATCCTGGAATGAGCACATCATCTTCCTACCCAGAGAGGTCAGAGCCCTGGCTTCCTATCCCACTGAGGGCACACTCAGAAACTTCTCTCCCTGCCTGAGCAAGTGTAGGCCAGACTCCCTGCTCTGTTCTCCTAAATGACCACCCCCTCCCAACCCTGGGATTCCCTGCAGCCAGAGGAAGGAGCCCAAGAGGGCTGGGGATACTCACTGGGGCACGATGGTGATCTGGACAAAGCAGATGAAGAGGAAGACGAGCGAGGCACACGCCACATAGGCACCAAATCGGTCGTCTACCTGCTTGGAGTACTGAGAGGAGACGGGCATGGTGAGAAGGGCCAAGACACCTGGCCCAGTCCACTCCAGCCCTGTCAATCCCACACACCCAGGGCAGCCACTCAGGGCTGGTCACCTGTGCAGCCCACTCCCACAACAGGGAAGACCCGAGGACCAGGGCCAGACTTAGACCCCAGGAAACCATTCCAGATCACCAGACGGTGGTGCCTTTGGAGAGGGCAGTTGAGAGGGATCTGAAACCTTCTGCAGGTGGGTCACCTTCAGAGTAATCCATACTGATCACGGCTGTACATGACTGCACACCATCTACCCGCTAAGAAACATGCCAGGTGTCTACAGGCCTCATCCAGCACCCCCACAACAGCCCGGGAAGTCAGAATATAACGGCTGTCATTTCTTCTTCAGAGATGAGCAAGCTGGGCCTCAGAGAGCTCAACAAGACTTGTCCAAAGTCACATCTGGGGCTCCTCACCCCAGCTCCTCCCATGATACCAATCAGCCACACTGATGGAGGTTGGGCTGGCACAGTCACCCAGAGTAACACCCAAGTCAGGTCCATACACTGCTGGTCCCTTTCCACAGCTCCACCTCGCTGATCCAGTGTGCTTGTCTGGTTGAATGCTGATGAACATACCCCAAGTCCACTTTAACTGAACCCTGGGGAGACGCTGCCACATAGTGCGAAGAGAACTGACTGGACCGGGATCTGGCTCCAGCTCTGTCGCTGCTTCACTGGGTGGCCGAAAGCAGGTCCCCCAACCACTCTGGGCGTTAGCTTTCTCATTCACAATGTGAGGAAATGCAACAGAGAGATCTTGACTATCCCTGCCAACTTTACCACCTTGAGGTCTCAATGTGACAAAGCAGTTGGGCTATCCATCGACAATGATGATAACAATAATGCAAATAGCAACGAATATGCACCGAACGCCTACTATGCGACAGATACTGTGTCATACATAGAAACTCTGCTGGGCATGGTGGCTCACGCCTGTAATCCTAGCATTTTGGCAGACCGAGGTGGGTGGATCACCTGAGGTCAGGAGTTCAAGATCAGCCTGTCCAACACAGTGAAACCCCATCTCTACTAAAAATACAAAAATTAGCCGGGAGTGGTGGAGGGTGCCTATAATCCCAGCTA
Source organism: Mandrillus leucophaeus (assembly GCF_000951045.1). Classification (NCBI taxonomy): domain Eukaryota; kingdom Metazoa; phylum Chordata; class Mammalia; order Primates; family Cercopithecidae; genus Mandrillus; species Mandrillus leucophaeus. The sequence goes on along the minus strand of NW_012100654.1, from coordinate 3,806,657 downwards.
CACAGGAGGCTGAGGCAGAAGAATCACTTGAACCCAGCGGGAGGAGGTTGCAGTGAGCCAAGATCAAGCCACTGGACTCCAGCCTGGCCAACACAGTGAAACTCCGTTTCAAAAAAAAAAAAAGAAATTAATTTCATCCTCACTATAACCCTATGAAGTGGGAATGTTAACTGCCCCATTTTCTAGATAATGAAACTAAGGCACAGAGAAGTTAAGATGTATCCCTTCCAACCAGGGAAGCCTCCCTAGAACTCACATCTTCCTAGGCAGTGCAGCATCAGAGCTGGGGAAACTGAGGCCACCCCTTCCATGGTGCTGGGGGCGGGACGGAGCTGTACTGTTTCCTTGCCCTCCTCCTCCTGGTCCTGATTCAGTACAGGGGCCTCCTTCCCACCCAGGGTGCTGTACCTTCTTCTCTAAGTCAGGCTCCCTGAAGGTCAGGAGGAACTTGCGGACGTGCTCAGACCGAAGCCTGTCAATGCTCCTGGCGTCAATGGCGCGGCCCAGAAACTCATCCACTTCATCCTCAGGGTTCGCACTCTCCTGGGCATTCCTGGGGAGCAGAAGCCATGGGCGTGAGACAGGCTGACCACAGGGGCACCAGCAGAGGGCTGGCTCTTCCGACCATCCCCCCAGACTCTCAGAGAGGCCCGGCAGCTGTCCACCATCAGCCCAATCAGGGCAGCGGGAGCTGAGACTGAGACCAGAAGCCTAAGCCCAGCTCTTAACAACTGCACAGGTGAACAGACAACTGCCCAAGTCTCAGCCCTTCCGGCTTAAGGGGGTTGTTGACAATAGGCTTTTCTGACTCTGTTAACATATTATATTAGCATAACAATGTGAGCTACCATTGATGGTTTAATTGGACTTTCCCTACAGCTAACAGGCTTTGCTCTTTACCCTCCAGCTCTGCTATCCTCCTGAAAAGAAGCCCTAGATCGGGCAGCGAGAGTTTCTGCGGGTTTCTGCCACGGGGACTGTGGCCCACCTGGTTTCTTTCACCCAGCTCAGGGCACTCTTGAGAAGCAGGTTTCATATAGACTTGAGTGCTGACCTTCAACACCCTGTTTCTCAGGGTAAAGCCCAGTCCTGGAGTGGAATTTCTGACAGTCGTGAGAACCGGAAGTGAAGGAGGGAGACGTGGGCATTGCCTCGGGGCACTGGATGCCAGGCGCTGCTGACCAGTGTGTAAGGTCTGCACTTTCCTGAGGGAGCCCACGTGTGTGCACACATGCACGTGCATGTCATGGAGACAAAATGGGCAGTGCTGAGCCCTGTCCTTCTGCTGGGTGGCCTGGGTTCCTGGGCTCCCTTGCCTGTCTGGGGCTGCTGCTGACCACCTGACAGCTAGGGGGGGCTCCATTCACTCTCAGCAAAGACTGCAAGTGGGGTCATTTTCCATGGAGTGTGGAGAAACCAAATGATAAGGTGGATTGGGAGATATCCCCTAGACCTGGGAGCAGGAATAAGGAAGGGCATATTACTCACTTGTCCTTGGGGTCTTCAAAGCCCTAAAAGAGGATAGAGAGAGAAAGAGAAGAGAATGAGAACAGAGAGAACCCAAAGCTCAGAGGCTTCTAAAAGGCTGCAGCTCATCTCTCTACAGTCTCCCAAAGGGCGTGGACACAGAGAGGAGTGTCACTCAGGACCTCCTTCCTTCCTCCCTCCGTTTGTCCCTTCCCTGGCAGTGTGGAGCACTCTGCTGGGCAAACAGAGTTCGGCGAACACTGGGTGAACCCAAAATCCAAATGAACACACCCTCTTCATTCCCAATGAGGACACAGTTTGAAAATACAAAAAGAGGGATTTATGTTCCTCTCCATGAGCCAGGGCTATCAGGCACTGAAACAGACATGGGGCCCTGGTGGCACACAGACTCTACCCCCAGCTCTACCCCCCGCTGAGGGCTCCGGGGAGCCTCAGCAGCCTCTGCAGTCACCTCCAAGTGACCAACTATGGGCTCTGAGCTCCTCCCAGGCTGCCAGCGCCAGCCCAGGATGGCCTGGTAGTTGTCTGCCTAGGCAAACTGCACCCTTCTCCTTGTCCTCTGAGAATGGCCAGACCCTCCCTCCAGGCTATAAAGTGGTCCCACGTCACCATCCCAGCCCTGGGCTGGAGGCAGAGATGTCACTCAAGTGAGCACTCCCTCCGGGGGGCAGGCCTGTGCCTGATGCTCCCAGGATCCCTCAGAGCACAGGCGTGGCGGGCAGCGGAGAGCTGGACAGGCGAGCTTCCCACGGAAGACCCCCTGCAAGGGGCTGGCCCACTCAATTCCATCCCAGGAGCTGGTAAAAATTCTACTACAGAACCGAGAAGAACTGAGCTATATTACATGCATGCTGGTCTCTACGACTCAAAAATAGGCCGAAATGTTGTGAATAAGCCTGTTCTGGCTTTTCCCGATGCTCCTTTGGTCATCTGTTGAGGCTGGTGCAGGGGACCCAGTTTTTCTTCCTGTGCTGAGTGGGGGGCCGGGATCATCCTAACCACACTGCTTGTCATGTTGGTGTGGAGAGCTCAGTGCCAGGTCAGTATGGCAAGTTGGTAACAGGGCAGATAACACTGGTCCACAAACCATGGCAGGGGGACTGTTAAGAACACAACAGAGTGGACTGGGCTCAAATCCCGCCGCCTACTTACTCTAACAGTTCCAGGACAGCGGCTACTTGGCCTCTCCCAGTCTGCCTACACTCCCTCCTGCAGCACCCGGGCCCCACCCTACTGGCCATTCCTGGGTTTGGTGAGAGGAGCTTGAGCCCACATGTGTCCTCCCACTGGCAACCTTTTTATTAATAAATAACCTTAAAGACCTTATGACACAAGTGCCTAAGCATCAACCAGCACGGCTCATCACTGTGTTTTAGAAGCTGGGTAAAAGCTGGAAAAAGATTTAAGAGGCACTGCTGACTCCGAGTTCAAACCTTCTAACAGCTCTCGGTCACTACTGTGTGCTCCCGGGCCCCCATCCCCGCTTCAGTGGACTATTTCTCATAAAACTCATCCAGTATGGGCAGCTCAGGGTGAAAGCTTGCCTTCTGTGGATCTCTCTCCAGGATTCCAGGCACGTGTAGCACGGAAAGCCCAATGGCCCTCGTGGCAGCTGCAGAACCTGTCTCCATCCCCAGCCTAGATATTCCCACTGGCCATGCTGGAGTGGCGCCCAGACGCTGGTCATTGGTGGTGGTCCCCTCAGGGGACACCGGGCCCAGCCAGGACAGGAGCCTCTGTTCCCACAGCCCTGTTCTTCTGCACTCCTTCCCCTCCCTGCTGGGCAAAGCGACGAACGCCATGGAGGAGACTTCCTGGCAGCCTCCTTCTCCAGAGACTGTCCCTTCGCCATGACAGTCCGGACTGTGAATTCTTCCACAGTTCCTTGTCCTAATGATGAACAATATATCTGCCAACCCGGTGCCTACAGTCCAAACTATCTCCTTTAAGACTTCAAGATAACTAAAGATACAGCTTATATCAAACATCACTAAAAAATAACTTTCCAAGAATTCTAAACAGAAAGAATCTCTCACCACCAGTCCTGCCTCCCTGCCAGTTGCTCCCTGCCCTTCCCCAGCCACCTCTCTGCCTTCCCTTCCTCCCTATCTCCCTCCCCTACTGCCCAGCTTCCCCTCCACTTCCTGCTCAATGCTCCATGCCTCCTCTCTGTCGGTTCTCCTGCCCCTCTTTGCTATCCCTGCTCTCAATCCTTCCCCCTTTCCCCCTTTCTCCCTTATCTTTATTTTGAGATAGGGTCTCGCTCTGTCCCCCAGGCTGGAGTGCAGTGATCATGGCTCACTGCAACCTCAACCTCCTGGGCTCAAGCCATCCTCCTGCCTCAGCCTCCCAAATAGCTGGGACTGAAGGAGCAAGCTACTATGCCTAGCTAGTTTTCCTTGTTATTGTTTGTAGAGTGGGGGTCTCACTATGCTGCCCAGGCTGGTTTCAAACTCTTGGCTGCCCTGACCATGTGGGTACAGAGTCTCCAGGAGACTATCAAAGGGCTGGGGTGACAATGGGGAGGGTCGCCAACTGCTCTTTGCTCAGGGGAGGGAGGGTGGTGGCTGGAGCCTTTAGTGACACTGACCAGGTCTGTGGAAAGTCAGGTTTGGAGCCCTGGGGAAGGCCAGGTTTCTCCACTCTGCTGTCTGGTAACCCAGGGCCCCCCCTCCAGAGGTGTCTCTGCTGTCAAAATGTTAAATGGGGGTCTTGGCTCAATTCACTTTTCCTCCTGTACATTTTCCTTAAACTTATATCATCTGCTACTCGTTGGCTAATAAGGAGCAGAGTGACTGGGTCCCTGCCTGTCCCCTCCTCCAGGCTCCTGGCTCTTGTCTGCTGACTCCGCTGGATGTCCACGGAGTCCGCCTCTGATCCCTTCTGCCACAACCTCAACCGAGTCCGCTCCAGAGAGCCCAAACTTAGAGCCACTTGTGCAACATGCCCCTCCTTTGCTAAGTGGCCACACAGAAACACACACACACACACACAGACACACACACAGAGTCCCTGTGCCATCCCTCGGCCCTTCCTGGCGTGGGTGACTCACATCTGGGAACCTGGTGCCCCTGAGCTGAGCAGCATGCCTGAGGGGCAGAAGCCAAGCTCTCAGACAGAAGGAGAGAAAACACCACCACGGCAACGTGGCTTCTTCCTCCTCTTCCCACCGAATCCATCTTCCTGTCATTGCTGTCAGAGCCCAGGCAGTGCATCCTGAATTCACCTGTCCCGGTGTGTGCAGGTCCCTGGAGGTGGGGCTGACACCCAACCATGGCCTCCCCGACTTGCTCAGGCCCTGTGCTCCCACTGGAAGGCTGGCATTAGTGGGGGGTGTTTCTCAGCACAGAGGGCAAAGGGGACCACCACCTGGCACTTCCCAGAAAGTACTAGGATAGTTTCTGAGCAACTCAACCAAAAGATGTGGTTTCACTTGCCTGGGAAATGCAGGAGGTGCTGGAAGAGGGTATGACAAGCTGGTGCCCACCCAACTCCCCAGGGCCTCACCAGACAGTGCCAAGAGACAGCTGGAGGCTGTGGCTGGCCGAGTCTAGCCAGACATGCCTGCTTCCAGGCTGTGCCGCAAGCTCTGCCAAGAGGGAGGGAGGAAGGGGTGCTGCCAGTCTGTTCCAAAGCCTAATGAGGCATGCCATGGGGTGGTGGGAAGAGCTTGGGGCCAGAAGCAGGTGCCCTACTCCTAGTCAAAGTTGGGGCAAACCGCACTTCCATTTCCTTGTCTGGCTCCCCAGATTCCCTTGGGCAACACGAAGTGTCTGGTGTGGGCCTCGCGCCCACAGAAGGCCCTAGCCTTGAAGAGTGTTGCCCACAGACTGCCCCACCAGCCACTCACCATCCGCTTCATCTCCTTGGACACCTGGTTGCCACCCAGGTGGTTGTAGAAGGGGCGCTCAGCCCCCCAGTGAGGTGGGTTGTGCCCGATGGAGTTGGTTCTCTGGCGGTTCATCTTGGCGATCATGGCCTTCTCTTCTTTCTGGGAGATGAACATAGATGCATCAGCCTGCAGGCAGGGTCACCTAACGAGTCCAAGTGGCGAGCTCCTCACCCTCGCCCAAACACGGTACCTGGCCAGGTAAGGGGCTAAGGCAGCTGCTCTTTCCTCTCGGCAAGCCCTGGAGCCCAGAGCTCTGCCCGGATCCTGGAACATCCCAGGCAAGCATCCTGGATCCCTCCAAACTCCCTACTGCCAGCCCTGGCTGGCTCAGGTGGCAGTGGCAAAAGATGATGAGAGTTGGTCTTGTGAGAAAGCAAAGGGCTTGGGAACATCTGCCATTTGCAAAGAGTTCTCCCTATAAGTTTGACTATAAGATTCCATCCTGGGTGCCCTTCTCTCCTCTGGATGGCCTAGGCTCCCAAAGGCCTGAGCTGTCGCGCCCGGCTGCCCGCAGTGTGCTTCCTCCCCCTAGTCCGGGGGGCAGGGCGATCAGCGAGGGCTGAGCTTGGGTATCCCAGGCAGCCAGGCCAACTCGTGCCTACGCCTCCCAACTTGGTCTCTGGCAGGCTGTGGTGTCACGTCAGGCTTTGCTCACGGGCAGGCCAGGGCTCAGGGCAGGGTAGGGCTCTAGCTATAGCCTCAAGGGTGGGTGGGGCCTGATCTGAAGGTGCCCAGGGGGTGCCAGAGGGAGAGGAGACTTGGGATCACAACCTCTGCTCAACTTCTCCAAAATATGCTGTAACAGAGAGGGCACCAGGACTCGCCTGGGGCCCAAGAGGGCACTTCCAAAGAGGTTTGGGTCAGTGAAGTTATGAGATTCAAGGGCTGACAGGCATTGTACAAGTACACAAACAGAGTCTCAGTCTATGGGCCAACACACTCCCCAGGATCTTGTCTATCTGTCTGTCTATCCATCCAAATGGGTGCAAGAGAGCTGGAGACCTGAGGCAACCCTCCCCTCAACTCCCTCCCTTGTCAGATAAGGTGACGGTGGGAACACACAGCCTGCTTCAGCTGACACTGCTGGTGGGGGTGCCTGTCACTCTTTCTGTTTCCATTTCATCCTTTTTGGACCACTTGTCCAGCTAGAAGAACCAAGAGCCAGAGAACTTAGGGTCTAGGACAGGAAGCTGTGGGAGGCCTTGCGACCCAGGCGCCGAGAGATGTGGGAAAGAGCCCAGAGGACCCAGTTCACTGATACTGTGGCCAAGGAACTGACCAACGCTTACAAACGTGTCAAGGAAACCATGAGGAACTGTCCCCACAGGGCCCTGAATCTCCCGTCCCTCTTCCTGGTGCCTGTGGAGGGTCTGACACAGCTCCCGTGAAGAGCCCCTGCAGCCAGGATCTGTCCCCTGGGGCACTGCACAGTAGGATACGGTGTCCCTCTGATGTCCCTCTTGGCACAGGCACCTGCCCTCAACAGCCCTGCCAGCTGCCCTTTAAAAATTGCCTTTGCTGTCATCCTAGACTCTCTGAACTCTTCTCATAGCTTAATTTTGTCTTTCATTTCACTTCTTAGGAAGAGAAATGAGGAAGCTTTTCTCTATCAAAGGGCACTGACCGACAGATAAATTCAAAAGAAAGACTCATAAGTAAAAGGCATTTTAGTTTAGGAAGAAATAGAAAATGTTCTCTTGATTTGCTTTAAAAATTAAGAACATGGAACATGACACTATTAAAAATAGAACACTGGAGTCTGCTAATAATTTAGCTTTATATTTCAGCAAGTGTGGGCTGAGACAAAGGGGGAAAAAGAAAGAGACTAGAAAGGGAAAGGGGAAAATAGGTTCAAGAAACAAAGATACATAGGCACATGTGGAGATGAACTCCGATCTATGGATCAGAGAGGGAAGAGATTAGGACAAGTGTCCACCCAGTAAAAGGCAAAGGAAAAGGAGAGAGATGGAGATAAAACATACGGTATCCACAGACTCCCTTGATGCTGATCTCCAGCTTGTGGACTTTTGATGTCTTGTTGCTAATTTGAGGTCTGTTGCATTTTTGCAAAAGAAGCAATATTAAAAGATTCCCTCTTTACCATCCTTTTTGCAAGGCCTAACTGCCGGGGTCCTTTTTAAGATGCAGGAACCACAACGGCATAAGAAATTCATGACTTCACTCAAGGAAAGAGAAGGAAGCAGCAGGCCATGAACATGTTCCTCCCTGGAGGAAGGGAGCCCCTCAGCCCCCCGGCCTCCCCCCACCGTTCACAGACCCGCTTCTGGGTGCAGCGCAGGATGAGGAAGGTCTCGATACTGTGCTCCTTGAGGTAGGCGTTGCGCTCGCCCCCACAGCCTGGCTCCACCTCGTAGTCCCCATTCAGGTAGTTGAGTGTAGCCTTGGTGATGTGGATGCGTCTACAGCAGGGCAGGGATCAGGGTGGAGAGGGCAGAAAATGCAAAGTCAGAATGTCAGCTCCCGTGAAAAACCAAACTGCAATTAGTGGATTCATCACAATTGAAACCCTAGGGCCCCAAGCTCTGCTCAAATCCTAACCTCAACCTTGCATGGTACCCTCCATTACTATCAAGTGGGCTCTCGTGTCCACTGCAACCATACTACCTCACACTGAACATCCTGGCACAGACCGCTACATTAGCGTGCCCAAGAGAACATGGCCACCAGTCTTGCAAACTTTGCAAGCCTCACACTGCTGCTCAGAAGCCAGCAATGGCTCCTGCACGCAACAGGATGGAGTCCAAATTCACAAGCCTGGCACTCATGCCTTCTGAACACAGGCGCTGTTTCTCCTAGCCATCCCTAAAAGGCCATCTGCTCTTCTCCCATTCCTTGGAAATGCTGTGTTTCCCACACCTGTGCCTCGCCTTGCTGTGTTCCCTCTGCCTAGCAGCAGGCTCTTCCCACCCCACCTGCCTCACCCCTCCCAGTCCTGCCTCCTTTACGGTCTAGTCATCCCAGAAACTATCTGTGCTTCCTCCCTCCTCCAGAACTCTATCACACCTCACCAGCCACTACAGTTTGGCTCAATATCTTCTGGGCCAAGGCTCAGGGAAGGGTGACATGACGCTCCCACAACTGACCAATGGTGGCACAGGAGATTTGGCAAGTAGAGGAATTTCTACTTCCACTATGCTCACCCCAGCCCCACCAGGTGCTTGCTACCCATCCTGCCCACACCACCCTGCCCCACCTCGCCTCTGCAGGATGGTCACCCTGGGTGGGCTTGAGTGGGAACCCGGGTTGGGGCCCTGAGCCACCCACAGCCTTCACTCACCCCGCCTTGCCGCCAGCCTCCATGTGGTTGGCTAGCGTGACGTCGTTAGACCAGACGTCGAACTGCCACTTCCTTAGACCAAGGACACCGCAGTGTACTCGCCCGCTGTGAATTCCCACACGCATGTTCACGTTCACCCCTGTCACCTCCCGGACCAACCTGGGGATGGAGCAGGGGTAAGGCTGGGAGAAGGCTGGAGGCTGGGCACACAGAGTGGGGGTTAGGCTGCAGGTGCAGGGAAGGGTGAAGGTGCAGGGGTCAAAGAGTCTTCCTTCTCCCATCCAGCCCTAGAGTCCAAGAATGTTCAGCCTGAAGGGCACTGGGGTGGGCAGCAGGTGCAGTCGGCTGTGAACGGGGCTGTTCCCGACTTGGCCACAAGGTGGCGCGGCGCCACACTAAAACCCAGAGCCCTGCTGCTTCCCCTCCAGGAGGGCACCTCTGGCCAGCAGTGCCCTGTCAATTAAATTGTGATTGGAAAAATGCAAATACATGTTAGGGCCAACTTGAATTAAATGGGGAAGTTACCAACACTCCACACCCTATATGTATAATGCTCTTGTGGGTAAGGCAGAAATGGCTTTTGGATTATCTGTTTATTGGATTTATCCATACTGCTGCTTCCAAGATGTTAGCAGGGTGATGGCAAAAGGTGGTTACCCAGGTTTCAAGGGTATGCCCTGCTCAGGAGGGAAGGGGAGCCTGGGCAGGAGCAGGGGCTTAGGGTGCTCCACGCCCTAGAGGAAAGCTTGGTACCGGCCACACACACCACGTATCCATATCTGGGAGGCCCCAGTAGACAGGGCAGGCCCTCCGTGTGCACTTATAACTCCTCATGCTAGGCAAGCAGTGGAGGCAGAGTGGGAAGGAAGCCATACATCTCCAGGTGCGTGTCTGAGGCCCATGGGAACCTGCCCAGCATTTGCAGGAGAGGGTGCAGGTGCCAGGAAGTGGCGTAGTGGATGAATTCAGATTGCCCTTTCTAGGGCCCTAGACCCTCCCTGACACCTGGGGCATGGGTGCACTCAGCCAGCCATGGGACCAGCAGTCTGACTTGCCCCAGTGGGTGGGAGCACCACTGAGACTCCCTGACCCCATCCCACGCCATCAGCAAGAGGCTGACACCCACTGCAGGGGAGACTGCGGTCATCCATCATTTCTCTTGTCCTGAATCAACTTGGTAAATACCTATACTGCAGCAGAATACCTTTACTGAAACACTTTCCATCCACAATGCCTTTGGATACTTGCTTAGCTTGACAATGGCTCATTCTGTCTTTTTGGCTTAACTCCACGGCCACCTCCTTCAGGCAAACTCTCTCGATCCTCTCAGTGGAATCAACTGTCCCCTCCTGGACCCTCCTACAATAGTCTGCCTCCCTTACCTCACTGTGTCCACACGACATGCCTCGTATCTGAGGACCAGGAGTCCTGGACTCTTTCCCTTAAGGCTCTGTGCTTCTGGGGAGACTGACTGTCTAGCTCAGGCATGCCGGGGACACTTGGCAAGTGCTGCGAGTAGAACTGAGCCAAACCAATGGACCCGGCCGCCTTCCTGGCCAGACACTCCCGTCTCTGACCTTGCCCTCTGTGCCTTTTTTCTCTGCCCCTGTCCAGGCTATTTGTAAAGCCCAAAGTCTCTGACTTGCTCCCTTGGCTGTCACAGAAGCTTAGACCATCCATGTTTTTCAATGACCAGGGCCCCTTCTGTGGCCAGTGGTAGCCATGAATTGGCCAAACTGCCTTTTTGCTATGGTTCACAGGCAGGGTGATTCTCTCTAAGCGGACCACCTGCATTTGAACCCACCTGCCTGGTGGTAGCACCCCGGGGAGTTGTCTAACCCCTGTGAGCCCAACCTTTCACATCTGGGAAGAAGCGGAACCAGCAGCTCGACGCCTGGCTGAGTGTTTGTAGGAAACGTGAGGCCCCGGAAGTGCAAGGGCCTCACACGGCACAGGGTCCTCACACGGCTGCCAGCCTCTCCTCCACTCCTGGAGTCTGCAGAGCCCTCCCTTCCCACACACTTCCTCTGGGAAAAGCTGCCCAGGCTGCTGCAGGGCACAGGAATCCTGGAGAAGGCAAAAAGTCTGGTGGCATACACCAACCCTCAGCTTGGCTGGGCACCTTTGGGAGATAGTTTCACCCCACTGTTTCCCTGCCTCCAACCAGGCAGCCGGCAGGTCAGTCAGTCGCTTGGGCTGTGGACAGTCCCAGGGAGGGAGACGGTACCCGGGGGCGGGCACTTACGAGATGGCCTCGATCATGTCCATGCCCATCTCCACGCAGCAGTGGGCGTGGTCAGCCCTTGCTTCAGGAAGCCCCGAGACGCAGTAATAACAATCCCCGAGGATCTTAATACGTAAACAGTGATTCTCCTGGAAAGCAAATTAATTTTACAAATTAAAAATAGTAGGAAAGAGAAGTGGGAGGAAAGACATGAAAAGCAAACAGATTCACCCCGTGCCTGGAATAACTTGCCTTTTAGGGCAGTGAGCGCAGGCCCACGCCGGAACTCGGCATGGTCCCGGGACAGGCTTATCAGGAGACGTTGGGGAGGGAGGGATTGTGGGGATGGAGGGATGGGCTGGGCAGCCCTGAGTGGCATTCCAGCCTCCCAGACTCAGGAGCTCACTTTTAAAGATCCGCTCCAGAGCTCCAAGAGGAATTTGGCTCGTCGAACTGTGGCCCAGCCAGCAGGGTGGCCCTGTCAGCTTAAGGAAGGCCCCAAGCCCCAGTACAAGGGTCTCTGGTCCCCTCCATGCCCCAAGAGTCACTCTGATTCATTGCTTGAGATTCTATCAAAAGTTGCCTGATTCTCCTCCTTTTACAAAAAGACTGAAGCAGGGAGAAATGAGCTTTAACCAAAAGCTGGCTGACTCTCAGCCTGTCTGAGACTTTTATCCAAAAAGAATTTTGCTAAACTAGCAAGCACATGAGTGCCAAGAAACCAACAGAGCTGCTGCTGAGTGACAGGTGCCATGGGGCCACCTGCAGGCCACCATCAATCTGTAAGTGGGATTGTGATGGAATATCACTAATCCTCAATTATGAGCGGTCCAGCTCTGGATCCCAAAGGTAGTTGGGAAGCAGGGATTCAAGTGCCCGTGTGGCCTGGACTCGTTTGAGACTCAAGTGCCAAGCAGGTACTATTCACCTCATTCAGTTCAGTGATGAAACTCACAGGTGAGTACATGTGCCCCACCACGGAAGCCCCCAGAGAGGCCCTGGCACTGGCTCCGACGGCACCAGCCTCTCTCATCAATAACCCGGCCTGCTGTCCTGTGTGGGCCAAGGGGAATGTGTGCACCTGTCAGTGGCCACTGACATTTAATCACTCTACAAAGGCCTAGAGCTGGGAAAGGATAACGGAGGGGTGAATAGGGGCCTGAGGAATGAACGTGTAGTTCACCACTCCCTGCCATGGAGTGTTACTTCCAATTTATCCAAACGTTTAAGAGTCCTCTTTCTGGATGCCTCTAGGGAATGGCACACAGCCGCCTGCAGGCCAGCTGGGGACTTAGACTCATTCTCTTATCAGTCTGGCCAATCTCATCAGGAATGTGGCTTGATGGCACCTAATATGCCCCCAGACAAAGAGCATATTCCCCTGAGGGTTTGGGCAGTGTGACCAGCAGCCTCACCACCCGCTTCCACGGATGGAGGCATGGAGGGCTCCCCACGCTCTCGCTTGTGGTCAGCGACAGTGCTGAAAGCAACTCCAGCTGAGCGTGTCTCCAGCGCCCAGGTAGGGCGTGAGGACACAGCCACAGCCTGAGGGTCCCCCTGCCCATCACCAGCAGGCTCTACCCAGCAGGGTACACCCAGGCATATGCCCATCCCTGGGGTTCAGCAGGTCCTCGACCACCGCAGCCTCCCTCAACAGCCCAGGTCGGGCCACCCTAGCCCCGGCTCAGGGCGACTCACTGCGGCCAGCTTGTCGAAGCGGGCGAAGAGCTCGTTGAGGGTCATGACCAGTTCCTGTGCGGTGCACTGGGATGCCAGGCTGGTGAAGCCCTCGATGTCAGCAAACAGGATGCTGGGGAGACAGGCAGAGGAGGAAGACCCTGCTATAGGCTGAATCTTTGTGTCTCCCAGATTCACACATTACATTTTTTTTCTTCATTTTTTTAAGAAGAGGTCTTGCTCTGTTGCCCAGGCTGGTGTGTGGTGGCATGATCAAGGCTCACTGCAGCCTCGATTTCTCAGGCTCAAGGGATCCTCTCGCCTCAGCCTCCCAAGTAGCTGGGACTACAAGAGTGTGCCACCCTACCTGGCTAATTCTTTTTTTTTTTTTGGTAGAGGCAGGGTCTCACTATGTTGCCCAGGCAGGTCTCAAACTCCTGGGCTCAAGCAATCCACCCACCTTGGCCTCACAAAGTGCTAGGATTACAGCCATGAGCCACTGCACCTGGCTGCATTAAATCCTAATGCCCAATGTGATGGTATTTGGTGAAAGATAATGAGGTCACAAGGGTGGATCCCTCACGAATGGATTAGTGCCCTTATAAGAAGAGACACGAGAGCTTGCTTCTTCGCTTTCTGCTCGCCACCTTGTGACGATATAAGAAGGTGGCAGTCAGCAACCTGAAAGAGGACCTTTGCCAGACCCTGATCCCAGACTGCCAGCTTCCAGAACCATGAGAAATACAGTGCTGCTGTCTGTAAGCCCCCGGTCTTTGGTATTCTCTTAGAGCAGCCTGAACAGACCAAGACAGACCTCCATGAGGGAGCAGAGGCAGGGTTTGCGGCCAGGGCCCAGCCTGGGGCTCCTTGGGCCCGAGAGGGCTGCCAGCCAGCAAGAGTGCTGGGGGCTCCACACGGCTGCTGGGCAGGGGACAAAGAGGCCCTGGCACTGGAGGGCCGAGGATGCTGCCTCTTTCTGTTGCTATCCTCCTTCTGTGCTCTAACTGCACCCTCCCCCAGCCCAGGAGGAAGGCAGGGGAGGGGCGTGAGGCCTGGGTGTGTGCCTTAGGAGGGTGCAGGACAGGGGTCCAGGCCCCAACTCCCAGTCGTCTCTCAGGCCTGCTCCCTTTGACCTCTGAGCACACCCCAAGGGCGCTGGGCCCGCTCCTGGGGAAGAGAGGCCTTTGATGCCTCTGCTCTGGAAGGCATTTCAGGCCAGAATGGTGGCCCTGCAAACTCTGACTTCCCAATCCCACACAGAAGGGACTCTAGCCCTAAGCCCTCCATCCTGAGGGAGTCCTCTATCCCCTACAAGAAACACAGTAAAAGAGGCCCAGGGAGAAGAAAGGAAGACACAGCCTGTCAGCATCACTGGAAGCCCCCAACTCCTCCCTCCCAGTTCCTCAGTGCACCGGCTGGTGACAGATCTTTCACCCGTCCCTGTGGCTTGTGTTGCCTAAGTTGAAAACATTTTCTTTCCTTTTCCTTTGAAACGGGGAAGGAAGACCCCAGGACCAGAATCTGTAAGGGCCCCTAAAGTTATTTTTCTCAAAAGGGACACAAAATCTAAAAACTGTGGTGTACTGAGATGCTCCTGGCAGCCAGGCCTGAGCGGGAGGCTTCCAACATGTCATCTCACTGAGTCCGTGCAAGAGCCCTGCAAGCGAGGGGTCAGTGTCCCCATTTCACAGACGGGAGCCAAGTCTCAGAGCAGCCAGGCAGGATTCCTCCTCCAAGGCCTGTGCTCCTCCCCAGACACCTCGGGACTCCTGAGGCTCCAGAACCCAGTCTCAGTTTTAAAATTAATGATGGTGAACTAAACATATTTTGTCCTTTTATTCCAAAAATGCATGTTGGTACATTAAACACATCTTTTTAAATCAAATATTGGGCTCACACCTATAATCCCAGCACTTTGGGAGGCTTAAGCGGGCGGATCACTTGAGGTCAGGAGTTCGAGACCAGCCTGGCCAACATGGCAAAACCCCATTTCTACTAAAAATACAAAAATTAGCTGGGCGTGGTGGCACGCACCTGTAATCTCAGCTACTCAAGAGGCTGAGGCAGGAGAATCACTTGAACTCGGGAGACAGAGGTTGCAGTGAGCCAACATAGCACCACTGCACTCTAGCCTGGGTGACAGAGCTAGACTGTCTCAAATAATAAATAAATAAATAAATAAGATACTGACAAATGATAATTGCATATATTTATGGGGTGAGTGCAAAGTGATGTGATGATGTCACATATCCACCATGTGGAATGGCTGATTGGGCTAATCAGCAAATCCATTACCTCACATACTGCTCATTTATCCCTCCTGTCGTCTAACTGGAACACGGTACTCTTTGCTAAGCCTGTCTTGATATTCTCATGCTTTCACATCCAAGGCCCCGGAGAGTTGGTGCCTCCCAAGACAAGCCAATTCCCAGAGACAGTAAACAACTTGCCTTAGGGTGTGCCTTTCACACACAGACCAACCAACCCAGAGTCCACTGCTGACAACAATCTCTTGCCCTCACCACCCCAGGGACAGGCACCAGGGTCCCAGGCAACTTGGGACAGCCCCTACATACCGAGCCAGCGCAAAGACATGCTTCAAACCAGCCAAGCAGCTGCCTTGCTACCCTTCCTTCTCGCACAAACCACAATAAACGGCCCTGCTCCCTTGGCCTCCTGACTGCCCTGGTGCCTCCTCCTGTGGCCCCTGCATGGTGTGTCGCCTCCTCGTGGGAACTGTGAGTGACAATCTTAGCGGCAGTTCTCTCCCGATCTGTTGGCCTCCCCATCATAAAACCCACATTTTAAAACACACTACTTTAAGCTCACAGAAGTATTCATTTGTTCACACCTCACAACCACCCTGTCAGGAAATGAGGACGCAGAAAAGTCACCTGGCCAAGGCCACACAGGCAACCTGGCTCCACACTTTAGGAGTTGAACCAATCAAGATGATGCTGTCTGTAGGCCCCACAGACATCTTAAAGGGGTAAAGGCACTGTGAGGGAGGTGGGAGGACCTGTGGGAGCTGCTGCTGTGGTCCCAGACAGGTACAGGACCCCCCTGAGAGGAGTCACTCTCAGCGGCTGCTCACCAGCTCACACGAGGAGAGCCACAGGGCCTGTGGAAACAGGTTGGCCACCAGGAGTACATCCCAAGGCTTCGGCCAGGCTGTCCCACCTCCCAGGAGAAGCACAGGAGGGCAGCCCCCAGCCACTGCTGTTTCCCCAAATCCTGGCTCCTCTGGCCACTTCAATCCTAGCCTGGATCAACCAAGGCAACTGTAAGAGAGAGGTCAGAAAGAGTGGGAGAAATGGGGACAGGGACAAGAGATGGAACAAATGAGAGGGAGAGAAGAAAAGGTGAGGAGGTGGAGCAGAGAGGACAGGCCCTATCCTGCTAGGCCAGGGGACTCAGGACAGCAGAGAGCTGCTCCAGCGTGTGCAGCTGTGGGATGGGCCCAGAAAATGAAAAGGAATTTGGATTCTCCATAAGCTGTGATGCCCGGTGTCTGGTGTGGCTGGTGGGCCCACCATCCTGCCCAGAGGTAGGTACGCTGGCGTGTGCATGCCGGGGGGAGGGTGCCTGCAGACCCCCATCCTGGCCCACCCTCCGCCTCCCTGCCTCCCAGGTGGCTGCCCCCTCCAACCAGGGAGAAGGAGAAGGTCTTTCTCACAGTTTGTGAAAGCACCCCTTCCGTAGTTGTTCTGAAGATTCTTCTTCATAACTCAGGAAATCAACACCAAGGGAAGCTGGCGTCCAGATTGGCTGCACATGAGCCAAGGAGCATGTTCAGCCCCTGAACATGGCCAAGCATCCTCTTGGGGGATCCTCTTGGCCAACACCAGTACTTCAGACACAAAGCTGGCAGGCAGCATGACCAGTGGCTGGTCCAGCCCCGGTCTGAGGCTATGCAGCAAAGGCCTGGCTTTGGGGGCTGGAGATGCCCCTGGGGTAGGAAGGAAAAAGTCCCCTAATCCGGCAGAGGTAGGACTGCCACTGAGCAGGGTAACCTGTAGCACCAGGCAGAGTAGAAGAGGTGAAGAGGAGGAGGGTTGGGTACCCCAGACACACGAGGCAGACGTATGTGGTCCCAGGGGCTCCACTGCACTCCAGCCTCCTGTGCCTGCCTGGCTGACCCAGCCACTCAGGTGTGCCAGGCCTCTGCCCATCCGTGTAGTGGGATGGCCAGGCCACGATCAACTCCTTCTCCACAGATGACCCTGCTGGACCTTGGCAAGTGCATTCTTCCACGGCAACTCTTGTCACACGAGACCATATGGTCCTGGGACCAGACATCTCATAGAATCACCTGGGAGCTTTTACCCAGATAGGCCCCCTACCCCAAGCCCCAGAGATTCTGACTTAATCATCTGGGGTGGGCTCCGCTGTTGGTTGTCTTTGTTCTGTTCTATTTGTAGCTTCCCTGGTGATGCACTATGCAGCCAGGGTTAAGAACCACCACACTAGTTTAAAGGTTGCCTCAAGAAAGCTTCTACCACCCCATTTAAATTTACAACCTCTCCCATCTATCTCCCTTCTCTACCATATTTTTCTCCACTGACTAGGTTGTATATTACTGTTGTTTATTATTATGCCTCGGTCTGTCTCCTCTCACTCTAATGTAAACTCTCTGAGGGAGAGATTTTTTATCTACTTGATTCATGGCTACATCCCAGCCCCTAGGAAACATGCAGCTGAATGACTGCCTGGATGTGGCGCACCATGCCTACCTTGGCCTACCTTGGCCTCTGCTCTACACCCAGCACAACACCCAGACATGCAAGGTGCCCCTGGTAGTTCCCTCAGGCTGCTGTAACAAAGCACCACCAACCAAGTGGCTAAAAACAACAGATTTTTATTGTCTCGTGGTTCTGGAAGCTGGAGGTCTGAGATCAAGGAGTCAGTAGAGCCCTGCTCCCGATGAAACGCAATACAATATCTCCTGGTGTATTCCTAGCTTCTGGAGGCAGCTGTTACTCCTTGGCATTCCTGGGCTTGCAGCCACATCACTCCAGTCTCTGCCTCGGTCCTCACCGGGCCTTCTCCCTGTGTCTGTGCTTTCACAAGGCAGTCTCTTTTTCTCACAAGTTCGCTGTTCCTATTGGATTAGGGGCCCATCCTACTCCAGTATGACCTCATCTTTACTTGATTTCATCTGCAAAGATCCTGCTTCCAAATAAAGCTACATTCACAGGTACCAGGGGTTCAATGTATCCTTTAGGGGGATAAAATTCAACCCACAACAGTGCCTAATACTTATTTGTTGAAAGGGAAGAAACTTTACTGGTTCCAAAGCAAGTAAGAGGCACGATTAGTAACTCAAAATTGTGAGCTCTTCCTTCTGCCACACAAAGCCTCTTGGAGACTCAAGCATGTCACCTGAGACAGGAACCCATGAAGTCCACAGCCTGTCCCCCAGCAGACGCCATATGCACGGAACCAGTGGCTGAATGGGTACCAGGGACATGGGGACATGGGTGGTCTCTGGTTGTGTGCCAGGAGACATGAGAAACAACAGTGGTATGTGAGGAGCCCCAGGTGCTTTTGAAAACCTGTACCTCCCTGCAGCCTCCTGGGAATCCACTCTTCCTGGTCAGCTACTGAGGAACCAGGGAGGGGCAGGTCACTGCCTGCCAGGGAAGAGCCACTCAAAGCAAGGCTTCTATGCCAGGTGGGCAGAAGCCCAGGGAAGGTTGCTGCTGAAGCCCTGACTCTGAAGCCCCCAAAGCCTCCCCACACATTTATATAAACCCTGCCACCCCCACATCCCCCCACCTCCTGTCAGAGACAAAGTCACATTTCTCCGCAGCTTTGGGGGAGGATTCTGCTTAATGACTGTCACTTCTGCAGGCTCTTCGGTTTTATCCGGTTTACCCTACAGCAGACTGTCTGTTCTGCTGGCCAGGATTTCCTGATCTTCCCCAGAGTAACTCTGAAGGCCATGTCCCAACTCAGCGCTGGCCCAGACGTGCAGGAAGGTGCTCATTCATCTCTTAGCCCCCATCGGAGAGCTCCTCTTGGGAACAGGATCAGGCCCCCATGGCGGGTGCACAGAACTGAGGTAGGGCCACCCTGGCTGTGCACACTTCCCTAATTGCCTGCCATCCATCATTCACAGTCTCCTGCATTCTATTCCAGGGGCAAGAGTGGGAGACACAGTCCCAATTACCACAACAGGCCCTTCAGCCCTCCAGCAGCTTCGGCTCAGCTTTCCAAACCACGTGCGCTTTTGGTGAAGGGCATTTCCTCACGGTTGTTCCCACTTGCTGCTAACAGGCCCATGACTTTATGAAGCTGTCAGAGCCTGGCCCTTCTCCTGTGCACATCCTGCAACACCTCTGGACACCCAGGTGCTGAGCTCTCCTGGCGGTCTAGGGGAGCCTGTGGTGATGATCACCAGCTCCTCTGATCTCCTGCAGCCCTTGGCATCGTTAGAGCTCCAGGACCACATCAAGAACTGTGCTGAGTGGTAGAGGGTGGGAAGAGAGTATGGCAAGGTCTCAGCCCAACTCCCAGGAAGCTGGGAGCCGAAGGTGCTGGGGAAGTACCCGGGCGGGCCCAGTGTGGGCTGGGGAGGCTGAAGTGGCCACACCTCTGGATGGGCCAGTGGTCTCTTTCTGACCAAGAGTGCTGTCCCCTGCAGTGTGCCCTCTCCATTTGTCCCCTATCATCCAACCTGAAGAATCCTTTGGGCTCATGCCCCTAGTAAGGTACAGGAGGAGCAAGGAGTCACTCATGTCCTTTAGGGGAATCAGCACAATCAGGTGTGGTCTTATTAACACTGGGCTGAGATCAGACACCAGACGGCTGTTTTCCAAGGAGTGGAACAAAAAAAAATGAGAGAGGGGCATGTGAACTGGCAGCAGCCACAGGTCCATCCAGGGGCATAGGCTGGGAAAGGGAAAGGGGGAAAGGCCTATGGGAGCCTGCTGGACACGGAATGCCTGCACGAATTCCACCAGCAGGGAGAGCCTGCCCTGGGACGACCGCGCTCTCTCCACTCCTGCAGGGACAACAGGACGCCTTTCTTCAGCAAGTAGAAACCAAGACAAGGGGCCCAGTGACTGGTTTCACTGTCAGGACTGGGTCCAGGGGTCCTAGGTCGAGGCATGTCCTGGATTCGACTAGAGGCCTCCTGCAGGCCCCCTCCCGCCCACCCAAACCCCTCTCTTGTTTCTGCCTACCCAAATCCTACCCCTACTGTACATACGATAGAACGCCCCACAGCACCTACAGACGTTCTGTTTAGAAAGTCTGGAAAGATTTAGGGAAATGCTTCCTGAAGGAAAATCACACAAAAGGAAGAAGAAACTGCACCAAGACCTAGCAATAGTTAGTGACCTCGGGGGTGAGTCTATGAGTGCTTTTTCTTCTCCATACTGCTCTTATTTTCCAATTTCTCTACAAAGAACATACATTCTTCACATAATGAAAATGTTTACTTTTTGCCACACATGGTGGCTCATGCCTGTAACCCCAGCACTTTGGGAGGCTGAGGCAGGAGGAATACTTGAGCCCAGGAGTCGGAGGCCAGTTTAAGCAACATAGTGAGACCCGGTCTCTGCAAAAAAATTTTTTAAATCAGCCAGGTGTGGCGGCGGGTGCCTGGAGTCCCAGTTACTGGGGGGCTGAGGTGGGAGAACTGTTGGACCCCAGGAGGTCTAGGCTGCAGCGAGTCATGATCACACCACTGCACTCCAGCCTGGGTGACAGAGTCAGACTCTGTCTCAAAAAAAAGTAAAAGAAAAAAGAAAAATGTTGATTTTTTAAAAGGTTAAAAAATCGCATTCTTCTTTCAGGGTCTGATTCTAACCCTTCCGTCTTCATGGTGTCTTCCTTGACTTACCTCAGCCCAGAATGATACTTCCTATGTCTAAATTTTTATTAGAGTCATAATAAGTAACAGCTGATTCCAGCTGTTTCAAAGACATAGCAGGGCAAATTCAACTGGTCAGTGCCTCTTTGCTCCGTCTTGCCTCCCTTCTTATCTCCCACAGGACCCCTCATTTTGAGTCCAGAGAGCTAAAATAGTAAGTCCTTGCTGGCTACTGACTCCAGTCCCCACCAATCCTCATTCTGCATTTAAGGCAAACTGAGGCCTTTTGTTGAGACACAATCCCAGGTAAGGATGTGGAGGAATTCGAACCCTTGTGCACTGCTGGGAGGAAAGTCAAATGGTGCAGGTCCTCTAGAAAACAGGATGGCAGTTCCTCCAAAAGCTAAAGATAGAATCGCCGTATGATCCAGCAATGCCATTCTAGATATATACCCACCAAAACTGAAAGCACAGGCCAGGCGCGGTGACTCACTTCTGTAATCCCAGCACTTTGGGAGGCTGAGGTGGGCGGATCATCTGAGGTCAGGAGTTCAAGACCAGCCTGGCCAAAATGGTGAAACCCCGTCTCTACTAAAAATACAAAAATTAGCCGGGTGTGGTGGTGTGCACCTGTAATCCCAGCTACTAGGGAGGCTGAGGCAGCAGAATTGCTTGAACCCAGGAGGCAGAGGTTGCAGTGAGCCAAGATCATGCCACTGCACTCTAGCCTGGGTGACAGAGTGAGACTCCATCTCAAAAAAAAAAAAAAAAAGAAAGCAAGCACAGATATGAAAAAAGTATTTGTACACCTATGTTCCTAGAAGCACTATTCACAACAGCCAAAAGGTAGAAGCAACCCGGTGTCCATCAGTGGACACTCTGTATGGATCAATAAAATGTGGTATATTCAGACAATGGAGTATTATTCAGCCCTTAAAAAGGAAGAAAATCCTGACATATGCTATAACATGGATAAACCTTGAAGACATCATGCTAAGTGAAATAAGCCGGTCACAAAAAGCACAAATACTATATGTGTCCACTCACATGAGCTACCTAGAGTAGTCAAAATCATAGAGACAGAAAATAGAATGATGGTTTCCAGGAGCTTGCGGGAGGGAGGATGGGGAGTTAGAGCTTAATGCGTATACAGTTTCAGCTTGTGAAAATAAGAAAAGTTCCAGAGATGGATGGTGGTGATGATGGTTGCACAATGTGTATGTACTTAATGCCACTGAACTGTACATTTAAAAATGGCTAAGATGGTGAGTTTTATGCTATGTATTTTTATCACAACTAAAATAATCCATTAATTTTTTTTTAAAAGACCCAACCCTAGTGACTCCACCAACAGGGCCCCCTGGACTGTCAAGCTGCTGTTCCCGTAGCACTTAACTCCCTCACTGAGAGGGCTGGATATTCCCTAAGGAGCAGAGACGGTGTCTTTTTCATAGTGGCAGCTGTATATAGCAGCAGCTCAGTAAATGCTTGTGGAATGGATAAAATAATAACACAAAGACCACTTACATCTATAACTGGTATGGGAGTAGAGTTCAGAATACTTAAAAAAAATAGAGAGAGAGTCTTGCTCTGTTGCCCAGGCTGGAGTGTAGCAGCAAGATCTTGGCTCACTATAACCTCAGGCTCCTGGGCTCCAGCAATCCTGTTGCCTCAGTTTCCCAGTATTCTGGGCCTGGGATTACAAGCATGAACCATCGTGCCCAGCCCAGAATACTTTTCTTCATGTCAGGTTTGAGACAGGAATGCAGGGTGTTCACAGCCCCTCCTCATGTGGTCTGTTGGCTGAGGGTGTGCGTGGAAGGTAAACATTTTCCACCCTCTGCCTACAGGGTGCACAATCCACCCACGGGTATCTGAGTATCTTGGACATTGTCGTGTGGTCATTATAATTCAGAACCACGCTGCAGCAGAGCCAGACACCAGAGCAACCTGGGGAACGCAGCCAAGTCCTTGAAGGAGACAGGAGAGGAGATAGTAACCTTAAAAGTGGGAGGTGTTGGGGAAAGACTGAAGAGAGAGGGGATCTCTCCCCAAGACCCTGCCACACCCCTGATGTGTGGGGAGGTGGGCTGGCTACCTCATTGCCACACCAGGCTTGGCAGCCCCTCTGCCGGGACCCCAGCTGCAGATCCACAGGACTCGGGTGCCTGACCCCACCCATGCTCCATCCTGAACCCTGGAGCCCTGTGGGGAATGTTTCTTAGGCAGAGGACCAGCACACCCTAGAGGAGACGGCCTTCTCTCCCTTCACCCAAAGAAGAGTCTGGAATGATCTCTCACCCACCCACCACCTTTAAAACCTCAGGGCTCCAGCTCAGGCACAGACCAGTCAGGTGCAGTGCCATCCACACTAAGAACGAGCTCTCGTGAAAGCAGAGAATCCTTCAGAGCCCTCTCGGGCCTGGCTGGGGCATCCTCTGGCCCCTGAAACGTTTGGGGTGTTGAGTTACCTGACCTTGACTCTCACCTGGTTGTCTGCCCTGCCTCAAGGGCAATCAGTCTGCAGCCTCCTGGGCTGTGCAGGGCTGGGGGCCTTCCATGCCCTACCTCACCTCAGCTCCCAGCAGTCCTGCAAGGAGTCCTGGGCTAGATAGCTGGGCCCCCTCTTACGGATGCTGCTCCTCTGTGCCTTTTATCGCAATTAGAACAGAACAATAGAGCAGTACGTTGTCTAACATTAATACCCCATGAAGTCCGTGTCTCCTGGTCACTAAACCCTAGCACCTACAAGAGTGTGATAAACTCAATTGACTAATTATTCATTGTTTAGTGTCTTCTCTAACAGAAGACGAGCTTCATGATGCCAGCGATGATGTGTACTTTAATCTGTGTCGCACTGCCCGCCTCTAGCTGAGTGTCCTGCAGTGTGGCTGGTGGTCCCCAGTGATGAGGCAGAGGTCAAACACTAGCTGAATGGATGAGTGAACAGCCATCCCATGTTACAGATGAGGACTATCCCCATCCCATGTTACAGGTGAGGAAACTGAGGCTCTGATTAGGTACCTTGCCCAAGTTCCCACAGTCACCAGGCGGCAGAGCTGGGTGTGGACCCGTCTGCTCAACACAGGTGCTCATCTTGTTCCCTTCTGCTGACTCCTGGGCAAGGGTGAGCTGGTGATGCCAAGGTCTATCTGCATCTACCTTTGCTGTGACCCACGTGGTATGGCGCCTTCTCTGGCTGAGAAGGCCGAGACTGACTGATTTCTCCCCTCCCCAGGCAGAGTTCCAGGAGCTGTCCCTCCCTCCAGAATAGCCTCTGCTGGCATGTCCCAGAGGCCCTTGTCCCTCCCAGGTGTGGGGAGGGCACAGCCCCCCCAGCCCTGGTGCTGTCGGCTGCAGTGAACGCAGGTATCTGGGGTGGGGGAGGACAGGCAGGAGGGCTTGCAAGCCACCGGTGGATATTCCAGCATGGGCCCGGACTCCAACTGACCTGCTCCATCAGAAACGCTGAAACATTCCTATTTGTCACCACACATCAGACAGGGGAGACATCTAAATATCTCTAGGGGTCTCCAGGGGTCCCCTGGCCTCTGGCCTGCCTCTGCCCATGGCCAGTGGTGGCTCAGCACCAAAACATCCTACAGGCTCCTTGGCCAGTCCCTGTCTGCCCCCCAGGAGGTGTGTGCTGCACAACCATTCTCCTCAGGGGAGAATGAGGCCATGGACAGTGGTGGCCTCTGCCTGTCACCCCTCCCTACTCAAGACAAACTCTTCTCCCCAAACCCCCATCAGTCTCTTCCTCTTCCTTAGATCCAGGCCCAGCCTGTCATGCTGTGCAGTTGATTTATTTTTCTTGTGGCCTTGCTCTCAGTGGGGCTAGAGAACAGCATGTCATCACCCTCTCTAAATATTACAACTCTGCAGAGAATTGATGAATGTGACTCATCACCCTCCATTCTCCAACTAGAGAATCCCCAGGCCTTTCTTTGTTGATATGAGTGTGATCATAATCATAAAAATAACAGTAACAATAATAATGGCAGCTCACAATTACTGAACACTTGTTATGTGCCCGATATTGTGCTAAGCACTTTCCCCACATTATTCCATTTACTCTTTGCAACTCTATTATGTAGGTACTCTTCCTATCCTATTACACAGATGAAGAAACTGAGGTTCAGAGTGGCTCAATGCCTGTAACTTGTCCTGGTCACATGGCCAGGAAACAGCAGAGTAGAGGCAACGTGCAGAACTGCTTAACCCCAGAGCCTGGGCCTAACCACTGTGCCCCACTGGCTCTCCATGAGCCCAGCCTCAAAGGGTGTTTTTAAACTATGATGTCACCCCCCCATCTCGTACTTAACCATCAACCCAAGCCAAAAGTTCAACCCCAAAACAGAGACCAGAGTGAGCACTGTGTTTCTACCAAGGGCTATAACCAGTGCTACTGATGCAACAGGGAAAGAGGCCCCAGAGGGACATTTGCATATGATTGCTTGCAGTTGGCCTCTGATGTGTACCAGCCACCTCTGTCCCTGGCGATGTCAGAGTCAGAATCATCTCTGACCCCATGAAAATTATAGCATCTTGTTTTTTCTCTCCTTTCATCTCTTTCCTGATTGCCATCATTGATCCTGGCACATCCCAGACAGAAATACCCCCACTGTAGCAGGGGTCTGACGTGCAGGCCACTCTGTGATTAGGGCAGTGTTCTTTTATCAACCCAAAGTCACTGCCTCCGTGGGAGAGAGACAGAGGGAGGTGTCACCCCAAGGGCAGTCACCGTAGAAGAGGCCTGAGTCAGCCCCTCTGACCAAACACCCTTGCTAGAGGGCTGGGGCCCAAGAGCCAGCACCATGGAACGAGGAATAGGAAGATGCCTGCTGAGTGGGAGAAGACATGGTGACAGAGGGCAAGGAACTGGGCGAGGCGCAGGGGTGGCGGGTAAGCCGGCTGTGTTGGCCGAGGCAGGCTGGGAACCTGAGCTGGAGGGCCAGACTGCTCCTGAGCAGTGAATTTTCTGGATTTCCTTTGTGTTCCACTGAATGAGTGAAACCTGCACAAAGCTTGCGGAGCTGAGAGCAATCAAGGAAAGCACCTTTGTCCACGCTGTGCCGGGGACAATGCCTGGGCCAGTGAGGTGGTGAGGACAGGATCAGGAAAGAAAATTCCAGAAGGGGGAGCTCAGTGGCTTGGCTTGTACATGTTGGGACCACTTGGTGGGCTACCCCTTCCCACTTTAAACTTGAGCCTATGGGATCTGTTCTAATAGGAAGTCTGTTTCCTCACATGTCCTAAGGGGGAGATCCCTGGATTTTCAGGAACTGCCATCAGACAGGAAAGGCCCCTGGTGGCTCCTCAGTCACAGACACACACACACACACACACACACACACACACACACACACACACACAGAGACAGGAAACCAAATCTCTCTCCTGCCTCTCCACTGAGTCTCCTGTGAGCCTAAGGGCTCCCCAAACCTCCTTCCCACAGATTCCTCGGACACACTCCTTTCTCCTGGGCACGTAAAAACATATGTCTGGTAGTCAGGCTGGGTAAAAGCTAGTATCAGAAAGTGTTCTGGGGGTGTTTCTCCCACTTAACCAACGATGGGATCTTGGAAAAGTTACTTCATCTCTGTGCCTCAGCTTTTTCTCCTGTAAAATGGAGATAATCACAGTACAGCCCTCTTCTTTGCTGTGGTGATTTGAGTAGATGAATGCACTAGGACAGGGGCTGGTTCAGGCAAGCTCTGCGTAGGCGTGAGCTCTCACTGCTAGCGATCATTCCACCATGGGAGGGCCAAGGTGGGTGGGAGAAGCAGCAGGGAAACAGCACATCTGCACTGCCTGAAGGGCTCAAGGCCAGGGGTCCAGCCACGCACTCCACTTCCCTGAGCTCGGCTCAGCTGCAACACCCGCAGGTCCCTCCGGGATGTGGAGATTCAGCCAGGGGCAGCCGTCTTCCTGGGAGACCAAGGTGACTGCTGCCTACACTGTCCCTACCTGACAGAGGAGCGTGAGGGGTTGGGAGAACCCCAGAACTGGGGCCAATGTGTTTTGCAGATACATGTCTCTCCCAAAGGCTTAGAGTCTCAGTTTTGACAGACAGATGGAAGACACGCAGGCAGAATCCACAGTCTTGGATCCCAGGGCAGACTTGGGAACTGGGCAGTTCTCATTCTGCCTGAAAAAAACAGTGCTTCCCTCTCCCCTGCCGTTGTCAGCCTCACCTTCTCTCTCTCTCTGTGTGTGTGTGTGTGTGTGTGTGTGTAATTTGCACTATTTCATTTAATCACTTCCTTGAAAACTCAGGCCAAGCCTCCAAAGAGTCCTCTTTACACCAAACTTAGAGGACTCGTGAGTCCCAGGGAAACTTGCCTGGGGAGAAGGAACTCTCCGGAAGGCAAACACAGCAGCTCCTTTTCTGGGCATATGGGAGGATTATCGGGCTCTCCAGGAAGCCATGCTGGATGAAGGCCACTGTATCGCTTCGTGTCCCCATGGAACTCATAAGCAGATTTTGCACTCTATTAATCTACATCTGTTTGCACGTCCCTGCTGTCAGCAGCTTCTGTCTAGGGAGGCGGCAAACACGCAGTGAAAGGAACGTGGGCTCTGGAGCGGCCACTTGGGTGCAGCCTGTCTGTACCACTGCTGGCTGGGGGACCTTGAGCTCGAGTCTTTTAATTTAGAACACATTCCCCACCCTTTTTTCTTTTTCCATGACTGAGTTTTTAAAGAGTACACAATGTAGACTGTCCCACGTTCTGGATTTGTCCAGTTGTTTCTTGGTGATTTTTTTTTCTTTAAATTTATTACGGAAAATTTCAAATAGAGTATATATGAAGTAAATAGCATACATGACCTATCTATCAACTGGGTGTGCTGATAAAGGTAGCTGGCTTGCAGTGCTGTCAGGAGGACTGGTGATAAGGTGGGCAGAGCCTGGCCCAGTGCCTGGCACGCACTGGCTTAGGAGGCATGGAAGCTGCCAGATGGTGGTGAAGATGAGATGATGGTGGTGACATTCGGGTCCCAGTCTATGCTTTCCGTCTCTCTTGGTAGGCTAGGGTGGTGGTGCTTCCTCCTTTCTCCTCCTCCTGTTTCTATTCTCTCCCTGCAGCCTCGCTGTCCCCCTCTCCCCACCCCCCAAAAAAGTTACAGGGGACACCATGATAATTCACATTTAACATACCTGGAGGGCTGGGGCTGGCGTGCTCTAGACAACACATTCTCCAAAGTCAACAAACCACCCTGTCAGGCTGTGCCCACTTGAAAGGAGGGAAGTGGGATGTCTCCGTGGGGGTCCAGCTCTCCCTCCCTTCCCTCCTCCTCCCCCAGCCTCACCCCTACCTCACGTTGTCATGTTTCTGGATGTAAATCTTATGGAACATCATATCCTCCTGCTTGGCGTTGATGTCTGCTTTCATCTCCATGGCAACATGACGGGGAAGGACAGACAGCAGGAGCCGCTCCTGCGGAGGGAAGCACATTCTTTCATCACGGCGCCTTCCACCTGCCTGGCAAGTGCTCTCTCCTCCACACCTGTGCCCCTGCCTGAGGGCCCTGGAAAACCTTTCAGGCTCTCCCGGGACTCCTGGGCTAACACTGTGTGTGTGTGTGTGTGTGTGTGAGTGTATGTCTGTGCATGTGTGTGTATGTGCGTGCAGGCTACCTGTCCCCCATCTTCCCGCCCCAGGACACCACATGATCCTTCGGCCTCACTCTCCACGTTTCTCTGGCAAAAGTGCCCCTGGTGAACCTGTGAGTACTGAGCACCTCGGGTTAGAATCCTGGATGTCACTTGAGACTCTGCATGACCTTGGGCAAATTACTGAACTTCTCTGAGCCTCAGGTTGCTCATCTGTAAAATGGGGATGGAGTTGTTGGGAGCACTACATGAGATCCACTCCATCAGTTTTCAAATATTTATTGAGCACCTACCATGTGCCAGGCACTATTCTGGGGACCAAGAGAGTTAACACCAAGAGTGAGACAGGCAAGGTTCCTCCTTCAGAAAGCATCTGGTGTAATGGGGGTCTCGGGGGCTACTATGGGGGCACTGATCAGGGACACCTGATCTCCGCTGGGGTAGTCAGAGAGGGCTTCCTGGAGACTGGAAGGATGGGGTA
Source organism: Mandrillus leucophaeus (assembly GCF_000951045.1). Classification (NCBI taxonomy): domain Eukaryota; kingdom Metazoa; phylum Chordata; class Mammalia; order Primates; family Cercopithecidae; genus Mandrillus; species Mandrillus leucophaeus. Next base: position 3,778,160 of record NW_012100654.1, on the reverse strand, counting down.
GGAAGGAGGTGCTCCAGTTCCACTTGGGGGACAGTGGCCCAGGAGAGAGGGAAAGCAAGCTGACTTAGAGAAACCACATCACAACCAGCTACAGGGGAGGTGGGAGAGAAGCAAGTGGAGGGGCAGGCCACATCGCGGAGGCTCACGTCAGCCTGTTATGGAGTCTGGACTATGCCCTCTTTCTGAGCTCCTCTCCTGGGCCTGCCCTGCTCCAAGATGCCCACCTGCCTCCCTGCCAGACCAGACTCCCTGTCAGGCTGGTGCACATCATTTGCTCATCACCAGCCTTTCATTTTGGCTGCCTCCAGCCCTCCTCATTCTCCTGCCCTTCACACCACACCAGATGCTAGAGTCACCCTCCTACGTGGCCCTGAGACTCTTCTGCTTCTATGTCATCTCTGCTTCCTCTCCCTCCACCTGGTCCCAAACATGCCATGTCCCACCTCTGTCCTCGCCCCATCCATGCCTGCATTCTGGGAGTAAATCCATGGCCAAGGCTCCCACTGTAGAGGTGGCTCTATCAGCCACTTCCCACCTCCCTACCTCCTGTCCATGGCTCGCCAGCCTCCAGCTGCCCACATGGATGTATTGCCGCCACCACCACCCTGACATCACACCCAAACCACACTCGCTTTCCCACACTGTCATTCCCCAATCACTTTTCTTTCCATTTCCCTGCCTTTACCCGGGACAGCCCCATTCTGCTGCACCAGTGTCAAGGCCCTGCCCACATAAATGGCTTTTGCTTTTCAGATCTTTCCCTCTGACACTCATTCCTTTCCCCTGAGCCGTACGCCCTGTCCAGCACTGATGAAGTCCTGCTCATCTGGAAACAGCTCTCGCGCTTGTCCTTTCCGTTGTGCCTTCCTCCACTGCCCATATGCAGTTCTCACCTGGCTCTTGGATTCTGGTTGCAACAACCTGGACAGACAGCCTCCCTCTGCTCTCCCTGATGCCTGCACAGCCCCGATCTCTCTGAAACACTACCTGTGCTCAACACCTTCACAGGTTTTCTAGTTTCACCAGCCACATCACATACAGGTTTCTCCAGACCCACTAAACTCACTCTTCCTTATTTTCCACTGCAAATCAATGCCCATGTCCCCTTACCCCCTTGCTATGCCTCATGCTTGCCAGGCCCACTCCTGCCACCCCCAGACTGGCTGCTGCTCCTCTCCTTGCTGAAGCACCCTCTCCACCCCAACCTTAGCCTGTCACCGCCCAGGCCACCTTCAGGGCCAGACTGGATGACCAGGGCAGCCTCTAGATCACTTTCTTTGTCTCCAAGCTTGCTGCCTCTGGTCCATCCTCCCCTCTGCAAGCAAGCAACTGCTTTTCCTAAAACACACCAGACCATGTCGCCTTCTAAGCCTCCTGACCCTGCTGAGATCAGCCCATGCCCGCAGCCTGGCCTGGAGGTTTCCATGATCTGACTCCTCCCTGCTCTTCCACCTGCTGTCCCAGCAGCACTGAAATGAAATCCACACTCTGCTCCAGATAGAGCAGAACCCAGAGTCCCCTACGCTTCCTGGGGTCTTTCTTGCTGCTGCACACAAGCTCCTCAGCTGGTATCACCCTCCTTCTCCGCTGCTCCCTACCCTCCTTCAGGGTCTCCCTTTTCCCAGGAGGAGGTCTGACTCTGGCTGCCGGCATCCCCTCCCCACCTGCTGAAACCCCACATCAGTAGCCTGTTAACTGTGTGTGAGGAGAGGCCACCTTGGGGACCGGAGCTGTGTCTTGCCCAGTGCCACGGCCCAGAGGCTTCTGCTCGAGAAGCTGACACATTCGTGAAGGGCGGTGTTCCCTGTGGGTCGGTCTGGCCCCCCAGGCAGCGGGAAACATGAGCACCAAAGGCCAACTCTTAGTAAATAGTTACTGGTGACAGAAATAGGAATTAAAAGACAGCGTGGGATGACTGGGAGAGACAGCGCTACAAACCGTTTGGCTTCATGATAGGCCTCCTACATTTACAACCACCTCCGGGGCTGAGGGCCAGGAGGGGTAGTCAGGAGGCCGCTGGGGAATAATTCTGAGTCCAGTCATCACAGGGCACCTAGAAGCTTCCCCAGGGAGCCCCGGCAGCTCTCTCTGCATGCCTTGCTGGCTGTGGCTCGCTGAGAAGCACCTATCCGCAGAAAGCGTCCCCTCCTCAGCACATTGGCTCTGAATATGGAATGGCAAAAATATTTTCTCCCCTAAAGCCCTGTGGAGTTGGTGGAATGTCCAGACTGGCCCAGGCCAGAGCAAGGAAACTGTGGCAAGCCGTAAAATGGTAATTCCCCTGGAGAAGTGAGAGAGGAAGCCCCAAAAATGGAATAAGAAGGAGGTATCCTGATATCAGGTGAGAGACGCTGAGGCCTGGAATGGGGATGAGATAAGGGGCTTTTCAGGAATGCCAAGGCCTTGGGGTGAGCATGGTGCAGTGTGCCAGAGGTGACGTACATGTGTTAATAATAAAGGGCAGTGGGAGGACCCCAGGGACACTGCCAGCAAGGGCTTCCTTCAAGATGCTGGACCAGAAGCTCTGACAGGGCCAAAGAGTGAATGGGGAGAGCCAGGCCGAGGACTGGTCAGCGTAAGTGGGGACCTGACAAGACATGCCGACCACCGAGGCAGCACTGGAAAGGAAGTGAGGACACGTGGGAACTCGGGGGCCTGGAGAGGTACTACAGAGCTTTGCCCCCTCGTTTGGCTGTCTGGATGTCACCAGCCTGTCACTGTGACTCACTTAGGATGCAACCAGATGGCATCAAGGACGTCCCCCGCAGTAGTAAAACATTCTGCACTCAGGGTGGCCACAACATGTGCTCCATGCTGGCCTGGAGCCATGAGTGACCACTGCCATCTTGGCCCTTTCTCCATGTCCCCCACACTCAAAGGCAGACCTTCCATGTTCATATCAGCCATGGGGGCTGACGCCGCATGCGGCACTCAGGTGGGCTCCACTGATGCTTGCTGAGGGTCTGGGGAGATGATAATCTAAGAGGGGAGGGAAGGCCTCCGGTTTGGAGCAACCTTATCTCATAGGAGCCAGTGGGAGCCCCATTGCTCTTCAGACCCGCCCACTCTCTCCCCTAAGCCACACAGCTCCCAGGCCTCCTGTGTGGGAGCCATCACTCAGAGTCACCAGACCCCTACCTGATTCACACACAGGAGAGGAGACAGTGGGGATCCACACCTGGAATCCAAACAGGACTCCAATCCCAAAGAGGGAAGGGCTGGACCCCTGATGTGGCCCTTAGCTCTGCTCCCACCCCACCCAAGAGTGGTGCACACAGGGCAGGTCCCTCTTTGCACCAGGAATCTGTAACCCTGGGAATGGCCTGCCTTCCCTGGCCCAGGCAGTTCTAGGGAGAGATGGAACTTTCTTCCTTCTCTGAACCACCAAACCCCAGAACTCAGAGAGAGGAATAGCCAGGTGTGGGGTGTCTCAGGGGATGAAGCTCCTGTCTCTTCTTTTCCCTCATCCCTCCCCTGTGGAGCACTTAATCCCAGTTAGGAACGCTGGCTTCTCTCCTTACTCCAACTCAAGGCGGGTGCAGTGTGGGGAGGGAGTGGGGAGCAGTGTGGGGAGGGAGGGGGAGCCGTGTGGGGAGGGAGGGAGGGGGAGCCGTGTGGGGAGGGAGGGAGTAGGAGCTGTGTGGGGAGGGAGGGAGTGGGAGATGTGTGGGGAGGGAGGGAGGGACCCTCTTGCTGCTGGGCTTGTTTGCAAACCACAGGGACACCACATGGCTATGGGCACCTGGCCTTAGGCACGGGCAGGGTAGAGCTCCCTTCCCACAGGGCCTGGAATGCTGGACTCTCTCCAGGGGAAACATTCCCCACGGGTTGGGCCCCTCCCAGGGAGTGGGGCTGGCAGCTATAACGAGCACCACCTGCCCCAGGCCAGGCGCTCAGGGGAGGCGCATCTCGGGTCTCCACTCCTTCCCACTGCGCAAGGGCAGGGGGCTCACTCACCTGCTGCTGGTTCTCCCGCTGTGAGTGGAGCCGCGCCTGGATGCACTCTCGGGTCTCCTGGAAAGCCTGTCTCTGGGAGACCTCAGCTGGGTAGTGGGTGCAGACACCCACGATGTTGGTGCAGGAGAAAATGAGAACATTGGAGACAAGCTGCAGAGGGAGAGAGGAGCACACCGAGCTCAGATCCTGACCTTCCTGGCCCCAAAGTGTGGAGCTCTCAGCCCCTGTCTCAGCAAACTCACACCTGGCGCTGGCAAACAAATGCTGAGGGCACCCCACACGCAGCCAACCACTGGGAGCAGCCGGGCATAATCGATCGGGCTCTCTGATGTCCTCACAGCCAGAAGTTTGGCTGGCCTGTCATGGGGTATGTCTTTTAAGGACACTGAATCACCTAGTAATCATACTAAACATGCCTATCGTACCAGAAATGAAAAGGTTACATGTACTGTGACAGAGCTGTGTATGTGCTGGAGGCAGGAGGGCCACCGCAAGGAAGGTGCCACAAGGGTGCTGGGATTTCACTTTTGAAAGTGTGATAGAGTCCAGCACAGGACAAGGGGCCACCCTCCCCCAGGGATCAGCTCCAACGAATCAAGGCCTCTCAAATCCCCTCAGGTCCCCAGCACTGTGCTAAATGCTCTAGGGAACAAAAGGACAAGGCTGGCCAGTCAGGGTCCGTGGCCACAGTGGGTCTCCGCTCCTTCCTCCCTAGGCTTCTGGTCTTTCTGTTACCAGCCCTCTGACAACCACCGCACCAGCTGGCCAGTGCCTGCCACTCCCCTGCTTCCCAACAACTGAGATGTGTGTGTGGAAAAATACCACTGACCCTCCAGGTCAGCAGAGTTGAAGCTGGAATTCCATTGAAGGAAATACTTACTGAAAAGCTAAGGGAAAACGAAACACAATACAACACGACGCGGAAAGCAAGGTTATATGGTACATTCAGATCCCAGTGAGTGACGCGTAGGCAAAATTTCTCTTGGCAGATAGAGCTCCTGGGTATCTGAGTACATGGGTCCTGTTGTCCTTGACTTGGGGCCACATGGGACAGAGCCACACAATGATGCTCCGGCTCCCAGGCTGTGGGGGCTTTGAGCTGCACCTCAGTTACTCCCTCCAAAAACCTCCTTCTTAGTCCCAGCTCCAGAAGGGGAGCCCGGGTCAGTCGCTGCACCTTCTGTCGTGGCTCCCTCAGCCCTCAGGAGGCCTGTGTTGGTCCCAAGTCCTGGGGTATGGAAGGCACTTGGCCATTTGCATCCCAAAGGGCCTTGCTGTGGGATGTTGGCTACCTGGCAGTGGCCCCGGCAGATGACTCCTACGCTCTTCTCTAGGGGCCTCTTGGCTCTCGACTCAGGTCTGCTTTCTACCTGAAGGCTTTGCCCACCACACCTTTGAGGTGGTCCTGCCCTTGCTCCTTGCTGAATGTGGTACCACCTTTCCCTGGAGACATCGCATGGTGTGTATGCCCCAGTCCATGAAAAGACTTTCTCTTTCCCATTTCAGACTCTTACTCCCTACCGGCTGAAGAATGCCCTGAGCTCCCCATGTGTCTCCTGGATGCGCCTTCCAGGAAGGGGCAAGTTCAGATTTCCAGCTCCACTGCCTCAGCTGACTATTGTTGCTGACTTATAACTCCCATATTCTTCCACCCCAACCCCATCTACCCTAGAATCCCATCGCTGTCATTTTATGTAAACACACGGTATAGGAAAAGCCAACCTATTTATCACAAGGAAAGAAGACCCTTGCTCTTCAGAAACTGACAATCCACTTGAAGAGTGTTATAGATGGAATGTTTGTGTCCCCCAAAAGGACTGTTGAACCAAAGAGTGGCTGGATGAGCCCGTGGCTTCTGGAAGATTCATCAGAGGCAAGAGTGCAGGAATGGGAGACGGGTCCAGACGCTGCCACAGAAGCCCAAAGCATGAGGGAACAAAGACCTGTGTGTGGCTGGGAGCCAGTCAGGGCAGAGCTGACACAGAATGAAGAGCCCCTAAGACCAGGGAGAAGAAAGTCCAGGAGGAAATAGACTGTGGCCTGAAGCAGTAACCAATGCTGTGATTATGAAGTAAGATCCCAAAAACAGGCCTCTGGGAAGTCACTGGGAACCACTGGGAGAGGATAAGGAGGAAGAGATGAGGAAGTGAAGGCGGAGGGGTAGGCCACAGGGAATTCTGAAGGATGATCTAGTTAGGGGAGATCTGTGTGAAAAGAGAGGAAGGTGCCAGGTGATAAAAACAGAAGTGAGACAGGAGAAACTGGGAAGGAGAAGATAAGGAGCTAGCCTCAGACAGGCTAGTGCATCATGAAAATATGATACAACATGACCAAATGGGCTTAATCCCAGGAATGAAGGCTGGTTCAACTTCAAAAAGCAATCAACATAATTTTCCATATTAACAGACTAAAATTTAAAAACCATATGATCATTTCAATAGTTTCTAAAACATCATTTGGCAAAATGCAATATACATTAATAATTTTTAAACTTACCAACTTAGGAATAGAAGTCCCTTAATCTGATCAATAGCATATACAGAAACCTACAGCTAAATTATACCATACTTAATGGTGAAAGACTGAATGCTTTCTCCTAAGACCAGCAACAAAGCCTATGTGTCACTCCTATTCAACATCACACCGGAGGTCCTAGCCTATGCAATCGGACAAGAGAAAGAAACAAAAGACACACAGATTAGAAAGGAAGAAATAAAACAGTCTCTATTTGCAGATGACATGATGGTCTACATAGAAGAACCTCAAAAATTTTTAAAAACTACCAGAATTAATATGCAAGTTTGGAAAAGTCATAGGATATAAGATCAATATACAAAAATCAGCCTACTTTTATATATGAGTAAATACCAATTGGAAGTAAAATTTTTAAAGGTATAGTTGGCTCTCTATATCCACAGGTTTTATATCTGTAGGTTCAACCAACCTTGGATCAAAACTAATAGAGAAAACATAAGCAGATGGCTGGACAGAGAAAGAATGGCCTTCCCTCTTTCTGAGGCCAGAAAGAGAGGCCAGAGTCTATTTTGAGACATGACCCCCAAAGTAATTATCAAGTGTCTGCTGCAGCATCTCTGTACTAATCCTCCGGGTCTCTCCTGCTGTAATCTGACTCCTCCTATAGCCAGAAGGCCAATGGCAACCGACAGTGCAAATCCAGGTAAAAAGATGCACGGTAACCCAATATCCATCCAAATGGCTTTGCTAAGCTTAGTGTGCCTTGGTGTTCATCTCTCTTCTACTAAACACAAAACCAGGCAGGCAGAAAGAGGGTGCTGTGGTTTGAGGGTGGGGTCTTGAGCAAGGCTATTGGAAAGGTCGGATTTCAGCAAGTTGGACCTGAAAGTGAAAAAGAAATTAATAGCTGCCTCACTCACACACACTCACACCATCTGCCAAAAAAGCAGGAATCTGGGCACCAGGTCTTAAAGGGTGCTAAGGTCCCTGTGCAGATGCTTTGGTTATGAATAGTGAGGAGGTATCGGTAAAATCTGATGGAATTCTGCTTACACACAAAGGGAGTCTGAAGTTTGAAAATGATCTCTCACCTTGGGGACAAGAAAGTATGTCCAAATGCTGCCGGCCTCTCTTCCCCACTCAAACAGTGACCAAATAATGAGCCACCTCTTACACCCCCATAAAGACAGGCACAGTAAAAGTAAGTATAAACCCTGTCCTTGTGTAAAGGACCTAATTAGTAAATAGTAACAGATATCAGTCACTGCTGAGGCTTCACAACAGCAGGTAAACAGGGCCTAATTAAGGGTTTATTGGTTTTCCCTGTGCTGGCCTCATGGGACACATCTAACCACATGGAACACAAGTGGGGGGGGGGTGTGTGTGTGTGTGTGTGTGTGTGTGTAGGGAGTCAGTGGTATGGGGGAGCATGTGACATATGCCCACATTACACCAAGTGGAGTGAAAAGGAGACCCGACAATACAGCAGACTGCAGCCCTGGAGTAGCCTCAGCATCTGCTTTAAAACAAGCGGCCGGATGTGGTGGCTCCTACCTGTAAAACCAGCACTTTGGGAAGTGGTCCTTGGGTGGATTTGGAAAATCAGATCTCACCTCTTTGGCTTGCACTTCATCGGGGTGATTACAGACTCTGAGGCACAGGGAAAATGCTGTAGTCTGTCTACTCTGTCCTCACAAGTGGAGGAAGATCTGGAAAAGGGAGTAGGGAAGAGTGGACAGGCCGAGGTGGGAAGATCACTTGAGTCCAGGAATTCAAGACCAGCCTGGACAGCATAATGATACCCCATCTCTACAAAAAATAAAAATAAAACATAAACAAATTTACCAGGTAGTCCCAGCTACTTGGGAGGCTGAGGCAGGAGGGTCACTTGAGCCCAGGAGGTAGAGGCCGCAGTGAGCTATAACCATACCACTGCACTCTAGCCTGGGCAACAAAGCAAGACTCTGACTCCAAAACAACAACAACAACAAGTTTAAAACAAGCCCTGCAGATGGATGGGGTCCAAGTGAACAAGGTCCAGGGGGTCCCAGGACCACATCAAGAGGGATTCCACTAGAGGGGGAATGTTTGACTCTCTTCTCAGAGTCAAAACCAAGGGGAGATGCCGAGGAATATTTAATACTTCTAAAACCCCAGCATTTCTGAAACCCAATCTCTGGCTGCCCGCAGGCTGCAGGTTTGATCTGAGCCAAGAGTGGGAAGTTACGGTGCTCAGTTTGTGCAGTGTCTCCTCGGGAAGACTCAAAGAAACCCCAGCCACCGGCCTCAGGCACTACGGTCGTTTCCGCCTCTCCTCTCTGAGTTTTCAGGGGGCTCCGTGGGCCTACTACAATAGGCTTGCTGCTGGATCATCCTGGGAATGGTGCAAGGCAAAGGGGAGTGAGAAATGCATGGTTTTGGAGTAGAAGGAAATGAGTTGGGGAAGACCCCTGCTCAGTTTGCTCTTTTATGCGGTTCCTGTTCCCGGTAAGTCAGCTTGCTCCTTGCAGTATGGTTCACAGGTGAATGGTGGTGGCTGTGGTAGGAATCAGAACTTCCTGGGGAGCCAGATTTAGTGATGGGGGAGGGAGCAGGATGTTCAGCTAAATTTGAATTAAAGACAAACACCACATACATCTTTTAGTGTAAGAAGGTTCCAGGCAATATTTGGGACCTACTTATACTAAAAAAAATTATTCATTGTTTATCTGAAATTCAAATTTAATTGAGTGACCCATATTTTACTGGGTAACCCCACCAGGGGTTCTTTTCAAACCACACCTGCCCTCCCCCAGTCATGACAACCCTCTCCCCAAGCTCCTGTCCACTCTTCCCTACTCCTTTTCCAGATCTTCCTCCACTTGTGAGGACAGAGTAAACAGACTACAGCATTTTCCCTGTGCATCAGAGTCTGTAATCACCCTGATGAAGTGCAAGCCAAAGAGGTGAGATCTGATTTTCCAAATCCACCTGAGGACCACAAGATGCTGGACCACCTCAGGGACCCTGGGGGCAGAGGACCAGCTCCCCCTGCTCTGGGTAGCAGAAAAGGAGAGGCCCTCTCCTGCAAGGTGTCCCCTGGCCCTGGCCCTAAAGACAGGCACAACTCCTTCCTGATTTAGTCCTTTGTCGGTTTACAAACACATAAAACTAACAACGAAATGAATCCCAAATAAAAGAAGCTGACATCCTAGCAAGAGTTCCTTCCTCCTACACTGAATTTCATTTGTCTTACACAGTGGTGGCGGGAAGCTCAGGGAACCTCGGCGGAACCCCATCAAGATATAAAATAAAATAATTCAAGGAAGAATAATCTTAAATTATATACTCTTAGAAGGCATATCGGCATGGTTCCTTGTACACTGCACCACGCTCGATTAGGTGCTTAATTTTTTTTTTTTTTAACTATTACATACTTTTAACTGTTTTTCTAATCATAATGAGTGACACCTCTAAAATTTTTCCTTTCACAAAGAATCAAGATTGCTGTATGTGTTTTGGTAATCAAAGCTGCATTATATCTGCTTGGGGGCTTTTGTGATGAGGTCCTCTTTCAAGGAGGTGGCCAGTTCTATACCACTGGCTCTGGACAAACATCATCAAGCCCACCTCTCTGCTCACTAGGGTCCTGCCCAGACAATATCCCCCTTCTCCTCTCCTTTCCAGCTAGGATCTAGCTGCTCTGGGATTGTCATTCTCCCTTGCTCTGGAACTCCCCCTCGACTCAAGAACTGAGGATGCTTCCTCAGGGGCCTCCACCTCTGTGAACACCATTCTCTATGCCAGAGATCCTCAAATGATACCCTTAACATTACAACATTTTCCTACCCTAAAACTCGCCAGGGCTCTCCATTACCAGTAAGATAAAGCCCAAACTCCTGTGCCAGCATCAACACTCTCTAAGTCTCATCATAGACCACATTCCCTGTCTCATGCCCACCCCAGCTACTCACTGTGTCTGAAAAAAACAATCTGAAATGCGATTTTAAAGTGCAATGTTTAATACAACTTTAATGTTACTAAAATTAGAGCATGAAATATTGACAAATCAACAATTAGCATCTGCTTAATACATTTTAAGGAAAAACAAAATAGACTAAAATGTGAAGAAAGACAAGTATCTAGGAATAATTGGGTACAGCAATATACAGTCTGCAAAACACTTTCTCACATGTAGTTCATTTCACACTCATCAAATCCCTATAAGATAAGCAAGTTAGGCAGCATCATCCCCCTCTGCCAATGAGGAAACTGAGGCTCGAGGCAGGGGTCCTGCCTGGAGTTACACAGGAAGGCAGCTGCAGAACTGGGATCACAGCCATCTCTTTCTGAGCTCACAGTTCATCCTACTCTACTGTACTAAGCTGTTATTTATCCCAATTTAATTTAGATCTAGTTTTGTTTTATTCTATTTAATAAAGAGACACTCAACTTTCTCTCACCCTTGTCCCAGGCGCCCCAGGCCTTCTTCATAGATCCTGGTCACATAAAGTACTGCTGATTAGGGACCTACTCCCAGCCACTGCCAGATTCGATGAATGTCCTCTGGGGTCACTCTCTCTAGGGAACTCACAGCTATGGGTAAGAAAGGCCCACCTGTCTCACAAAGCCAAGTCTTACTCTAGCGTAGCTTCCCTTAGTTATTTTTTATGGAGATACAATTCACATACCATAAAATGCACTCTTTTAAAGTGCAAAATTCAGTAGTGTTTAGTGTATTCACAAGGCTGTGCCACCATCACTGCCAACCTTAGGACATTTTCAACACCTCCAAAAGAAACCCCATGCCCATTAGTCACTGCCTATTCCCCACCCCACCCTCCCCCAGCTCCTGACAACCACGAACCTACTTTCCACCCCTATGGATTTGCCTATTCTGGACACTTCATATAAATGGAAGTGAACAATAGGTGGCCTCCTGTGTCTGGCTTTTCTCGCCTGGCATATTTTCAAGGTTCGTCCACGTGGTAGCACACACAGACTTAGAATCCTTTATCCAAAATGCTAGGGACCAGAAGTGTTTCATAGTTTGGATATTTTTCAGATTCTGGAATACTTGCATATACATAATGAGATATCTTGGAGATGGGACACAAATCTAAACATGAAATTCATTTATGTTTCATAAACACCTTCTACATGTAGCCTGAAGGAAATTTTATACAGTATTTTAAAATAATTTTGTGCATGAAACAAAGTTTGTGTTAAGTACTTACGCGTGGAATTTTCCACTGTGGCGTCATGTCAGAGCTCAAAATGTTTCAGATTTTAGCGCATTTCGGATTTCAAATTTTCAGATTCAGGATGCTCTACCTGTATCAGCATTTCGTTCCTTTTACAGCTAAATAATATTCCACAGCACAGATCTACCGTATATTGTTTTATCCGCCATCAGGTATAGACATTTGAGTTGTGTCCAACTTTTGGCTATTATGAATAATGTTGCTGTGATGAACATTCATGTATATGTTTTTATATGGATATATTCTGTTTTCCTGGGGATATACCTAGGAGCAGAATTGCTGGGTCACACGGCAACTCTGTGTTATTTGAGGAACTACCCAACTGCTTTCCAGTCACCTGCACCACCTTACATCCCCACCAACATTGCATGGGGGTTCCAATGTCTCCACATGCCCTGCCAACACTTATTTTGTTATCTTTTTCATGATAGTCATCCTAGCAGGAGTGAGGATGGTGTATCTCATTGCGGTTTTAATGCCCTTAAATTTGTAAAGTAAATAGCA
>NW_012100654.1:3745006-3765301 GCF_000951045.1 Mandrillus leucophaeus | reverse complement strand
AAAAAAAAAAGAATTGAGCAACAACAACAACAAAATGGGTAATGTGGATGAATAAACTATTCAAAGTAAAAATACAAATGACTTACAAATGTATGATATCAAAAGATGTGAACCCTCACTAGTAAGCAAAGAAATAACAATAAAAGCAGTATTTTGCCTATTAAAATATCAAAGCTTTCTTTTCATAGTAATAATGTTGGCAAGAATGCAATGGAATAGGCGCCCTCCTACATTATCAGTGGGAATGCAGATCAGCATAACCTTTCTGGAAACCAGTTTGGCAATATGTATGAAGAGCTTTCCAAATATTCATACCCTTTGACCCAATAAATTAGTTCCCTCCCAGGAATCTATACCACAGAAACCTCAGTAGCTTGAACAGGGCTTTATGTCCAAGGATGATTATAAAAGTTAACAATTAGGAACAGCTAAATGTTGAAAAACTGGAGAACAGTTAAATAAATTATGGTGCTCTCACCAGGCACGGTGGCTCACGCCTGTAATCCCATCACTTTGGGAGGCCAAGGAAGGAGGATCACTTGAGGCCAGGAATTTGAGACCAGTTTGGGCAACATGATGAAACCCCATCTCCACAAAGAAATAAAAAATTAGCCGGGCATGGTGGCATGCACCTGTAGTCCCAGCTACTCGGGAGGCTGAGGTGGGAAGACCACTTGAGCCTAGGAAGTCAAGGCTGCCGTGAGCCATGATTACGCCACTGAACTCCAGCCTGGGTGACAGAGCAAGACTCTGCCTTAAGATAAAATAAAATAAAACTATGGTGCTCAATACCCTAGAACATCTCAAAGCCTTTAAAATGTCTTATTTAAATAACATTCAACATTGTGGGAAATTTTCCAAAATACAATGTGAAGTGGGGGAAAAAAAGAATATGAAATTGCATATACCTCATGAGCCCAGTTTTTCACATGTATACATTTCAAAATGTTAACAGTGATGGAATATCTCTAGGTGGTGGGATGATAAGTGCTTTTTTACTTTTTTTTCTTTATACCAATGAATACTCTCCAACGTTTCTATTGTATATATTACTCTAAAAAGAAATACTGATAAACTTATATAAAGAGAAAAAAGTACATGCTTGTGCTGTGAGTACGGTAGGCTGAAGAATCTTTCCTTCTGACAGAAGAGATAAAATGAGAATGAAAATGCCTGTAAAACCAGAGAGAATAAGTCAAATGGGAAAAGAGATTCAAAATAGAAAAAGAAATCATGTCTGGGCAGTGGGGACTAGGACCCTTCCTGGAGAAGCGTCTGCAGATGGGAAGGACCTGGCCAGCGGCATCCCAGTGGAGGGGCATACAGGTGACGCAAACAGCATCAATATGGATGGGGCAGAGGAAGAAGAGTCCAGGGCTACACTGGGAACACCAGGTAGTCACTGCTGACCAGAAGCAAGGAGAGGTGGTCAGAGATGAGACAAGGGGGTTTATGGCCACATCATGAAAGAATTTTTTCTATGTCAGAGTAAGGAACCAGCACATGATCTAGGAGGCATTAAAAACTCTTGATGGCTGCATTTACAAAAATAAAAAGTATATTAATTCCCCAAATTATAAAATGTACATTCATTATGGAACACTTCAAAATCATGGTAAAGGAAAAAAAATCAATTATCACCCAAAGACAACCAGTATTAACGTTTTCATTTATTCCTTTTACTTCCTTTTTTAAAAAATCTATTTATGGCTTTTTGTTTTTGCTTTCATAAAACTGTGATCTTACTGTTTATATAATTTGGTATCCTGTGTTTTCACTTCTTTTTTTTTTTTTTTGAGACGGAGTCTTGCTCTGTTGCCCAGGGTGGAGTGCAGTGGCGCGATCTTGGCTCACTGCAAACTCTGCCTCCCGGGTTCAAGTAATTCTGTCAGCCTCCAGAGTGGCTGGGATTACAGGCACCCACTACCATGCCCAGCTAATTTTTGTAGTTTTAGTAGAGACGAGGTTTGTATATTTAGTAGAGACGGGGTTTCATCATGTTGGCCTCGAACTTCTGACCTCAGGTGATCCACCCGTCTTGGCCTCCCAAAATGCTGGGATTACAGGCATAAGCCACCGCGCCCGGCCTTCACTCAATATTGTAACATAAGCATGTTCCCCTGTTATTACAACTTCTAATGCTGCCAGCTTTCAAAAGGGAAATGTGATCACAGCAGAACTTTGGGTAGATTAAACTGACAGCTGGAAAGGAGGCAGTGAAAAGGAAGATGCTAGAAGTAGAGAGCCTAAAAGAGGGCTGTGGAAATAGCACAGAGGAGAAGGTCCAGGGGCCTGGGAGAGGCTGGAACTCTGAGAAGGGAAAGCAGAGTGGCCCCCAAGCAAGGCATCTGCAAGAAGTATTTGAGCCTGGGGGATGCACCTACGGGAAGAAGAGAGCTTCGGTTCATAATCTACTTAGGGAAGTCCAGGAGGAGCTGGCTTTGGGGTGAATGGGTTATGAATAAGAAAGTGTTACAAAAGCTAAATGCAAGAGTAGGAAAGTCAACAGAATCAGGTGTTGTGGAAAAGGTTGAAAAGAGATGGATGAGCAGACTGGGTAGAGGAGGAAGGAGTTGAGCTATAAGGGGTTAAGTCATTAGGTCATGAGGGGACGGTGAATGAAGGTGACTCTGGATGTTTGGCAGTGAAGGGAGAACGAGTGGGTCATAGCTTGAATGAATACGGCATGGAGGTTAGGAAACTTGACTTATCCAGAGGCAGAGGGAGGGGAGGGGCCAAAGAGGCAAATGAGGGCAGCACCGTACTTCCCCGCAGAACTGAGCTGTCCACCACGGGAGCTACTAGCCACACATAGCTAGAAACATTTGCAGTGTGGTTGGTCTGAAGTGAGGGGTGTTGTAAATATAAAATACACTGGAGTCTGAAATTGTTTTTCATTCATTACATGATAAAATGATATTCTGGATATATTAGGTAAATAAAATGTATTATTTAAATTACTTTCACCGGTGGGTTCGTTTGTTTTCTTTGTTTTTTTGTTTTGGCCCACTGGAATAGCTGGAAGGACATATGTGGCTCTCAATATATTTCTGTTGGACAGCACTCATGTTGTACACAGGGAAGGCAGGACAGGAGGGACCTGGAGCACAGTGGATGAGGGACAGATCCCAGGTTACTTGTGGAATATCAAACTGCTGGGCAATTGGTGGCCCACCTTAGGCCCACAGAGTGATCTGCCTCCCTACTGCCCCTGAGGGGGTAATTTCCCAAAGGCTCAGATTCATCTGCCAAGCTCAGGGCCGATTTCAGATGGTACACCAGGACAGTCATTCTCTGTGGCTTTCAGGAACATGAGATGTGGCAATAGAAAAGGGAAGGGGGGCTGGAGGTGAGACCCAAGGGACATGGAGGTGTATGACAGGGGCTCAGGCGTGATGACTGAGGTATCTAGGACAGTCTAGAGAAGGGTATCAGACTCAAAACTCACCTCTCTTGCACATCACAAAACTTGGGGCTTTGGGAGAATACGTGAATTTAAAACCATGGGGAGGAGGGCATCCTCAAGAGCAATGAATGAACATCTAGAGGCAGGACAGTGTGGAGAAAGGCCTGGGAACTTAGGTATGAGTTCTCAGCCTGGATCTGCAAACAACAAACATGTGGCTCTGGGCATGTCACCTTTCCTCTGGGAACTTCAGCTTCCTTCCTCTGGGAACTTTGGCTTCCTCATCCATGAAACTGAGAGGCAGTGGGTGATACCCAAGGTCTTCACCATCTGGGACAGTCCGTGGAGTGGCCACAGCCTGGGCCTCCGGCTGCTCAAGCAGGGACAATTTGCATTTCCCTCTAAATGGAGATGCTACTTATAAAGACTTTTAGAGAAATCCCTGATTTCAAATCTTCTGCCTTCCGTTCTCCTGCAATGCAACGGAATGCTCAGCATTGCAGCATATAAGCTACAGCTTTAAGAAGGTCTGTCATACCTGGAAGTCACACAAAAGTCCCCCATCCAACCGTGCTAGATCCATGGGGAATCCCAGAGGAAGCCGGAGTCTTTCGGAATCTATGCCAGGCACCGGCTCCCACCTCATCCCTGGACCAGGCGTGGGAATCACATGTACAAAGCAGCGGAGAAAGGCAGACATGTTCCCATAAAAACCAAGGACATGAGTTGGGGCGGGAGGACAAGGAGAGGCTGGCATGCCAGCAGTACCTTGCAAAGGTTTTCCAAGGAAGCTCATGATGCTTCGCCCACCCACAAACTGCTTCTCCTGCAGTTCTCTGACCTCTAGGATAAGGAGATGTTTGCTTTGTGGCCTGGCAAGAAGTTTTGTGGGCTAGAAGTTTATTTATCCTCCAAGTGCAATCAAGTTGCTCTCTTCCAAAAATCTCATCTTGGAGAATAATTATCCCCACTCCCCCAAGCTCTCCCACCCTCAGCTTCCTCCTCCTCTCCCGGAAAATCAGAAAAACTTTCATTGTTTCCCATGAGTAGTGGTGACAGCTGAGGGTGGTGCCAGCCGTGTAGGTGGAGGGAGGGGGCTGACAAAAGGCTGGAGTCAGATTCAGGGGCGGGAAGAAGGAGCCCACCTGAACTTGGAGTTCTGGTTCCCACCCTACACAGGTGAAGTGCGGCTTCCCTGGTGCCTTCCCCCATCCCCTAGCCTGATCTGCTCACGCCCACATCTCCTCCCTGTTTCCATTCCTCACCTCTGGGGCTCATTTTAGGTCAGCAGAATCCAGAAGGAAAAAAACACTAAAGAGAAAATGAAACTGCCGCCAAGTGCTTACCTAACCTCCAACTGAGTGCGGAACCTAGATGAGGCCGTGTCTTCTGTGGGGCAGGCCTGGGCCCTACTCAGCACTGCACAGGCTGCCCTGTGGGGATGGAGGGACCATGGGCACCTCAGCAGGGATCTAGGGGCCCCAAAGACTGCCTGGGGGAGAGAGGCAGGAAGATACAGTGAGAGGAGTGCTATGCTGGGAGTCAGGAGCCCCAGGGGCCAGTCTTATGACTTGGAGCCAGTCATGCAACCTACAGGAATCTGAATGCGCTCGTCTCTATAATGGAGCTAATGACACCTGCTAATAAGACACCAATGCTAACACTGTACGGGTGTAAACCAACACAGGCTGGGACTAACAATGCCATTAGAGATCTGGAGGGCTGAGAAGTAGATGGGAGGCCAGGCATGGTGACTCACGCCTGTAATCCCAGCACTTTGGGAGGCGGAGGTGGGTGGGTCACTCGAGGTCAGGAGTTCGAGACCAGCCTGGCCAACATGGCAAAACCTTGTCTCTACTCAAAATACAAAAAATTAGCTGGGCATGGCGGTACGCACCTGTAATCCCAGCTACTTGGGAGGCTGAGACAGGAGAATCACTTGAAGCCAGGAGGCGGAGGTTGCAGTGAGCCAAGATCGCACCACTGCACTCCAGGTTGGGTGACAGAGTGAGACTCTGTCTCAAAAAAAAAAAAAAAATTAGCTAGACATGATGGCACATGCCTGTAGTTCCAGCTACTTGAGAGTCTGAGGTGGGAGGATGGCTTGAACCCAGGAGGCAGAGGTTGCAGTGAATTCAGATGGTGCCACTGCACTCCAGCATGGGTGACAGAGCAAGACTGTCTCAAAAAAAAAAAATAATAGTAAATAGGAGCCAGGTCTCCTCTGCTCACTGCTGTGTCCCTATTATCCAGGACAGAGGCTGACACATATCAGGCCACAATACTTGTTAAATGAATACATGGATGAAAAGAAAACTGAAGGCTGCGGGGTACCTTTAAGGCCTTGAACATTCCAACTCACAAGAGAAGACAGTCCCAGACCCCCAGTTGCC
Organism: Mandrillus leucophaeus; assembly: GCF_000951045.1. Taxonomy (NCBI): domain Eukaryota; kingdom Metazoa; phylum Chordata; class Mammalia; order Primates; family Cercopithecidae; genus Mandrillus; species Mandrillus leucophaeus. The sequence continues at coordinate 3,759,502 of NW_012100654.1, read as the reverse complement.
TCTGATGGTGAGCATCAAACACAAGGTAGGAGATGGGCTCCAGGGTCTCTGCAATGGTTTTGCATGTACCCCAAAATTTAATTTGTTGGGAACTTAATCCTCAAATTCACAGGCAGATTGGAGGTGGGGTCTCTGGAAAGTAATAAGGATTAAAGTCATCAGGGTGGGGCCCCATGATGAAACTGGTGGCTTTACAAGAAGAGGAGGAGAGACCTGAGCTAACACGCACACACGTGCTCTTTTTCCCCATGTGATGCCTCCCACCACATCATGATGAGCAAGAAGGCCCTTACCAGGTGCTGTCACCATGCTCTTGAACTTCCCAGTCTGTAGAACCATGAGCTAAATAAACCTCTATTCTTTATAAGTTACCCAGCCTGTGGTGTTCAGTTACAGCAATAGAAAATGAACGAAGACAATCCTTACCTGCAGGAATGCCCAGGCCCACATCAGAATTAAATGAAAGATGAGTGTGGTACTAACTGCCAGGGCCACTAAGCATTTGGAGATGGTTTCTATCAGGGAGATGAGACATGAGACAAGTCTGTGTGTCCCTGTGAGTGTCTGGGAACTGGGAGACCTGGCCTGAAGTGTTGGAGAGTCCCTTGTTTGCTGGCTGACCTTGAGCATATCACTAGGAAATCCCCAGAAGAGATTGAGTCTACTGGAGAAACGAGCTAATGTGCAAACGAATCTCATGGAAAGGCTTGGTGAACAGCAAGAGGCCTGGATTGCTGCAGTGCAGCCCTTCTCCTCACAGGCTGGGCCAGATCAGCAAACTCCTCTGCTCTCTGGGTCCTATAAGGTTTCTTTCTATGTACAATGGGAGAATGTGACCAAATGGTTCTCAGCTGCTTCCCAAGAGCACTGACATCCTGAGGACTCTGGGGAGTCTTATCTGTGATGTCATTCAGCCTCCCAGAGAGAAACCAGGAGATTCTGCCCTGGTCTCCATTCTCTCCTGGCTGTGCTGCTAACAAGGGGGTAGGAAGAGTGACCAGAATTGGCACCACAGCCGCAGGAAGCACTGATTGCCTTAATTCTTGGGGCATGAGGAGTAACAGTGTTAAGTCTTCTCTCCCAGGGCCAATGGAGACATGACCTAATGCCAAAGGGTGAGCCATGAAACTCAACCATTATGATGGAAGACTATAAAAACGGCCAGTGGGAGGAGTGGCAAATGTTCATTTGCAGACTCACCTGCCCTGCACACTCCCTAGCCCCTGGAAACATATTCTCTGCTTGAGCTCCAAGTGATGGACTATAGATTATCACACCATTGCCCCCTTTAGAATAATTAAGATTAACCTTTTTATTTAAAAATAATAATTTTTAAAAGGCTGTGACAGAGACTGTAAGTTGTCCAACTAAATTCCTTGCCCCGTTCTTCCCAGGCAATACACAGTCACTGGGCACATGGCTGCCCAGCCACAGACAGCATTTCTCAGCCCTTCTTGCAGCAAGGTGTGGTCATGTGACTATGCTAGTGGGGTATGAATGGAAGTGCTACATGGAGCTCCCATGTCACCTCCCATTCTGTTATCAAACACTTTCTTCTGGGCTAGAACACAGATAGGCTCCAAACCCAGCTTTGACCATATGAATGAGGATAATGTCCTTAGGAGTGGTGGAGCAACCCCATGGAACTGAATCATCCTACCAACCTGGATCCCATCACTTTGAGACTATGACACAAGAGAAATAAATTCCCATCTTCTTAAAGCCACTGTATTTTGGTGTCTCTTCGTTACAGCAGCTTAGCCTTGACCTTATACACCTGCAAACAGCAGGTGTTTCTAGGTCTGAGTATCCAGATGGCAAGCCCCCATCCCATCCCTCCTTCCCCTTTGCCCTCTCCCTCCCTCCCTCACTTCCTCCTCCTCCCTTCCCACCACATGCAGCGGGGCAGAAGGGAGAAATCACAACACACAGGGCACACAAAGTCCAGGGAAGGCAGGATGGGGCTGGAGGTGTGAAAACACCAAGGCCACTCCAAGAATGGTTGAAGGCATCTGAGCAGTGCTCCTGACAAGACCTGGGACCAAGCCCAGAAACCAGAGCAGAGACAAAGCAGACAGAGGGGCTAATTCTCAAGACGGAAGGAAGCACAGTGGCTGGACTCTGCACGGTAACAAACAGCGGCCCAGACGAAAGAAGGAGTGAGCTCTGCAGTATCTCAAGAAGATGAAGCATGCTGTGGGGAAAACGTGGGATCTGGCTGGGACCTGGTATCCAAGTTCACATCCTTTTTCCTATGTGTGGTGGTGACTGAGTAACTTAACCTTAGTAAACCTCAGAATCTTCTCCTACAAAATAGGATGATACTATCTACTTCTCAAGGACTGTGTAAAGATTAAGGTGATGGACTAAATAAGGCGATAATATAAAATGTCAGGAAAGCAATTATTCTTCCACTGCCTATCTAGGTTTAGTAAAAGCAAGAAACTGAGAGCTCCAACCAATCGATCGCAGTCCCCTGAGGAGAGTGGAGAAGATAAGAACATCGGTAATTTGTCAACTGTCTTGAAGCACCAGGCACAGGCCTGGGTGCTTTACCAGAGTACTGGCTCCCAGGGGAAGTGGCACGTGGCCGGGCCCAAGCTGGGTTCTGGTCCTGAGCCTCGCGGCATTGCACATGGCAGCTAATATCTCTCTCAGCCAGGCCTGGAGAACAGAGCAAGAGCTGGGGATGAGGCTGCCACTTCTGCACCCATTGTGGGCAATGCCTCAGGGCTCTCCCCATCAGCAGTGAAAGCCAGGCCAGGTGTGGGTAGCATGGGATCTGAAGCTCAGTTTCCTGCCGGATTGTCCCCCACCCCTACCCCTGCATATCTACATAGTGAAGGGCAGAAAAGCAAAAGGTGCCCCAGGGCCTCAGGACTCAGAAGCAGCCCACACTGCTCTTACCCCCAGCACATAAGCAGAGAATGACATTCCCCAGGATACAGGAGGATCCAGGGAAACATCACAATGCCCGATTGAGCAGGCTATCAGCCCATGCATGGCACCCACATCCTGAGGGCACCCAGGCAAGGAGATAGGGTAGTGTCCCTTTTCCTCCCCATTTGGAGGAAGCAGCACCCCTTCCCAGAGCTTGAGATGGAGGGAAAAAGCCCCAAGTCCTCAGAAAGGCAGACTGGAGTGAATTTAAGCCCATGACACCAGATGCTATTTCCGGCCACATGCCTAAGATGACAGAGCAAGAGTACCTCAAGAGGAACACACATGCCTGCCTCCCACCCCCAAAACCACTGGGTGCCTGTGCCCCACACCAGCAACGAGGGCAGGTAAGCCCATCTGGGCAAGAGGCTGGCAACAGGATCATTCCTGAAAGTCAGCTGTCAAAGTCTGCACCAAGGGAGCTGCTGTGAGAAGAAACCCTGGGTGTGTCCTTTGTACTCTGCTATCCTAAGCAAATGACCACTCTGTTAAAAAATCAGCGTTAGCATGTCTGAATATGTGTCAACTGGTTTTTAAAATGTTGTTTAAAGAGGGCCACAGCTACAGCAGAAAGTAGAGCCTACAAAGCCACCTTTGAACCCGGACAAGCTGAACCCTGACAAGCAGAGGAAAAGGCAGGGATACTGCGAGAGGTGGGCAATGCAACATTCAACCACCGTTCTCTCCTGCCCGGTTAAGGTTCTCATTCACTCTAGGAATTATCCACAGCAAACCATTCCTCCAAAGCCAGCCAGGCTGGGGCCAAGTCTCATGGAGCTGCCAGTACCTCCACAGCACCTAGCATGCAGCAGGTATTCAGTAAGTGTTCGAGTAGGAACAGGGGCACACAAATCAAGTAATGACTGGTGTGTCCCAGTCACAGCCATTTCCAGGCAGCTGGTATGTACATGAGGAATACAGACTAATCTGACTTCAGCATGAGCCAAAAATAATGAAGAGAGGAAGTCTGCTATAAATCATCTAGCACATTTAGAAGTCCTCTGTCGCTGGGCACTATCCATGCCCTTGGCTTTCCTGCTTAATGCAGCAAACTGGATTGATACCAGAGGGATGGAGAACTCTTCTTGGAGCCTCCGAGTCTCAGCTGGGCTGCCCCAAGAGCCAAAATAGAACTGGAAGGATGAAGGCCACAGAAGGGACAGATTCTCACGCTCCCATCCACAGGGTCTCACAGAAATGACTCCTTGCCCTGAAGGGCGCAAGGGAGTTAGGACAAAGGTCTTTGACAAAGGAGTGAGTCAGGTCCCTGTTGTGAGCACCCCAAGTGCTAGCACAAGTCACTTAAGCTAAATTGCTCTTGTCAAAACAAGCCCTCTGCCAGCACTCGCAAGGCTGGGCCCGACTTTCATCACCGACACTTGCTGAGCTGTGGAATTTAGCCAACAGGCCAGAAGCACCCCCCACAGGTAGCAGAGGATCAGGACTGGCGAAGCATAGGCTCTGGGCTGGAGGTCCACTCCCATTTCTACCACAGGGTGATCTGGCAACCTTGGGAAACATCTCTTTACCTTTCGGTTCCTATAAAATCAGGACAGGGCTTCTGCATATTTGATGGAGAAGCTTCTAGTGATCATATGGTCAACTCCCAAATATCCACATTAAGGGAGGCAACAGTACATGGACAGCACCACGGGACATAAGCACTCATGGTGAAGGTAGAAAACACAGGAGAAACCACACAAGTGGATGCTGAATAATGACATGGCTAGGTTCAGATTGCAAATGCCTCTGTCAGCCAAAGAGGTTAAGACAGGCATCAGGGAGGGGATGAGGTTTGGGCTGGGAGCTGAATAGGGTTGGGGTATGGAGGGGAAACTTCTGAATGAAAGCAACAGTCCTCAAAAAATCACAGCACAGGTGGCGCAGTGAAGAGGCCACCATAGCAGGATCAGAGAGTGACAGATGATGAAGCTGCATCAGTCAAATGACCCAGATGGTGAACCCCTGTCTGCCAGGAGGGGAAGCTTGGCTTGGTCCCACAAGCAATAAGGAGCCACTACGAGCTGCTGATTGGGGTTGTTTCATGATATTTAATAACAGCTACTGTCTACTGGATACTTACAGTGTGCAGGTATAACCTCATCTAATCATCAGAACAACACTATGGGCTGGGTGTAAATAGAATTACCATTTTACAGACAAAGGAAGTGAGGCACAGTGAAGTTAAGCAACCTGCTCCAGGCCACACAGCCAGGAAGTAGTGGCACTGGAACTTGAACCAGGGCCAGCTGAGTCTGAAACCCATGGTTTTAATCACTGTGCTACACTGGCTCCACCCCAGAAGGAAGAACTGTTTGTCTTCCTTGGCAAAATGGGGGCAGCAGCATTTGTCTGGAGGCTGGGTCTGCAGACTAGGAACGCTGCTGCACTCAGAAGACGGCACTGGGGCTGGAAGGGAGGGATGAATCCAGTAGATTCTTACAAGGGAAGTGTTGGCAAGATTTGGGACTGACACACCCAAGCCTGGGGAAACTTGAATGTTTATGGAGACCTTGATAGAGATGGAAAGTCGAGAAGGGCACCAATTATGGGGCAGATGATGAGCTCACATTGAAGTGTTGAGAAGTGCCCATCAATGGGCTCTCATATTTCTCCTTGAGAAGTTCTTCTTCTCCCTTCTAACTTAGACTTCACCTGCAGCCCAGGTCTTCATAAATTACCCTCCAGAGGAATGAAGCCTCTCACCATCTCTCAGCCCCTTCACGGGCCCCATCTCTTGATGACACCTCCACCCCTGCCCCCAGCCCCTTTTCAAGGGCAGCACATCTGTCCCGAGGAGAAAGGGCTGGGATCTGGTTAGTGTCTGCTCACTGCTGAAGAGTCTGACGTGGAGGACTCATTTATCTTCCAGTCTGTGTGTGTGAAAGTATGCATGAGTGTGTCAAGAACCTGCAGATATAAACAGCTCTGCCTTGGAGAAGGAAGCATACTCTCATTTTTCCTCAGTGGACGACAAACAGAGATAAACCAGATGCTGTTTTCCCAGGTCCTGTTGCCAGTAATCTCAGCCAAGGGGGCGCTGGCAGGGCATCCTTCCTGAAGACTCTCTGGAACCCAGTGGTCCTCAAGGCATCACCCCAACAGCTCAGTCCACCCTGTTTTTGGGCTCGGCCACCAGTCTAGGGCAGGCCGCCCATTCCCAGTTCTCAGAGCAATCGGCAGAATGAGGGATATTTACAATCCAAGGTCAGCTGGCGCCATCTTGCTTCCTGGGAAAGAATGTCTCCAGCTAAGAGTCTGCCCCAAGAATGCTCGAGGGGTCAGAGGCACGAGAGGTCTCCGGCAGGTCAGTCATTCTAAGAGCTCACTTCATCCTTCAGTGTTTCCTGAGGGCCAACTGTGTGCTGGGCACTCTGGCATGTGGGGATGGTGGACAGGGCATTTGCATAGCAAGTGGATAGCTGAAAGGCTGGGCAGAGTGACCACGAGGGCCTCAATTAGCCCTGGGTAGTGAATGCCTGTTCACCTGTCCATGTCAGTATGTCTGTCCTAGTGATTCTTAGGTACTCACTGTGAGGAAGGCAGTCCACAGTCCCAGAGCTGGGACTCCATGCAGGCCTTTGGAGCATGGTGGGAATCATGGCAGTGATGGTGATGAGGAGTTTTAACCCGAAAGCTGTTGAGAGCATGTGTGCAGTAACCCTGAAAGGCCTGCATCTGCTTGCTCACCGGGGCAAAGACTGCCCAGGTACAAGGGAGACTGGAGGTCTGCTGGGCAGTCCTGCCTGTTTCAGCAGGACTGTGACTAAGGCAGCCCACAGAATTGAAGTGCAGGGAAATGCCAAGAGTGTAGCTGAGATGGCCACAGTTAAGCTAAGGGGCTACTGCACACATGCTCTCAACAGCTTTTGGGTTAAAACTCCTCATCACCATCACTGCCATGATTCCCGCCATGCTCCAAAGGCCTGCATGGAGTCCCAGCTCTGGGACTGTGGACTGCCTTCCTCACAGTGAGTGCCTAAGAATCACTAGGACAGCTAAGGGGTTCTCAGCCTTCGTGCATCTATAAGAGAAATCAAAATTTCTTCCAAGGAGTGTATGTTCTTTCTGCCTGAGGCCCAGGGTGGTCTCCCAGTCCAGACTGTAAAGTTTTGAGAAAAGTGTTATTAGAAGGAGGTGACACCTATTCCCACAGGCCCCACCCCACTCGGGGCCTCAGGACACTGTCTGCTGAGTGGAAATCACTGCCAGCCAATGGGCCACCCTCCTACTATGTGTGTGCCCACAGAGGCCCAAAATAAATAATAATGAACACCTCAACCTTAGTCTCAGGTGGCCCCAGAACAGAGTGGCTCGGTGAGTGAAGATGATGAACTGGCCAGAAGAAGGATGAGAATGGGGAACAAAAGTCTGGGCAGGCAGGAGCGGGGAAACCAGGGCGAGCCCTCATCAAGACCAGGCAGGAAGAATACTTTTCACTGAAATAGTCCCAAAGCCTAATTTTAGACAATAGTTCCTTTCTCCACTCGCATTCTTCCCAGAACTAGGATTTGTATTCAGTTGAACTCCTGTCATCCCCTGGGGAAAGCTGCATCCTCTGGTGTTTGCAGTGCTTTTTCTCTGTGCTGAGCCAAACAATGAGGAGATGTGCCCCAGCAAGAAGAAGGAAGGCTTGGCTGCAACCCTTCTAAAATTGCACACGTGTTCTCTGCCACACACACGCACCTGTCCACCTCCAGCTGACAAGCGCACAGCAGACAAGAGCTGGAGCTGCACACAGCAGCCACGATGATCTCAAAACACACATCGGATCATGTAAACTGCACTTCCTCTCCCACTTCAAACTCTGATAGAACTTCCAAGTCTCTTGGAATGAAAGCGCCTTAATTCAGCAATCCGGGCTTCGGTTATCTGGCTCCTTCTGCTCTCCAGTGTCATCTCACACCACTTCTTGCTATCACTGCCCCTGGCTCCAGTCCCTGCTCCATGCTAACAAGGCTTCTGCATGTGCCAGCCCCTCTCCCAAGAAAACTCCACTCCACCTTTCTTTGCCCAGTTACCTCCTACTCTTCCTGTGGACTCAGCCAATATTCAATTCCTCTGAAAAGCTTCTCTGACCTCCCAGAGAGGCTCCCCTGACAACAGCCATCATAGGCCCACACCTCCCTCCCTCTGAGTGCCGAGGTCAGCCAGCATTCTACCATGACCAGTGTGATTTTCCATCAGTGTGCAACTTCCCTGCTAGACTGTGAGCTCCATGAGTGCAAGGCCTGTTCTGCTCACCACCTGGGGAAGTAGCATCCTCTGGTGTTCCAAGCATGGAGTGCTTTTTCTCTGTGTGGAGGGAAACAAGGAGACATAACCCAGCGTAAAGAAGGAAGGTGCTTAGCACAATGCTAACATGGTGAAACCCCGTCTCTACTAAAAATACAAAAATTAGCTGGGTGTGGTAGTACATGCCTGTAGTCCCAGCTACTGGGGAGGCTGAGGCAGAAGAATCACTTGAACCCGTGAGGCGGAGGTTGCAGTGAGCTGAGATCGTGCCACTGCACTCTAGTGTGGCAACAGAGCGAGACTCTGTCTCAAAAAAAAAAATGCTAAAAAAAAATTGCATGAATGAATGGATAGATGAATGAATGAACGAACAAAACAATCAAACTGGTATAAGCTTTTGGGCACTCTGCAAAGGTTTAAGTAAAAGCACTCAAACAAAGCTTCTGAACAAAACTAAAAACCAGCTCAGGTATAGCAGTCGCCTGCTCTCATTCTCACCCTGAGCCCAGAAACCGTTCCTCTCCACCATCCTGAGAATCAGCACCCATGTGGTCACTCAACTCTCACCTTCGCAGTCTGGCCAAATCCCAGTCCCTGGGAGGGGTGGATGCCCTGCTTCTTCAGGTGAGGAAATGGGTCCAGGGTCCAGGATCACACTGTCAGACATCAGAACAGCAGGGTCTACACCAGGACCCTTGACTCTAATGTGCTATTCTATTAGAACAGGCGAGACCATGCCACAGGCCTCGAAAAAAATAAAGGAAGAAAAGACTTCCCACCCTGTTTGGGAAGTCAAGTTGCAGAGAAGGCTCGAGGGGAAGGTCAGGCTCTCCCAGACATCAGCATGTCATCTTCTGGATGGCTGCAGAGTGGAGGGAGAGGGACAGATGGAGGGAGGCAGTGACTGAGCTCCCACCTTAGTGCTCTGACCCTCCCAATCTCACGCCTTGGGCTCCAGATGTCCTGGCTGGTCCTAGCCTGCAGGAGGGCAGTTTGACACTGTCTTAGGGAAGCCCCACTTCAGTGTGAAAACTCAAGGCTCAAATCCTGGTCACTGGTCAGACATGTGGAAGGACTGGCTGGGACGGGGAGCCTTGGCATAGGAAACCAACCCTGGATGCAGGTCTTGTCCCCGACTCCGACTGGGCAGATGTCATTAATTATGTCTCTTCATGCCTTTGTTTCCCCAAAGGTCAAAGGGAGATGCTCAGCACCAACTCCCCCGCTCCCTTGCTAGGGTTAGTGTACAGAGTAAAGAAGAGGTGAGAAATGGCATTCCCATGCAAGTGACATCAATTATTATAGATGGAGAATGTCATCTAGAGCCCCAGGGAAGACTTCTCCCTTCAGCGGTGCCTGGCTTTGTGGAAAAGGCCCATTTTGTCAGTCCCCTGTCCTCCTCTACACTCTTGTTCTCAGAGTATCCTACCCTAGTTTCCACGCAGGCTGAGATTCTCCAAGCTGGGTGAAGTCCTGGGGACTGGCAATGGTGCCATGGGACTGGCCAGGGCAGCAGATGTGAACACTCACTTTAATACACGCCTGTCATGGGACTGGCACTTCACTCCCCCACCCACATACAGGTTCCTGCCACCCCCAGTGAGGGACACAGGCCACTCGGAGGAGACACTTTTCCATCCTCCCCTGGTCCTTTGCTGCTGGAGTTCCAGGGGTGGGAAGTGGGTTGGTTAGGGGGTGGTGCTGGTACAGAGGACTCTGGAGTGAGGTTTGGGGAAGTTGGGGAGCGTGACCTTCCTGGACCATGACCTGCCAGTAGCTCCCCTCGAGGAAAGTTTCCAAGCAATTCTGCTTCTTTGACATCACACTCAGTCTCTCTCCCTGGGGGAGGGAAGCCTCATGAGATGAGCAAGGAGCTGAGGTGAGAGACTTTGGGCCCACAGAGCAGGCGGGTTTGCAAGAACCTTGAGAGAGCCCAGAACAGCAATCCAGCAGCCGCCATCGCCGCTGTGAGGTGCAGGGAGCAATGGGAAGGGAGAGAGGAGGTGTGGAGAAGGGGGTGGGTGAGGCAGATGATGGAGGCTGTCAGGAGAGGCTCTGTGACTGCACAGAGCGGGGGTGGGTGTGTGGGTGAGGGTGGGGAGGCCTCACAGGGCTCAGAGACGGGACTTCAGAAGTTGAGAAATCCAACTGGAGCCTCCAAGTCTTAGCCAACTTCTGATCAGACCTTCTGTGAACAGCACAGACTCCAGCCTATTCTGGAATGGCATTTCTCTTCTTGTTAGCTAACACCCAGGTTTCTAATCGAGCCTACTCTAATAGATTCTTCTCATTTTTACAGAAGAACCAGAAACTCAAAGGAGAGGCCAACTCAACCTGAGGAGACACAGATAAAACACAAAGGCAGGGTCAGAATTCAAACCCAGGCCCCTCTAACTCCAAAGGACACAACCAGACATCTCCAGGTGTGATTCGCCTCCTCCTCACAATGGATGAGATTCTCCTATTTAGAGCCACTTCCCTAATTAGAAGTAATGAGGAAACGTCCCTCCCCAGTCTTCTCAGAAACAGGGAGTCCAGATTTGAATACAGTTTGGTCTCCTAGGAAAAAATAAGCCAGAAAAATTCCAGTTGCAATTACCAATGCCATCCGTGTGATTATCAACCACAAACGTTTACAGGGAGCCAGCTCTGGTGAACGGGCTTGAATAGGGGAAAGTGACCACCAGGCCCTCTGCCCTCAAGTGGATTCCATCCCATCCCCCACAGCCAAGCCCTGAGTAGCTGGCGTTTGAAGGCTTGTGGATCCTGGGCTTCCCAAGGGGAGATGCAGAGAGAAGAGGTCTGTAAGCCCAGATGACCTAAACGATGTCCTATGAAACTGCCCACTGCCTTGGCCCTCTAAACACAAGGCACTGTTGGCTTCCTCTCCTGAAGTCAGGATGCCCGGCAGGGCCACCCTCCTAATATCGGGGCAGGCACACACCACAAAAGCCAGAGCCTAGGCTACCTCCACTGACCTTCCTCAGATCCTGTCCATCCCCACGAGAAGTGCAAACGTCCCAGTGCCCCCAAGGTGCTTGACCTCTCCCCATGGCTAGTACCTGTCTGTGCCTCAGCTGTCTCTCCTGGGAAATGGCGACCACTCTCTGGGTCAGCGTGAGACTTAAATAAGCTATCATATGTAAAGTGCTAACTGTGCTCAATAAACATGTCATCAACATCATTACTGCTGGGAAAGGGATGGACACAGATGGGCCTGTAAGGATGGAAGATCTGGCCTGAGAGATACTTGCCAGGAGAGGAAGGGGATAGGAACTCATGCTTCTCAGGGTTAATGACAAGTCAGGAGCACATGCTAAGGAGACAGCAAGCCTGGGTCTCATTCCTAGCCCTTCCACTTCATACTGTGACTCTGGGCAAGTTACTTAACCTATCTGAGCCTCAGTTTTGTCATATGTATCATGCGGATAACAGTGGTGACAATTTTCCCCATTGAGTGGTTGAAGTAGTATAGGCAATAATATGTGCCAAGTGCTAGCACATTTTAAAAAAGAATTTAATACTTTGTTTCAGCTCTTCTATTATTGGAGGGCAGTAGTCTCTTTGCTCCGCCCTCTTCTAGTAAATGCCAAAGATATTCACTTCTCCCTTTTATCAGAGCCAAGAGGTCTCCGTCACAGTACACCAGGGGTCAGGTCAGGAGCTTGGCATCTGCTTCAGCCCCAAGCCCTCATCTCCATTCTCCTGAGAGTCTTTACCTGTGGCCTGTGCGACATTCAGGGGAAGGAAATCACTACACCTCTTTCTCACAAAAGCCAATCCCAGAAGCCTCTCCCCAAAGACGTGGCTGGGAATTGGCTCAGTGGCAGGTGCCAACTCTACCCTTGCACGACATTGATAGCGAGTATCTCCAAATCCCAGCCCTGCTCATTGGTCTGGGAAGCTGGATGGTTTAGCCACAGGGCCAGCTTCATGCATGTGTGATCTGTGCAGCCGCACAGGGCTCCACACTGAGTTTAATACTCTGTTGTGTTGTTTCTGTCTTGAAATTCTCAGTACTTTTTGTACAAGGGGTCCTATATTTTCATTCTGCATAGGTCCCACAAATCGTGCTGCTGGTGTGGCATGCTTATCCACACATCTCCCACTAGCTTCCATCACTCCCGAGCGCCACTGCCAGCACTAGATCCAGGCTGCACATCTCAGACCTTTCCTCAGCATCAGCTCTCACCTGGGCAACTGACTGCTCTCTGGCTTCTACCCTTGGGCCTGTACTCTCTTTTCAACAAAGCAACCAGAGGATCCTTAAAAATGTGAGTCAGAATCACATCACCCTCTGCTTAAACCCTGCAATAGCTCCCTTCTCACTCAAGGGAGAAGAAAGGCCCAAGTCCAGCTGGTGGTGGGCAAGGCCCTCCGCGGTCTACCTCCCTCCCTTACCTCGCTGACCTCATCTCCTGGAGCCCCCTGTTGTCCCTCTGCTCCAGCCATACTGGCCTTCTTGTTCTTCTGAATAGGCTGCAGGCACATTCCCACCCAAGCGCCTTTGATCTGGCTGTTCCTTCTGCATGGGACACTCTTAAGCCAGATATCCATCCTGAAGCAAAGGACCAGATACCCTTTTAATGCCAGAAAAGTCCTCTAACATCATCTCATCTACAAAGGACAACACTTACACTTAATCCAGCCTTTTAAAAAAGTATGAAGTGTTGGTGAGAATGGAGAAATCGGAACCTCCAGGCATTGCTGGTGGGAATAAAAAATGGTACAGCCCCTGTGGAAAACAGTATGGTGGTTTCTCAAAAAACGAAAAATAAGATTACCATAGGATTCAGCAATTCCACCTCTGAATTATATACCCCAAAGAACTGAGAGCAGGGGCTCAAACAGATATCTGTACACACATGCTCACAGCAGCACTATTCACAATAGCCAAAAGATGGAAACTACCAAGGTACCCGTATCAGATGAGTGAATAGATAAAACATCTATATACAACAGAACATTATTCAACCTTCAAAAGGAATGAGATGCTGACACATGCTACAACATGGATGAGCCTCGAAAACATTATGCTAAGTGAAATAAGTCAGACACAAAAGGACAAATATTGTGTGAAATACCTGGACTAGTCAAAATCATAGAGACAGAAAGCAGATTAGAGATGAACAGGGGCTGGGGGGAGGAAGGAATGGAGTTGGTGTTGAATTGGTAGAGTTTCTGTTTGGAATGATGAAAAAGTTCTGGAAATGGGTTCTGGTAGTGACTGCCCACCATGGTGAATGTACATAATGTCACTGACTGGCACACTTAAAAATGGTTATAAGATAAATTTTATGTCATGTGTATTTTACGACAGAATAAACAAAAATAAAACAGCACAGGTGGAAGACTCCATTTAACTTGAAATCCACTCTGGCCCCTGCACTCCTTCCAGGCCCATGTCTCCCACCAGCCACCCTTAGCCTCCTCCACCCCCACCCCATGCTCACCCCCGGGCCCCGAGCCTTGCTAACAGGTGACCCCTGACCACCACGCACAACTGATGGCCAAGTCCCAGCCCTGTCCTGGTGGGGGTGAGTGGGTAGACAGGGACACACATGTACACAGGAATGTAGCCCAGGCCATGGGGAGGAGTCGCATTTTGGGAATCTGAGCCCTGCTCGCAGGACTAGAAATGCCAGTGAAGCCAAGTGAGCAGCCATAGTGTGTGTCAGGAAGGCAGGGAGGAGGCATCATTCCCTCTGCAGCCAGGCCCGCAGCTGCCCCCCTTGCCTCCTCGGGAATGTGAAGTACATCCCTGTGGCCTTGAACTTGAGGCAAGCGCGAAGGCCCACTCTCTCCACTCGTGGCTTTACGTGGCAACTGCCAAGGCTTAGCCAGGAGGAGTAAGATTCTTCTGATCGCCTGGGAAAATGTGAAGATGCTCACAGCTCAGCCTCAATGCCAGAGTGAGGAGGGGAGGGGCTGCCCTGGTATTCCAGGCTCCCACCTTAGTGGAGATGGACAAGCTCTTTAGGGAGAAGAATGCCAGACGGCAAAGTGCCCGCCCACGGGGCTAATTTTAGGATGGTCTCCGCAGCAGCAACAGCGATGGCTCCTCATGCAAAGCCCTCTGCACAACTCAGCTAGGGAGGTTTAAACTACTGGGCGACCCAGACGGAAAGGAAAATGTACACAAGCCCATATCCACATCCACACATGCAGGCAGGCACATACACACAGCGTTCCTCAAGGCGCACACACACAAACACACACACCCTTCCTCAAGGCGTACACACAGACAGACACACACACACCCTTCCTCAAGGCGCACACACACAAACACATACACCCTTCCTCAAGGCGTACACACACACA
>NW_012100654.1:3734668-3744373 GCF_000951045.1 Mandrillus leucophaeus | reverse complement strand
CCCTTTCCTCAAGGCACGTGCGCACGTGCGCACACACACACACACCCTTCCTCAAGGCACATGTGCACACATGCATGTGCACACACACACACACACACACATATCCTTCCTCAAGGGTGGCCTTGTAAATGATCTTTTCTGCCCTGCAGAGGGGGGAGTCTGTCCGTGCTCCCAGGACAGTACTGACTGCTCCTTAGTCCCTGCAGTTCTGAACCCAGTAAGGAACTCCCAAATGTTATTACCATGTGACCCTTAAGATTCCTGAGTCAGAGGGCCTGAGGTCACTAGGCCCCAAGAAAAGACCCTGAGGGAGACGTAAAAATAAACAGCCTTTAGCTCACAAGTACAGATGGGACCCGCTGTCTCCTCTGACAACAGAACAGGTCGGCTGGACAGTACATATTATCAAGGAATTGGGTTAGGCTTGAGGGTGAATCTTCCAACCAAGGGGAACCAAAAACATAGAGCTACAGAGGCTCCTCTGGCGCGATGACTGAGTCGCCTTGGGCCAGGGCGAGTACAGCCACCCGCACACAGGAGGTTGGCTTCATGGCCCCAGAAGCCCTGCTGGTATTTTTGCCACTCCTTGTTGTGCCCTTTATATACATTACCTCAGGCTGTTGCCCAGGTCACAAGGGCCGGAACTAGGACTCAAAGCCAGGTATGTCCACAGACACTGCCCTTCCTCTGACCCCAGAACCAAGCTCCAGGGGACTGCTGGACCATCTAAAATTCACTACGTCCACAAATTATTCCTGTGTTGCCCCCTTCTCAGTAAAGCCAAGGGAACTGGCTCAAGCTCCAGGGCACCTCTTCTTTCCCACCTTCCCACTCTGAAGTGCAGCCCTGCAGACAGTCTCCGAATCCCAAGTTTTCTAACTTGGGGAACATGAAGGGGTCACTAGTACCACTCTGGCTTATTTGTTATTCCTGGAGCCATCCTTTGTCCCAGGACCTCTCGGCCTGGGAGGAGAAGGGGGACAACAGGACTGTCAGGGGGTGCAGGCACCAAGGAGGACCAGTCCTTTAGTCTCCTTGAAGTCCCTGGGACCCCGCCCTGGTCCTCAAAGTCATAATATTTACAGGGAACACTGAAAAGCCAGCCCCAGCAGCTCTGCCTGGCTGGCAAGTTACCGCAAACAGCAGATGGCTCTGAACAATTTGAATGCAGGCCCCCCTCTTCTTACAGCCGGCACCCCAGCCCACCCCCAGTAAGTAAATAAACAAGCAAGAAACTCCAGAACGAGGCAAAAGAACAGCTCTGGATGGCTCTATCTAAGCAAGCTGCCCTTCCTGCAGAGGCCACCCTGGAGCCAGAACCACACATTCACACTGCAGGGAGAGCCGGCACACATCCTTCTAGGGGCAAAAAATGTCCACTGCAGACACACACACACACACACACACACACACACACACACACACAGAGCCAATGCTGTAGTCTCTGTGTAGCTGTGAGCATGTGGGAGCAGGGCAAGTAGAGGGGATGGAGAAAGGAGAGGGAGGGAATGTTAATAGAGTCAGAGTGCTTATTTTATTAAAACCTTTTATAAATAAGCCTCACTTAGCCCTAGCCAGACATGTAGTCTTGGTGCCTAAAATCATGACTCCTCTACTTTCTGGAGACCTAGATGGTGAGCCAGGAGTGTGTACAGGGTGGGAGAGGAAACCCACCAAAGTTCTGAATGCCTACCCCTGCCCCCTCCAGCTCCCAGAACTCCTGCATGGGGCCCCATCTATCTGCAAGTTAGCTAGAAAAGCAGGAGTCCAAATGCCACCATAGCAGTTACTGGCTGTGTGATCTTGGACAAGTTACTTAACCTCTCTGTGCTTCAGTTTCTCATCGGTAAAATGGAGAATAATATCTGTAATCGAGAGCTGTAGAGTTAAAATAGATACTAGCTATCAAGATAATTCTCCCATTTTTCATTTTTCTTACGTCTCTCTCTACAGTCTAAAAAAAAGACTTCTTTTGTGGACAGGCTGAGAATAATCGTCACCACCATTACCCTCTGTCTAATCCCAAGACAGCTCTCCAGAGTAGGTGTTCTTATCCCTATCTTATTGATGAAGACACTGAGGCTCAGAAAGGCTCTGACACTGACCTGAGGTCAAAGCCTAAGTGACGGCGCCACAGGACCGTCAAAGAGGCAGAGTGTGAGAGCCCAAGCAGGTCAATGGAAAGGTTTCCAGAAGATCCAGCTCTCCTCAGAACTCCAGGCCAGGAGGAGGTCAGGAAAGGCTCAAAGGCATGAATGAGCCCGAAGCAGCTCAGCTTTGGTTGGACAGGAGGGCACAGGGCCAGCTGCCAAGCTGGGTGACTCAGCCTTGACACCTTACTCCTCCTGGGGCCCAGGCACTGAGCCCTGGCTCTCCTCATCCTCGGCAGAGGCCACCATCCTTTAAGGTCAACCAGGAGCCCAGAGGCCCAGCAAGCGAGACCCCACAGCACGCCGGTGGCTCCAGGGATCCTATCTTCCACCCTGGCCATCTCTCGGCTTCTCAGAACACTGTCTATCACGCTGCCACTCCCCACCCATATGTGCTCTCTGGAAGGAACTGGGGTGCTCCCAGAACTGGCCCATCTTCCACTTAGGAGACATGTTTCAATTTGCTCAGCACAGTCTCGTTATTCCTATTGTCTGGAACAAGTTATTAACAGCACCTTCTCACCTTCCACTCTCAAAAGAGTCCTGGTTTTGATGCTAAATCATATAGTCACCATACCCTGACCCTCCCTCAAGGCTACCTGAGCCGTGGGCCCAAATCTGTTAGCCAAGGAGGGGCACCCCATCCTCCTTGGACAGTTCCAAGGATGTCCAGGAAACACCCCTGACCAGTCTTTTTTACTTGGCAGGCTGCAGAAACTTTCTTCCCACACTGCCTGCCAGCGCCCCCCACCCCACCCCATTTCCTGTAACTTCTCCTAGATGTAGCCCAGCTGGGTCTTCTCATCATAATGCAAATGACCCAAGGTCTTAAGCCCGTCAGCGTCAGCGTCAGCATGGAAGGGAACCTCCAGCAGAAACCGGCCACTCCAAAACAGAGAAAGACGACAGCCAGAGCCATGACCCAGCACAGCTCATGCCTACACTAGGATCCGTGAGAAAGTGCTGGGTCTCCAAGGAGAGGAGAAACAGGTATTCCTTCAGGCTCCATTCCATTCATTTCTTCACTACTTCATTCATTCATTCAACAAAAAATTGATTAAATAACCGGGTTCAAGGCTGCATCCCTATAATCAATGGTACAAATATAACAACCTACAGAGTTAGGATGTAGATACACACAGACACATGTATGTGTATACACAGATTTCATTATTCATGTGTGTGGGTTGTGAGAGCTATTCCAAGAATAATCTGAAAATCATTGGTATCAGGTTTTGAAATGCATCAATGCTTTTTAATACATTTACCTCCTTGGTGATGTTTGAGCCCATGTGATATTTACTACATTGTTATTTAAATGAGTCTAGACTCTGAGACCTCTTCCACTTTCATACAAAATGCCACGGTTGGGGAAGCTAGCCAGGGAAAAAAATCAATCCTGCCAAATCCATTGATCTGAGAGTAGGTATTAATTGCCCAGGATTTGATCAGCACAGCAGGAGGCTGGGGGTAAACCACAGAGTGCAAAGTAGGTGAGAGTAACAAAAAAAAAATACAAATCTACAAGGCTGCAGAGAAACTCATCTCTTGCCTAGGAGGACATTCATCCTGACCCGGCCCAGACCAGTCATAGACAAACATGAGAATATTCAAACCAAGGGAAATAGTAACCCCTCTTTAAAAAGGCCTATTGCAGATACAAAAAAGAATTTATTTTCAACACAACGTTAATTAGGCAAACATGTACTAAGGCTAATGGCAGGCCAGGCACTCTGCTAGGACTGGAGAAATCGGCAATAAATAAGGTCTATCTTGGGTCTTGAGACACACTCAGTCTAGGAGGAGAGAGATAAAACCAAGAGAGTACATCAGCTGGTCACGGTGTGTGGTCACAGAGGAGCACCAAGAAAGGAAAGGAAAGAGTCCATCCCTGCATGCTGGAAGGTGACCCAGGAAGGCTTACTGGAGGAGGTGATATTTGACTTGGGTTCTGGAATGCAGATGAGTAGCAAAGGGGGACAAGACACTGGAGGGACAGAAAGCATTCTAGAGAAGCTTGGCAGAAGAGAACAGCTGTTCAGGGGTATAGGGCAGATCGGGGGAAGCCAGTATTTCGGGCCAGAATGGCAAGGAAGCGATGTGCTCAGACCTGAATTTTGGAAACGTAGCATTACAGCTGTATGGCAGGTGGCCCAAAGAAGGACAGAGCTAAGTAAAAGGCTGCGCAACGGTCCAGACGAGAGATGATGAAGGTCTAACCAGGGCAGGTTGGGAGGGGCCACGGAGGTTGGAGGAATTGAGGGGATGTTTCAGAGCCAAACCCATCAGCACTGTATGACCAACTGAAAGTGGGAGGCGAGGAGAGGGAGTTGTCAAGGATGACTTCAGTTTCTAAGCAGGCAACAGGGAAAATGACAGGAAACAAGACAGAGAAGAGAGGCGGTGGAGGAGCCGGTCTCCGTGAGGACAGTGGGGTGGATGAGTGAGGGGTACACATGATGGGTTTAAAGTACCCTGGGGAGCAATAACTAACACGCAGCTGGAAATGTGCAGGTGTGTCTCCAGAGGCTGGGCCAGAGGAACAGACATGGGGATGGTTAACAAAATCACAGAGATGGACAAGATGAGCCGGAAGAAAAGAGCCCACGATGGAGCCCTGGGGAAAGCAAATGCTTGAGGAGGAAAAGAAAAGAGGAGGCCAATCAAGAGGCACAGTGGGAACAGCCAAAGAAAGACGAGAATGGGAGTGGGGCCAGAGCAAGTGGTGCGAGGTGAAGGAGGCCCATCATGTGGCAACCAGGGGCCCCCAATATGAGCGGCAAGGGCTGCTTTCACCATGAGGGGCCTCTGTGGGTTTGTGGAGTCACATACGCTGAGAACTACCCTGTCGAGAGAGCCAGTGGGGAGTTGGAGCACAGAGACATGAGAGATGGAGGCACGCCGGGGAGTGAAGGAGGTGTTACTATACTGGGGACCTGTGTCCCTAGTTAGCCTCTACGGGAGGGACCTGGGGAAGGAGGCAGGGCGGGAGGCCAGGAGTCATGGAAGGAAGGAGGGAGGAAGGTGGCCAGAGGAAAGAATGGAGGCCAGGCCGACAGAGGGAACGCCCCAGGCAGGAGAAGGAACTGGGCTACTCTGAGAAGCCAGGAGGTGCAGGACATCAGCTGAGATGGAGAGGGAGGGCTTAAGAGGTCCTCAATGAGGCAGAAAGTTTCTCTGCAGAACAGTGAGGGCATGGTGGAGACACAGGGCTGGGAGCTATAGACAGGACAGCAGTGAGGGCTCAGACTGGCCACTCTGGAGAGGAGGACATGACTAAAACAGCAAATCTCCTCAGAAGATCCTTGCCAAAAAGTCTGGCCCAGGAGAGGAACTGGTTCAGAAGAGTTAGGAATGCAGCTTCAAGACTTTCCTCTGGACTAGGATTTGTAGTCCTGACCACTCCCACGCACTCTCCCTGCCTCAATCTTCAAACCACTTTTTCCCAATACCAGTAGGGTCTATTTGTACAGGGAGAGTTTTCGCAAAACAGAGCTAAGCACCCCCCACCCCACTGCGAGCACACACGCATGTGCACACACTCCACACCATGCTGGGCACTCCTAGTTCCATACATGTCCACATCTGTGTCTTGCTCTTGGTGAAGTCCCCAGCAGAGCGGCACATGTGGAGAGGCATGTGACATGCAGATGAGAGGGACACTAACCCCGAGGTTAGAAAAACCTGTAACTTTCCCCCTCGCTGACCACAGGGTCAGTCAACTCTACCAGAATTAAGTGCTTCTCTGTCCGTGGCTCTGAATAGGACAAACTCCAGCCTGAAGTGAATACCACCAGAAACTAATTTAACAGACAGTGCACAGATGTCCATGCAGGCCTTCTGAGCTGCAACTACAAAAAGCAAACGGTGCAGTGCTCGCTGGGGAGCTTAGCTCTATGGGAGGACTACAAATGGCCCTTAGCCTTCCTCAAGAGTGTAGAGAGGCGAGGTACAATGAGGGCAAAGCTGTAGGAAGGGCCTGGCGTATGATCCTGTACAGGGCCGGGTGCACCAGGACAGAGCAGGTGTTCCCGGTGATGGGGGTGAGGATGATTGCCAATCCCTGAGCCATCACGACGCCAGGTTCAGTCTCAGGCCAGGAAGCTGGACAGACATTTCGGGCCATCAGCTAGAGGAGAGAGCCTGTCCCCTACGACTCTTCCCCAGCAGATGCAGCTCACAGCCAAGCCTGACTTTTTCTTGTGGAAAAACGGGGGAAGAAGAGGGAGCTGGTCATGTCTGGATGCTGTGCTAGTGGCCGGATGTCAAAGCAGCCTTTATAATCCCCTTGATCGCCCCGTTTGGTGTCTATCTTTTGCTCACCCTAAATGAATGCCTCCACTGTGTCTTCAAGCCTATTTCCCTCCTGTGTACTCTGGTGGAATGAGCCATGGGAGGGCCACCTCCTCATAGGAGACCTGTTTGGCAGCAGCTCTGCTGCCATGTGCACAGGTAGTCTTTGGGAGCCTAGATCCTCCTAAAATCGTTTTGAGCTTTCTCCGCATCCACAGAGGTGCATTTCCCTGCAGGGAAGGATGATACATCCTTAGATTTTTCAGAGGCCCAAAGGAAGATAAAAAATTGCTTTAGGGGATTAAAAGGCACCATGGAGTAAAGATAGAGGGCTGGGCTTGGCCTACCCCGGGGCGTGGCAGATGTGAGTGAAACGCCTTCCTCATAATCCCATGGTGATCCTGGGCCATCAAGGTTGCAGGTGCAGCACGGCCTGAGGCTGGGTCACCCAGTCCCATCCTGGGAATGGACTCAGCTCCTTCTCACCTTTGCCTGCTGAGGACAGCAGGCTGAGGTCTGCATCCCCGAGGGTTCATCTCTGAGGTCTGCCCTCACATTGCCAGTCAACCTGCAACTGCACGCTACAAACAAGAGACACGTGGGGTGTGAGATGGACATTTCAAGGCCTCCCTCTTTCCTGGAATGAGGTGCCTAAAGCTGACTTTGGAAAACCAGAAGCCAAACACTACAAGGACACTGTGCTGACCCAGCCTTGGGCAGAGGCCAGCACACTTCCCATCTGCCCCTCCAGGGGCTTGGGGGCCACCCAGCACACCTGCACATGAGGACCAGCTGCCCAAACAGACTGACCAGGGGTTCCCAGAAGCTCAAAAGATGTACAGGGCATGCTGATACCTCCAAGCGGGCGGGAGGGGAGGAGGCGGAAGGGAAAGGAAGGAAAAGTGTGTGGGTCTGGGGTGAGGAAAGGGAGATACATTCTGAGAATTTCGAAGCACGTGCCACTCCTGAGGCTTTCAGGCCACGAAATCCGGCCAAACCCACCCTTTCCAGCCTGATGACCACAGACTGTCTAAACACTTCCAGATGTCCTTGAGGGCTGTGCAGGGGACGGCAAGTGCAGCTTGGACAAAACAGAGTGAAAGATCACCTCTTGGGAAAGAGAAGCTATAAATTACCATTATGACTTCCCACCCAGAAGGAGGGAGACACCCTGGGACTGAAGACTGAGAGTGGCCGATGGAGATGTCCTTCCCAGGAGAACACCCAGTCAAGGACACTGCCTGGGCTGTCTCCAGTCGCCTTGTTCCAGCCCAGCCTCCACCATCACCCCTTTCCAAGGTCTAAATGCCACAGTATAGAAATATTACCAAAATATCCTTATCCTCACCCCAAGCAATGGACTTAGCTGTTTCCAGGGCCTGGGGCTCCTGTTAGGTCACAGTAGTAACACAGGCAGGCCCTGCAACTTTAGTCTAACCTCCACTTGCACAACTCCAGGGGGTGCCATTCACAAGTGGGCCACATCTGAATGACTGCCCTGAAGGTACAGGACTTTATGCCATAGTCCCACCGGCTAACAGGTCGCCCTGGGGTGGCCGGTGGATCTACAACCAGCTCTCCTCCACCACGCTCCAAGCTTGTCTGCCCAGCAACTTCATCTCTGTCCCAGGGGCACCCACAGTCCCACCAGAGTGTCCTGGAGCCCTCACAGCATCCCCATCACACTGGGACTCTGGCAGCAGGGGCAGAGTCAGCGGCTGCTGAAAGCCTGCCCACTCTGGACAAGCGCCTCCTCCTCACATCTAAAGTGTTTGTCTTAATTTACTTTATGTAATTAAGAAAAATCCACCACTGTTGTGGCAGGAGTGGGGGAAGCAAGTTACACAACAGTATATCCTCCGTTATACTACTTTGTTTTAAATGATTTCTAGAAAGAAATAGCAAAATGTGATAGAATTAAGGGGGATTTTATCTCTTCTCCTTTATACTTTTTTAACTTTACAGATTGTTCAAGTGGTGTCTATGGCTTTAGGATCAGAGAAAGAGGGCTATGAATGTGATCAAGTTTTTTTCTTCCCCTAGAGACACTTTAGATATAAGTTCTGGGAGCTCCTGGAAGGCTGCAAACCCGCCTGGGGTTCAGAAAGTCTGAGGAAGGGCTTAGATGGGCTGGGTCTGCAGGCAGCACAGGTTAGGCCGTGATCCACAGGGTTATCATAAACCGCAGATTGAGAAAGGCCACAGAGACCATCCTCAGCTCTCATCAAAAAGTCGTTGACCAAGGCCAGAGGGCACAAAGCTTGCCTAAGGCCAGTGAGCTGATGAGTGGTGACAAAGCTGGAGTCTGAACCCAGGCCCTCGGTCCCCAGGCAGACAGCGTTACTCCCCTTCTCTGGATCTTTCTTTCTCTCTGCATGTCTCTCTCTCTCCAACTTTGTTTCTTTCTCAGTCTCTGCCTCTCTGTCTCGCTCTCCCTCTCTCTCTCTCCTCCACCACCACTCCCCTCTCTTGCATGCTATACCTCTAAACCTCACTAAAGACTCTAATGGTGCCCCTTATTCATCCTCCCCCATAGGACGGTCACTTTTTTGTGGCAGGAGAATATAGCATCCGCAGCAGGCCACCAGTCTCTCCCATCCCCATGACTCTAAATGCACTGAGCTGAGACAATGGCACATGCTAGGAAAACTGGGAATTTCAGTCCCTGTAAACAGACCACAAACAAGGCAACAGGTGACGCAGGCACAGAGGCCCATGTTCCTGCCACCTGCTCCCCTGACACACACTATACCAACAGTCTTCCCCGAGTGATACAAAAGAGCCCAGGGTCGAGAGTGAGGCAGGTCTTGGTTCAAGCCCTCTCACTCAGAACTCTGCAGCCTTGGGTTCATTAAACCTTCTTGGAATCCCTGCGTCCTCATCAATAAAATGAGGGTGTTGGCCGGGTGCAGTGGCTCCTACCTATAATCCCAGCACTTTGGGAGGCAGAAGTGGGAGGATTACACAAGGACAGGAGTTCAAAACCAGCCTGGGCAACAGAGCAAGACCCTGATTCCATAAAAAAAAAAAAATTCTAAAAATTAGGTGGGCATGGTGGGGTAATGCCTGCAGCCTTAGTTACTGGGGAGGCTGAATCAAGAGGATCACTTGAGCCCAGGAGTTTGAGGCTACAGTGAGTTATGACTGTGCCACTGCAATCCAGCCTGGGCAACAGTGTGAGACTCTGTTTCTAAAAAATACAATACAATACAGCCGGGCGTGGTGGCTCAAGCCTGTAATCCCAGCACTTTGGGAGGCCGAG
>NW_012100654.1:3731960-3733498 GCF_000951045.1 Mandrillus leucophaeus | reverse complement strand
CAGCAACATTTTAAATTTGTTTTTCTAACTTTAATGAGATACACATAGTTTTCTTTCTTCTCTTAACTCAATTTGATTTTAAAACATTTCTTTTCATCCAAATCAGAAATAACAAAGGATATTGCCTCCAATCCTACCACCTTAGCAAATCAACTGTTTCTATGTTTCCTTCTGCAGATCTCACTGTTTTTGAATGAATTTTTTTTTTAAATCTAGGGTAGCACCTCATCCATCTATAGCACAACTGAGAATGGGGAAATAGCCCAGAAGGCATCTGATGGGACAAAGTAGCTGTCACTCAGACTCCACACTCACATTCATGACTTGAGCCAGAAGTGATCACCTCAGGTTGTCACAAGTATCTGATAGCTGTGGGTGTCCAAAAATTCTAATAATATACTTGTCAAGCTCGTGCAGTTTAGAAATAGCAAACTGGAAGGGAGGGTAGGATGGGGGCGGGGCAGAGCCACTTTGGCAGGCACTGTGATAACACTGAAAAGTGGTAAGGCACAGTCTATTAATGAGAAACAAGACAGAAAATGAGTTCTTAAAGTATGCATAAGTTATCAAAACACCTAGCTGGACCTCTCTAGGGTACAAGCAAACCTCCTCTGACCCTCCCGAGGCCTGCGTTGTATTCTGTCAGGGGACGATAACTAACTAATGCAATGGTGGCCTGAGTCACCCAGAAAAGCTCACACCAGCAACTACTTAAGGAAGTGGACAAAGCACATATTTTCGGAAGACTTCTATCAGGACGAATTGTAATAATAAACACTGGCATGAATTTTTGATTATCCAGAAAAGCAGGCCCATTCCCCAAGGGTTCTGAAGAGAAGGTTGTTACTGAGACCCTTTGTTTTTTAAGTGAAAATGGCCCTTTGGACACTCCCCACTTTTGGTGGGCCTGTGTGATGTGCAGAGGGGCTCCCTAACTCTCAAGGACATAGACCTCTCCCCACGCAGAGGGCTGAGCCCTTCAGGCCAATGCCCAGACCCAGAAAGGAATGTCAGTCCCACGTCTCCTGGTCTAACTATCTGATAAATGGACAATCCAGGGCCTTCAAGGCCTCTCAAATTGGTCTCCATGTGGTTCCACAATGGCTTATCTCCCAATAAACAGCTAAGCTGTTACCCAAGTCTACCTTCTCTTCCCTGAACATGTCCATCCTCCTTCACAGCACCTGTTCAGCCTGCCTCATATCTCCTGCCACTTCCCTCCCCATCAAAATCCTACTCTGCCTGCTGACTCCTCCTCCCCTCGCAGGCCCCTTTCCAGATTGAGTGGATGGCACTGCCTGTACACTGCTTCGCTGGCTCTGTAAGCTACGTGCAGACAGACACTCGGCCTATTTGGTTCCCTACAGGAACAGCATTGTCTCGGCACCTGGTGGACCTTCAATAAACTTTTGCTGGATTTGAAAACCCACGTCAGCTGGACATGGTGGCTCATGTGTTACATAATCCCAACACTTTGGAAGGGCGAGGTGGGAGGATTGCTTGAGTCCAGGAGTTCAAGACTAGCCTTGGCAACAGAG
>NW_012100654.1:3679676-3730237 GCF_000951045.1 Mandrillus leucophaeus | reverse complement strand
AGGGAGGGAGGGAGGGAGATTTAAAAAAAAAAACCCATATCCATACCACAGTGGATCAGGGGCCCTGCTTTCTCTAGCACACAGGGACATGCATGCCTGCGGGCACTTTACACACATGCTTCACCCTTCCCATGACTTTGGGGAAACTTCTGTACAATGTGAGCTCCCGGAATTGGGAAAGGAAGAAAGGTCCCGCCGAGAAGGAATTCCCCTTGCCCAATAAGGATTTATGCTATTATTTTTCCTTCCACAAACCCTCAATAAACAGAAGAGCTAAATTTGTCTCTGTCCTGACATTCCTAAGAATGAGTGGAACTAGGTGGAAGGGAAGGGGCCCTGCCAGCACTTGCCTCTGTGCCTCGTCTAGCTGACTTTTTCCTGACTGCTCGATGCGGCATAGCAGAGGGGGAGGCACAGAAATATCCAGAATCACTTGCCCCTCTTCTGCCCCACTTCAAGCAGGAGTCTTGCCTGTGCTCAAAGACTGCCAAGGAAAGGAATGGACTCATCCATGCCAGCCCTTAATCACCATGGCTGGCCAGGCGCAGTAGCTCATGCCTGTGATCTCAACACTTTGGGAGGCCGAGGCAGAAGGATCACGTGAGCTCTGGACTTTTAGACCAGCCTTGGCAAAAAAATCAAGACTCTGTCTCTACAAAAAGTTTTAAAATTAGTCAGGCACGGTGGTGTATACCTGTAGTCCTAGCTACTCGGGAGGCTGAGGCAAGAGGATGGCTTGAGCCCAGGAATTCAGGGTTACAGCGAGCTGTGATCACACCACTGCACTCCAGCCTGGGTGACAGAGAGAGACTCTGTCTCAAAATTTAAAAAGTTCATGTCTGGAAGTTCTTCCTGGTGTCTGGTTTAAATTTCTTCTGTTCTGCAGGGAGGATCTTCTTTGCCCTTCTCAACTATTTCTTCCTCTGATCTAAAGTCAAATGGACTTTTTCAAGCCAGAGGGGAGGAGGTTGAGGAAGGGGACTGAGAAAAAGGGGGCTTTTGTAACTATCCCTGGCTCAAACTCTGGCAGGCCAGATGAGGAACTAAGAGGGTGAAAACAGACAGAGAAGGGGACTGTGTGGGTATAGACACAGCACAGAGGCTGCTAGGAGAGTAGAGAAGAGAGGACCAAGAGAACAGCAAGAAGGGAAATTTAAGGGTTAACCCTCCTGTCGAAAAGTCTATCTGACTGCCAGGCACTGACAAAGTTGCTCACGGGTGTCTTGGGGTTCAGGCACCTCTTTGTCTGGGGTACTCTACTGCCTCAGCCCTGCAGCACCAAAGCAACCATCTGCTGCCCTCCTGCACACAGCATTGGCAACCTGTGCCCACTGCCATGGCAACCAGCTCTCCCAGTACCTGGAGGTCGGGTCTCACCAGCAATGAGTGCCCCACATGATTTCTAACAAAGTCCCTTCCCCTCCAAAACCAAGTGCTCCCCCGCCCCTCTACTGGGACCCGCACATTTTGACTGCAGAGTGATGAAGGGACCCGAGGGTGCCCCAACTCAAACCGGTCACCCATGGCCATCACATGGTCTAGGAGGTCTGCCCTGGGGTCTCCTGGACTGAGACAACACAAGATCCTGAACGGGGCTTGGTTCTCTGCAGTTTTGCAAGGACAGATCTGAATAATATCTGACCATTCATGATCACTGCACCCCAGCCCTTTGTCGCCTCCAAACCATGCAGCACGCAGGGCCACTACCACAGGGATAATCTTCAAATACCATTTTCATCCAATCGCTCTTCAGTTCAAGCGCCTAAAATAGCAGTCCCAGCTTATCAGATCAAATCTAAATGTTTATAATATTTCCACCCCTACACACACACTCCAACCTCTACCCTAGGTCCTCACCATTCAAGTCACGTACATCTCCTTTCTGTCCCAATTTTCTTGTCCCTGCCATGTTTTCTTTGCCCATGTCATTAACCCCCTCCTGTGATGTCCTTGTCTTCTGGGTCATATCCACCTCCTTTAGCAAGCCATGCTGCAGTCTGTCACTATAACTATTTGTACCTACCACAGTGTTAGGTGCAAATTAGTAAAACTGTAAAGGATCATCTTTCTGCTTGTGGGTTCCAAATTTCACTGCAAGTTCATCAATGGGAGAGCTTTCTCCTTCATTAGGCCTCAAGATTCCCCTGTTGGACTGGGAGCTCCCACAGGGCCGGCCATCCAGCTATCCCCTTAGAATTTCCCAGGGGCAGGACTGGGGGAGCTCTCTCCATACGCTCCCAACACTTCAGCCCTGCATTGGCTTCTCTAAGGGTTCCAAGGCAAGCTGGAGGGCCAAAGTCTAGAGCGGTGCTGCCCAGTGGAACTCTGTAATGCTGGAATGTTCCATAGATACCAGATTGCAAAGACTTGATGTGAACAAAAGACATAAAGTCACCCACAGGTATTTTTTATATTGGTTACCTGTTAAAATGATAATATTTGGATATGCTGGGTTAAATAAAGTATATGCCTAAAACTCAGTTTACCTGTTTCTTTTCACTTTTTAAAAAATACAGGTATAGAAAAATATTAAATTACACATATAGCTCACATTATGTTTCTATTGGACCATGGTAAAATGGTCTCTACTCCCCGAAGGGTGTAATGAGTGTCCCATCTGAATTGTCCCTAGGTCTTACTGTTTTTCCCTCTCCATATTGCTTTGCTTTCTAAAGTTTATTTTTTTTTTTACTGTAGTAAAAAACACATAACATAAAATCTACCCTCTTAACACATTTTGAAGTGAATAGTACAGTATTGCTAACTATATATATATATTATTATTGTACAGCATCACTTTTTTTTTTTTTTTTGAGACAGAGTCTTGCTGTCGCCCAGGCTAGAGTGCAGTGGCACAATCTCGGCTCACTGCAAGCTCCGCCTCCCAGGTTCACGCCATTCTCCTGCCTCAGCCTCCCGAGTAGCTGGAACTACAGGCACCTGCCACCACGCCCGACTAATTTTTTGGATTTTTAGTAGAGATGGGGTTTCACCGTGTTAGCCAGGATGATCTCGATCTCCTGACCTCGTGATCTGCCCGCCTCGGCCTCCCAAAGTGCTGGGATTATAGGCTTGAGCCACTGCGCCCGGCCACAGCATCCTTTTCTCAGTTTAGTTTTCTTTAACCTTGATGTCTGTTTCTTTGATAGATACCTCCAATTCTCTCTGGAACAAACTGGTATTACAAGTTAGTTAATTGACTTAGACCTTTAGTGCCCTAATGCTGAACCTTTCATCCCAGGAACGCTTCAGGAATAACCATAATCATAGCAGCACATTTCGTTTGTACTACTTACTGTATGGGTGTGCTTTTTGCATGAGTCAGTCCATATAACGACCCTGTGGAACATACAAGTCGGGCATTAATATCCCCAAGTCAACAGGTAAGGAAACAGAAGGCCAGGGGTTAAGGGCTGTGTACAAAGGCAGTTGCACAACTAAAGCCCAACCCCTGGACCCCTGGCCACTTTCCATTCCACACATACAGTAAGCACAAGGAACATGGGTTCAGATGCGGCAGTTACATGTTCTCTTGTCCCATCAAGAATTGTCTCTGCAATAGCAGGGACTGGGACAGTGCTGATAAAAAGGGAAGTGTTACTAAGATAGGAGTAGGTAGTGAGGAGAGTAAAGAGGTCTAAAACAGAACCTGTGGGTCTGGGGTCCAGAATCCCCTCTGCTCCCAAGTAACTGCATGCCCTTGGATCACTGCTTTTACATCCTGGGCTTTGTTTGGTTTCCTCATCTGTGATAGAAGCAGCCAGATGCTTCAAGACGCAGCTAGACCAGCACCGCTTGCCCTTCTAGTGGGAATACAAACCAACTCAATCCTTTTGTACAGCAATTTGGCAATATGTGTCAAGAGCCTCAGAAACTCTTTGACCCAGTAATTCCGCTTCTGAGAATCCTAAGAAATAATCCTTAAAAAGGAAAAAGCCTTATGTGCAAAGACCTTCATCTCAGCACTATTTATAACACTAACAAACTGGAAATGAGCTAAAGTCTAATAATAGGAGAATGGTTAAACTGTGATATGGTAAATCCATTTAATAAAATATTATGCAGTTATTTAAAATAATGCAGCATCTGTAGAAAACATGCATTTGGCCATATGAAAAGAGGCAGGATATTTAAAAGCTGATATGGGCCAGGCGCAGTGGCTCACGCGTATAATCCCAGCACTTTGGGAGGTCAAGGCGGACAGATCACGAGGTCAAGAGTTCGAGACCAGCCTGACCAACATGGTGAAACCCTGTCTCTACTAAAAATACAAAATTAGCCGGGTGTGGCGGCACACGCCTGTAATCCCAGCTATTCAGGAGGGTAAGGCAGAAGAATCGCTTGAACCGGGAGGCAGAGGTTGCAATGAACCGAGATCACGCCACTGCACTCCAGCCTGGGCAACAAGAACAAGACTCCGTCTCAAAAAAATAAATAAATAAATAAAAATAAAAAATAAATAAATAAAGAGCTGATACGGTATGAAAGCAGTTAAATTTTAAAAAGAAAAAGGAACACTGCACTCCTATGGGGACACACATGTGTATGTCCACAAAAAGCTGGAAAATAATTCACTGTAACACTAATAGTGGCTAGTTAGAGTGATGGGACTAGAGGTGTTTGTTTTTTCTTCTCTCAGTTTCCAAGTACGCATAAATAATTTTGAAAAACGTACATAGCAATGGTCCTGGATTTGAAGTTCCCCAAGAGCATGCATGGTTCTAACATGTCTGGGTGAGTCAGACAGGTGGTAAATGAGGTTGCTAAGCCCAGGCTCAGTGTTAGGGGCTCAGGGAAATGCCAAGCACCAGAGGGCTGCGGAACCAGGGACCAGCAGAGCCCCATCCAGATGCAGAATGGCCATTCCTACTACCCCATCCCTCTACTTTAAAAAATGAGAGGGAAGGGCCATTTTTGTGGCTATTGGCACTCAGGATGAAAAACAAGCATCTGTCTGACCATCCTTGGCGCCCACATAGTGGCTAGAGTCAGGTAGGGGAGCTGGGCAGGGAAGGGAGAGACATCACCCTCAGTGGCTATTAACAGCTTTGCCCAGCGACACTTATATAAGATTTTGTTGGAACAAGTGGTGGAAAGGTCAAGGCAGCTTTTCTTGGGGGGTAGGGAAGAGAAGCTGGGATCCTTCCTGGGTCCTAATCTCCCTCCCTGGTCAGCATTCTTCATGACAGGAACTTTTCCCCAAACTTCCCAGTCCCTTTCGGCTATTCTCTGAGACCTCTACTCAGAGGCAGTGAGGAGAGGCAGTGTGGCAGGTAACTGTTACTGAACCCACCTAAAAACCTGGCCTGTCCCAGAAAGGGTCTTAGAAATATACCGAGAGACTCAGATGTCCCCCTAGATGACTCCACAGTGCCTGTCCCCGCAGAATCCACAGGCAAAGACCGGATGCCCAGGTCATACCTCAGATACGACCTGGACAAGCTGGAGCAGATCCAGAGGGGACAGTCACATGGACAAGTGCTATGAAGAGAAGCTTATCCACCAGTTCCTCCAAGACCAGTGCTGGGCACCCCTGAGAGCTTAAAGGTGGTGTGATTAGGACACAAAAGGGAAATGTGTTCTGAGCTGGATGGGGACCCATGGCCCTCATCTCTCTATGAGCTGAGACAGGCTGAGAACACAAGAGGCTTAGGGAGGGTTCCAACATGTTAAAGATAAGGCAGAACCACAATCGGTTATCAGGGCACGTGAGAGATGCCTAGACCACGAGCAGGACCTTTTAAGGTCTATGGCAAGGAGGATAACCCTCGACTCTCCTAACATACTGCCTGGAGCAGGCCCAGAGGTGGAATGCCGGGCTGCAGAGCATGGCTCCAACCCAGAGTTACTATTCTTGGGATCAAATCTGGCTGCCTGACAGCACTGGACTGATGGTGACTGGTGGCCATGTGTTGACAATGCTGGCAGGATGCTGGAAGCCAAGGGGGCCCAGGAAGGCATGCACGGGCTTCTTTTGAATCTCTCCATCCAAGGAAGAGCAGCTCATAGGACCAGGTTGGGAAAATGTTTAAAGGAGCCCTAGTCGTGTCTACAATTTCTTCTTTTTCACAGGGAAGATGTATTTATGTTATATTTATTATATAATTAGAGATTGGTGGTTTAAAAAGAAAAAAAGGAAAGCAGTAAAGCATTCCTCAACACTGTGTGATGGCAAGGAAATCAAAAGATGTCTTCACCAGTGTCTCCCCATCTGTCCTCCGCATCGTGCAATGTCTTGAGCAGTACTAAGAGCACAGATTGGCCAGGCACGGTGGCTCACGCCTGTAATCCTAGCATTTTGGGAGGCTGTGGCAGGCAGATCCCTTGAGCTCAAGAGTTGGGGATGAGCCTGGGCAATATGGGGAAACCCCATCTCTACAAAAGATACAAAAATTAGCCAAGTGTAGTGGCACATGCCTGTGGTCTCAGCTACCTGGAAAGCTGAGGTGGAATTCCTTGAGCCTGGGAAGATGATGAGACTGCAGTGAGCCATGACTGCACCAACCACGACATGCCAGCCTGGGCTGCAGAGCGAGACCCTGTCTCAAAATAAATAAATAAATAAATAAATAAATAAATAAGAGTACAGATTACATATTCAGTGCCAGAAAGCCCCAGGTAAATTCAAGCTGTGGCTCCACCACCTATGCCCTGTGTTGCCTGGACCTGCTTTCCTGACCAGTAAGAGAGGATGGCAGTAACACCTACGTGAGAGGATGGCTACGAGGAAAAACTCAGGCAGCACTGTTGAGCGAGCAAGTGAGGTGCGCAATCAGTTCCTGGGTCCATCCCTCTAGGAATGCCGCTCTCTCCTCCCAATCTACCCCACACCACTGCTGTGAGAATCAATCAGCCACATCACTCAGAAACTCCTGGAGGGTCCCTGCTGTCCATGAAATTAGGAATGAACTCCTGAGCTGGGCTTTCCCAGCCTGCCGGCAGCTGCTCCTCAGACAGCTGCCCTGCATGGACCCTGGGTCCCTCCTTCCTGTATGTCTTTGTCACACTCTTCTACCCCTTTGCCTCTCAATCTCATCCCTCTCTGGAATCCATATCCATCCTCTGGACCTTCTCTGCTCTCTCCAGCCAGAAGGGAATTCTCTCTCTCTCTGTAGCCTTCCTTACATGCTATTCTGACTACAGCCAGCTACACACAGGTGTTCATCTTCCTGACTGTAGCCAACATTTTGATTTACAAAATGTTAGTTTATAAGAAAGGAGTAAGACCCAGTTCTCTTCCCTTGAAGAACCTGAAATCCAGTGAGGAAGATCAAGATATGCCCACCCAGGAAACATTTAACAAAGCCGAACAGCCGATTACAAAACACCAGCCAAGGCCGCAGAGTCAGCACTGTGTCTGAGTCACAGTGTCACATTATCTCGAGGCTCTGGAAGGGGACTTTCAAATGCAGACCAAAAGGCTGGTTGACAAGCACTGACCAAGCACCTCAAGTGCTGAGAACATAAGACTCAAATAAGAGACAGTTCCCTCTTCACTGTGCTTTCCAACAAACACCATCCTTGCCAGACACAGGGTGAACAAGGCAACCCCTCAAGCCACTGGTCAGTTCAGAACACTAAACAGACGCCCTCCTGGCAGCATCTTCAGCCCTTACCTTCTCACTGCTCCATCCAGACCTCCCACTCCACCACGGTCAGGGGCCGGGAGGTGGGCAGTCGGCCCATGTCCCCTGCCTGTGTCTGGGGCCCGGCTTCTGCCTTGCCCCATCTCTCCAGCTGTGTTCTGGAGAGAAGAATGCGCACTATGCCCAGAACAAACACTAGCACAGGCCTCCTGAGTGGGAAGGCCGCTGGCGAAAGAAGTGAGAGTCTCCATCTCAGACAAGAGCTCCCAGCTGCAGGGGCTCTGAGTGTGTTGTGGGTCCACTCTGAGTTCAGCACTCGAGAATTTTTGGATTAGGTGGAGCCTGATGGGAAAAACCACAAGATCAGGGCTCACTACCTTGGCCAGCAGGGAAGACAGACTGGAGGAGTCAGGCCAAATGTGGACACATCTGGGCAGCAGACCCCTCCGCTGAAACACACATTTCTGTTTTATTCTCTCTTTTCAGACCCCATCTTCAACTGGCTCTGAAAAAGAGACCCTGCCAGTGTGGTCTGATCAGTGTGTTTATCTTGGGGTCTCAGCACCTAACTCTGGGCCTCAGTTTTCTGACAAACCTGCCCCCTTGTGTCACCAGTGCTGCCGGAATGGTAAGAAGATGCCAGAAGGGCAGGGCAGGGGAACGAGCCTGCGAGAGCTGCTGGAAGTGCCACTTGTCACCACACTGCTGCAATGCCTGCCGGAGCGGCCCTGAAAACAGAGCGGCTCAGCGAAGGCCGGGGAGGCCAAACGGCACAAGCTCCCCAGGCCTGTCCTCCCTCGTGCTGTGGCTTTGGTTTTCATGCCAAGGGACTCCAGCCCTCCGCCAGGCTGCAGCAGCCTTGCTCTGCGCACTCCCTTGGCTGCATGGCCAGGCTCTGAGCACCAGTCTAGAGCACAGGATGGAGAAGCAGAGACAAGGCGTCTGGGGCTGCAGAGTTTCCATGTCAGAGTTCTTCCCTTGCTTTGAATGCAAATGCTTCCAGACCCAGAACACTGGGACAGAGAGGACTGAACATCAACTTGGTTCTCTCCTTTAGGACCTGAAGGATCTGTGAGAAGTGAGGAGGGAGCAGGACAGGAGGGGAGAGGTGCCTCCTGCCAGGCCTGAGCAGGGCCATACCAAATGCAAGGCCCATGGCCTTCCCCACTAGACCATCACGCCTTTATTTTATTTTATTTTATTTTATTTTATTTTATTTTATTTTATCTTATTTTGAGTCAGAGTCTCGCTTTGTCATCCAGACTAGGTGCGGTGGCACCACCTTGGCTCACTGCAACCTTCACCTCTTGGGTTCAAGCAATTCTCGCATCTCAGCCTCCCAAGTAGCTGGGACTACAGGTACCTGCCACCAGGCCC
This sequence comes from Mandrillus leucophaeus, assembly GCF_000951045.1. Lineage (NCBI taxonomy): Eukaryota > Metazoa > Chordata > Mammalia > Primates > Cercopithecidae > Mandrillus > Mandrillus leucophaeus. The sequence goes on along the minus strand of NW_012100654.1, from coordinate 3,721,274 downwards.
GACTAGTTTTTGTATCTTTAGTAGAGATGGGGTTTCACCATGTTGGCCAGGCTGGTGTAAAACTAGTGGCCTCAAGTGATCCGCCTGCCTTGGCCTGGCATAGCATGTGCCCTCCTCCTGGGAGCCATGAGTAACAAACTGTCTTTTCCATGGTGGTTGTCTCCTGATCTGTTGGCCACACCATACCTGAACAATAATAAAATCTGTGGTTTAAAATACCCACATGCAGCACTCCCCAGGCAGTCACAGAGATTATTGTCTGGTGCCACTGATCAGCAAATTGGCATTTTCATTTCAGTTGGAGAGAGTGAAGAGGAGAGCAAAAGGATTTTTCTCTTTCCTCCTGAGATTGGGCTCTAGGGACTCAAGGTTATTCCCTTTCCGTTTCTCCCATGGTCACTGAAAATGGCAAAATAATGGCTTAATGAGCACTGGCTCTGTTGTAATGATGGGCGGGACAAGGATGCTTGGCCGACTGGGGTTGAGCAAGTCTGTGCTCCCATGACTCCACCCAGTTGGACTCCTAATAAGGCCCTCTCAACAGTTCCTGGGCCCTCTCCACTTGAGCTGACTCTCCTCCAGAACACGCCACTGCCATCCTTGGCCAGCCTGCCACTAGCATACCTACCAAGCCGCCGCCACTGCTCCTGCTCCTATGGGAACCCAGGACCTTTTCCATCTGGGCACTAGGTCACGCCTTGGTTTTGGACCAAATGCCTCGCCTTGAAGCCATCCACACCCAGACCTGCAGACATCTTTGGAGTTCAGCCATCACATTTCCCTGAACTGGCTGCTCCTCTGTTCTAGGAATGTGACAGCCCCTCAGCTGCCCCTCCTGGCCAAGCTTTATCCTCCTACTCTGACCTCTGGATCCCTCAAGGCCACATACCCAGTCCCAGCTCTAACCATCAACTCTCCCTTCTCCAGACACCCTACTGCTCTCAGCCTCCCCACACTGATGTGCCATCACCATCAGTGCACACCCCTCTCCTGAAATGCCCTCTCTTCTTAAACCTGTATCACACTTCAGCAACCAACAGTAGCACTTAGATTTCTCTGGTCCCCAAAAAGAACGGGATCAGATAAACAAAATGTGCTCTAGCTATAAAATGGAGTATTATTCATCCATAAAACATGAATAAAGCACTGATTCATACTACAATGTGGATGAACCTGAAAAATACTCTGCAAATGCCAGGTATAGTGGCTCATCCCTATAATCTCAGCACTTTGAGAGGCCAAAGTAGGAGGTATCACTTGAGCTCAGGAGGTTGGGACCAGCATGGGCAACATAGTGAGACCCTATCTCTACTCAAAATAAAAAAAATTAGCTGGGCATAGTGGTACGCACCTGCAGTCTCAGCTCCTAGGGAGTCTGAGGTTGGAGGATTGCTTAAGCCAGGGAGATAAAGGTTGCTGTGAGCTATTATATGATTATGCCACTGCACTCCAGCCTGGGCAACAGAGTGGGATCCTGTCTCAACAACAAAAAAAAAAAGTTGCAAAGTGAAAGAAGTCAGACACAAAAAGATACATACTGTATGATTCCACTTACAGGACATATCCAGAATAGGTAAATCCATACAGACATAAAGCAGACTAGCAGTTGCCAGGGACTGAGGGGAGGAGGAAATTGGGAGTGACTACTAATGGGTATTGGGTTTTCTTTGGGGCTGACAAAAATGTTTGGGATAGACAGAGGTGGAAAACTGAATTTCAATTTTTTAAAGTGTGGTTTTAGAAAACGCGTCAATTACGCACAGTGGCCACATAGAAAGAAATATCAGAGGTGGTCTCAGAGAATACAAAAATCTCTGGACCTACAGTGAAAAATCTAGACACCAGTTCCATGTTTGATGCCTGGGACACATTAAGTAAATCATGGAACATCACTTCCAAGGGATGCTGTACTGCGTGAACACGGTCGTAACACGTATTTTCAGTGTTGTTTTGAGAATTGAGTGAGATAATGTAGGAACAGCACACAAATGACATTCATTTGTACACTCAGCAAGAAAATTAGTATACAAATGTTTAAAAAAAAAAAAGACATTAGATTGGCTAGGCATGGTGGCTCATGCCTGTAATCCAAGCACTCTGGGAGGCCGAGGTGAGTGGATTACGAGGTGAGAGTTCGAGACCAGCCAGCCCAATACGGTGGAACCCCATCTCTACTAAAAATACAAAAATTAGCCGGACGTGGTGGCATGCACCTGTAGTCCTAGCTACTCGGGAGGCTGAGGCAGAAGAATCGCTTGAACCCGGGAGGCACAGGTTGCAGTGAGCCAAGATGGCGCCACTGCACTCCAGCCTGGGCAACAGAGCGAGACTTCATCTCAAAAAAAAAAAAAAAAAAAGCAGACACAAAGTTCTAGCTATACTCGGCCAGGCATGGTGGCTCACTCCTGTAATTCCCAGCACTTTGGGAGGCCGAGTGGGTGGATTACCTGAGGGTAGGAATTCAAAATCAGCCTGGTCAACATGGTGAAATCCCGTCTCTATTAAAAATGCAAAAATTAGCCAGGCATGGTGGCAGGCAGCTGTAATCCAGCTACTAGGGAGGCTGAGACAGGAGAATCATTTGAACCCAGGAGGCAGACGTTGCAGTGAGCCGAGGTCCTGCCACTGCACTCCAGCCTGGGCGACAGAATGAGAGACTCATAAAATAACATAAAAATAGCTATACAAACCACATTTACTTATATAAAAGTGTATCTCTGTAGATAAAGTATAGAAAAGATTTAGAGAGCTAGCTGGTGTTTTAAGCTTATGAAATATTTTCTATAAAATTATCTTATACAGGCAGCCAGGCTCTTGATCTGGCTCTGCCTATAACCAGCCTGTAAAGTCTTTAAAATCCCCTCCCCATCTGACACTGGGTTTTTAGAAAGGTTTAACCCCTTATAAAGGTTTAAAGTCTGCTTTAACTACATCCACTCAATACCTATTTCCTCTATGTGCTAGGGGCTGTGCTAGGTGCCAGGGGCCCCCAGGGATTGGTAAGAGTGAGTCCCAGTACTCCAGGTGCGTACAATCGTGGGCCATGAAACCAGGTAGCATGTGGGGAAAAAAGGACAGATGGCCCAGCACATGCTAGTTCTCAGGGTGGCCACTGGAGAAGGTATCCTTGGAGTCAGGGTCTAAAGGTGGGATGCAGCTTTCACAGGTGGAAAGCCTGTGTTCCTGCTAACAGTGCTGTCCAAGCAGCACAGAAAGGCAAGGGAAGCACCACCAAAAATCGTTTTGATTATCTAGAGCAGTGGTTCTCAAAGTGGGATACCCAGAGCAGCAGCAGCTGCAGCATCACCCAGGAAGCAGCTAGACATGCAAAATCTTGGGCTCTATCTCCGACCTTGTGAATCAGAAAGTCTGGGAGCCCAGCAAGCTCTCCAGGAGGTTAAGATGCTCACTCATGTTGAGGTGCCTCTCTTGCACCTCACCTGCTTCCTTAACAGAGGCTGGGCAGAAGGTGGAAACTGTCCCAGAGACATTCCCTCACTCGCCGGCCCCTCCCACTCTCCAAGCCCCAGTTGGATGACCTGAGAAAGTTCCCTGTGGTTAGAAGAGCTAATCTATCACCTGGATATAAATTAACTTGTCCTTCTCTCGTCACCAGCCCACTGACCTGGGAAAGGCAAACATGCAGCTGGCAGGGAAGGAGCAGTAATAAATCTGTATTTTTCTACAGGTCCTCCCCACACCCACTTCCCCAACTGAGACCTGTGTTCCCTGAGGCAGTGTGGCCCCATAGCCCTGAGGTCCCTCTGCTCTCCCACATGAGCAGGTGCTGGATCCGGTCAACCCAGTGGGAGGCCCCCATCTGCCCTCAGGGCCTCCACCAGAGCTAGGAGAATGAGGAAGGGAAGGAAGGATGGGGGCTGGAACACAGCTCATCACTCTTAAGGATGGTAGAGTGACTGGAAGTTTCCTTTGTAGAACTCCTCAGGAAACAGCCCACAAAGACTCCCTCCAGGGCAGCTCTGTCCCTCGTAGAGTTCCCTCCCTCTCCTCTTCTTCCCCTGACCCTTATCCCCCCACTGCCTCCTCCTCCTCCTCAACATAGCAGCCTGGGGCCACCCTGTACCTCCCAGGCATAAGTAGGAATGGCAGAGCCATATCCCAAGGTGAACTGCCTGTTTGGGAAGGGCTAATGTCCTATTATTCCAATGCCCTTGGCCACATCCTGCACTCTGCCTGCCTTTGGAATGACCAGGTGAAAAACAACATAACATCCACCTTAGAAAGCTGCAGTAAGGATGAAATCTAACAGGACACATAAAGGACATAAAATAAAGGCTCAACAATGGCAGCTCTTAGATCAATCACCATCACATCCATTCTTGTTTTGTTTTGTTTTGAGGTAGAATCATGCTCACTCTGTCGCCCATTGCATGACTGCAGTGGTGCAATCATAGCTCACTGCAGCCTTTAACTCCTGAGCTCAAGCGATTCTCCCACCTCAGCCTCTCAAGTGGCTAGGACTACAGGCATGTACCACCTTGCCCGGCTAACTTTTTCATTTTTTGTAGAGATGCAGTCTCACTATGTTGCCCAGGCTGGTCTCAATCTCCTGACCTCAACTGATCCTTCTGCCTGGGCCTCCCAAAGTGCTGGGATTACAGACGTGAGCCACCTCACCCCATCCTTATTCAAACAATTTAAATAGCTATCACCTACTGGATACAGCCTAAATTCCTTAGCACTAGCCATTCCAGCACCCACTCATCTCCAAACCAGCAGCTACACCAAATCACTCAGGTTTGTCAAATATGCCCTCTACTACCAAGCCTAACCTGTTCCCTCCATGAGCTTCCTGTTTCAGTTTGCCAGAAAGCTCTTCCTCCTTGCCCTGTGCCTCCACTAACCTCTTCCATTGCAGTTTCCCTGGGCCTCCTGGAATCAACAGTCAAGGGCGTACTAGTGCCTGCTTCAAGGAGAGCCTGCCATCCAACACGGGGGTCCACTCACAGAGGGTTGAGCATGTATAAGAGCAAAACAAATGTCTGGCAAGTGGACTGGATTCCCTCCAGTTCAGAAGAGAAACCAGAGCTTCAAATAAGCAGGGAGCAGACCCCTGCCAGGCCTCACCCATCACTGACCAAGGAGTCAGATCGCCAGACTGGGGGCCTGTCCTCGACGCCTAGGGGAGGTGACACTCATAGTGCCCAGCCTGAGACAGAAACTCCTGAGACAACAGATGCTGACTCAGCCTGAGCGGACAAAGGACAAAGGCCTAAGCCTGGCCCAGGATCCCAGTGCCTACCTTTCTCCTTCCCCTGCCTGTTACCCCCAGCCAGCAACATGTTTTAAGTCCAAGCTCCCACAGAGTACCAGGCCCAGCACCCCCAGTTCACCCCCAGGACTCATTCCAGAGGCAAAGCAGGGTGGGGCAAGAGTTGCTCCTGTCCTCACAGCCTGGTGACCAGGGTGGCCCTGGGACCAAAGCCTCTGGGCTCACAGCTTAACCTAATGGGACACCTGAGCTGACATGTCAATACAGGTGAGCAGGCCCATGTGGGGCTCTCCACTGTTGACAGCACAACAGAGTCCCAGATGGATGCACTGCAGCCCTGTCACCCATCCCCCACCCCCACACAGCCCAGTGTCTATCCCTGCAGCCTGTGGGCCCAGGTACCAAGCCTACCCACACGCAACTCCCTACCTTTGGAACATGCCCTCTCCCCAGAGAGGCATCAGAACTTCCCCACCCTAGGCTCTGCCAGCATCCAGGAGCTCAGGATGCTTGCCCTCTCCTTTCTAGAAGGTGCCAACAAGCCCCCACTCATAAAACCTTCCTCCACATAGGGGAGGATGGGAAGAGACAGCAGGAGGGAACGAAGCTAGACCTCGAGGCTTCCTGACTACATGGGGCACGCTGTGGCAGGAAAGAGGACATTTTGCCTCATAGGCCTCTCTGGCCATGGCCTGGGGGCCCTTATTTGAGGCTCTGGCCCAGCACCCCCAGTCCTACTGCAGATTCCTGCCATTAGGCTGCCCTTAGAGAAGGTATTCACCTCACCGGGAGAAAGGGTGTGGTGGGAGAAGTAAGAACAGACAGTAACAGAGAAAGGACCCAATAGGACGTCCCTGTGGGCTCTCCCCCAACTCTGAATAGACGCCAGACAGTGCAACCACCGTGTTCTCCAAAAGCCCAGAAACCTTGTACGCTGGGGTTCCCAAAGGGGCCAGGGCCGCAGGGATGGTTTGGGGGTGAGATTTCAAGCGTATGGAGACAGCAGTTACAGCACTGACAGCCACTGTGTTGTGGTGGCAGAGAGAGCTCGGAGAAGCTAAGAGCAAAAACCTTGGAGGAAGATGTGCTGGGGAGCTGGGAGTCGGGCTTAATGGGGGTCTGGTGCAGAAGGAACCTGAGCCCCCATTGAGGGTCATCTGGTCATGTGGAAGGCTCTGGGATCCAACTCCCCCAATCCCTCATTTCCTATCTCTGTTCTTCAGCTTTACCACAAAGCTACAGAACTAGAAACATCTGGATCCTTCCTCAGGCTAAAAACAAAACAAACAAACAAACAACGACAAAAAAAAAAAAAAAAGGGCAGTCATGGTTATGTGCTTCGTTCAATGATTGCCCTAAATAGCCCTGTCCAGGAACGTGCCTGTCAGAACAGCTGGTGACCGCGTCCCTCTCCCGGCACAGACGCCCAGCACAGCCTGATAGGGCAGGCGGCACAGGCCAGCATGCGCTGTCTCCTGGTTAAATCCACATCTCTAAGAAGTCACGGAGCCCCTGGAGACGCCCTCACCGTCCTCAGCAGACACAGGCTTCATGACGCCGGCTCCTCCGGGACGGGACCAGCCTCACTCCCCTGTTCTGTTTTCCCATTTTCATCTTGGAAACTGCCAGTTCGTGGGAGAGGAATCGCAGCCCATCTCCCAGCAGATGGGCCAAGCCAAGGACCAGACTGTTTTCTTAAGCAGTGACCTTTCGGAAGGCAGGAGCTGAGCGGTGCCTAAAACACGGAACACGAAACATTTCCCTAATCTAAAGCACGCAGGAGCACTTCCCGTCCCTGACCAGAGAGATGGCTGAGCCATGAGCTCAGGCCCCTGGGTGGGCTGGGCCCAAGGAAGGGTGGTTGATTTCTGGGAGGCCTCTGATCTCAGCCTGAGCAGGGAGGGAGATGCCCCCTCCCAGACAGAATTTCCACAGTGGAGTCATAGAAAGCGGGGCTTGCAGAGGGTCTCCCTTCAGAAACCTGAAGCCTGTGTTGAGAGGCCAGGTCAGGGGTGGATTCTGTATCCAGAGCTGCACAGGATCCCAGCACACAAATCCCAGAGCAGTGAGCCTCTCACCAGAGGGAGCAACCGATTAACAGCCTTTGGAAACAGGACAGCAGGCCCATCCAAGTCACTCTGCTTGGCCTGCTGTCAGTCTAACGTAAATCCCTCAGGCTGCAGCTTGAGGCCCTCTTGCTCTTCCTCAGTGAGGGCAGGGAAAGCAGTTCACCTGCCTTTGCTTTGTTCTACAAGCCTAACCATGTTGGGTGCGAGAGACATGAAACCCAGTGTCTGTCCTTGAAGGAGCAAATGGCAGCAGAGAGCGGGGGAGACAAAGGGGTGCTGCAGAACGGACAGAGTGAGGCCCAGGAGCTGCACCCCAGCCCAGCTGCGAACTGTGTGATCCTGTGTGTTCAGCCTCACTCTCGGATGGGATGATGCAGAAAGAGTTTGGGGAGATGACTGTGAAGCTCCCTGCCAGTCCTGATTCAGATAAAACTCAGAAGGGAGGAGGGAAAGAGGCGAAGAAGGTGGTCTGGACAGTACATCTTGGGCTAAAGGCATATAAACTGCCCGGCATCTGCCTGGGATGGATCAATGAAGAATGACTTTGGGGGACACCAAACTTCAAAGACCTGCCACCACTCCTCAGTCCACCCCACCCTTCTCTGCTCCCAAGTGGATAACCGCAGCACGGCCCTCCTGCCGGCCCCTCTACACTGATCTCACCTACTAGCTTGTCCCACACCCACGTCCCACATGCACACTTACTGTGCAACTCTGTGGGACCCTTTATCCTCTCGAAGCCTTTTTTTCTAAACTGTAAAATGGGGATGATAATAGTTCCCACTTCCCTGACACTCCAACGAGCTAACATATGGCAAATGTTCCTCAGAAACCATATGGATGTTCTTTCAGCCAATGATTTCTTGTGTCCAGGACTAAACACCAGGGGATGAGGAGCTCCAACTCAGGGGAGGGAAAGCAGCATTTCTGAGGACCACTTCTGAGCTAGGGCTTGACCTGATGGCTTTTTTTTTTTTTTTTTTTTTTGAGACAAAGTCTGGCTCTGTTGCCCAGGCTGGAGTGCAGTGGCATGATCTTGGTTCACTGTAACCTCTGCCTACTGAGTTCAAGCAATTCTCCTGCCTCAGCCTCCCAAGTAGCTGGGATTACAGGCATGCACCACCACGCCCAGCTAATTTTTGTATTTTTAGTAGAGATGGGGTTTCACCACATTGCCCATGCTGGTCTCGAACACTTGACCTCAAGTGATCCGCTCACCTCAGCCTGCCAAAGTGCTTGGGACTATAGGCACAAGCCACCATGCCCGGCCCTGATGACTCATCTTTAAAGCAACCCTCCCGAGGGTCTACAGATGAGGAAACTGGGGCCCTGAGGGGCTAAGTAACCTGCCCAAGGTTGCACAGGTAGTCACAGCCAGAAGCAGGATTTGAACATAAGGCGGACTCCAAAGCTTCCCACTGCGGCCCCTTGGGTCCCTAGAGAGAAGATCCTTGGGGTGAGCTAAAGCAGAGCCTGCGGCCACCCCTCATCACCAGGGAGAGGATCCATGGGTTCTCCCACAGCCCCCACTGGTCCTCGGGTCTGATAGGAACTGTTTATTCTAGACTCGTATTTTCTGTAAGCACAGCTTAGGTTGCCAAGGGAGGGAGAGAAATGCATTTGTTAGAGAGGAACGGGATGGAATCATAAAACTTCCTTTGGCTCAGCTGGGGACCAGGGGACAGGGTGGAACCCTCCACCATGTCTGGACAGAGGGTTATCCAGCCTCTCCCCCAGCTCCATGGTATACTAGTACCACCTCCACGCCAGAGCCAGAGCGAGCCTGCCAAGTGTCAGTGTGCCTGTGGTCTCGGCCAGTCAGATCACTTCTCACCAGAGCCCTGGGGAGGGCTTCATGGCACAAAAGAAAATGACCCAGATTCTTTCTGAGCTTGTCCTCCCAGGGGTGATGGCAGCCCCTGGGAGAACTAATGAGCCTCTCTTCAGCGTCTGTGGGACCGTTTAGAAAGTGATTACTTTTCCTGAAACAAGAAAGGAGGTGGCACATCCCACAGCGCCCCTGTGGCCTCTGTGGCCTTAGGGAGGAGCTCCAACCACAGAGAATGCAGTTTAATTACAAAGCCCGGGCCTCCAGGTCTAATGTGGTGCACCTTCTTACGACATTGTTTTCCTTTTTAAGTTTTCCTTCATTTAACCCGAACACCATGCCCTTTGGGGGTCACTCACAGTGAGGAAACTGAGCGGCTTTAGTGGACCCAGGGTCACAGAGAGGCAAAGATCAAATTCAGGTACAGATGGTTTTCAGAAATACATGCTAGGTGTACAGGGGTAAATGGACATGATGGCTGGAATTTGCTTTAATATACTTCAGCAAGAAGAAAAAAAGAAAAAAGAGTAAGTGAAATCAATGCGGCAAAATCGTGACAACTGCTGGTTGAATGGTAGGTATATGGTAGTTCATTATTTTCTCTACTTTGAATGTTCCATACCAAAATATCCAAGATAAAGGCCCCACCTAGGGTCAGGGGTTACAGTACAGGCCCCAGGTGAGGTGTCCAAGAACGGGGCAGGGCAAAGGAAAAGGAGAATCAGCAGAAAGGGACAGGTGGTGTGGGAGGCCTGGGTGGCCACAACACTGACCCTCCGAGGGGCCCATTCTCCTCAAGGACCTGTCTGAATGGACAGGTCACCTCTGCCGCAACAGCCCTCTTTCTGAGACTTCATTCCTCAGAACTTACTTCCAGATGCTTCCCCCAAAAGGGGCTAAAGGCAATAACCTCCTTCCCTGGGACATTTATAGCCAGAACATTTTGTCCCCTTGTCTTGGGGAAGACATCAGGCTGCTCAACAGTGGAACAGCCTGGACAACCTCCCAAAGGGCCTCCCTGTCCCTGATTTGATTAGAAAGGAGGCAGGAGGCTCTAAGGCACTGAGGGACCTGGAAGAAGTCTGTCACAGAAACTGGTAGAGACCTCAAGATTTTGAGCAAACTCCTACCCGATAGGGCTTTCATGCTGGGGACAAGGCACCCTGATCGAGGAAAATACCAACCCGTGGCTCTTATTATTCAGAAACTCTCTCTGCCACGAACTGAATTATGGCCCCCAAAATTCCTCTGTTGAAGCCCTGTCCCCCAGTGTGAGTGTATTTGGAGATGGAGCCTTGAGGGAGGTAATTAGGCTTAAATGAGGTCATAAGACTGGGACTCTCATCTCATAGGAAAAAGAGTAGGTTCCAGAGATCTCTCTCTCCGTGAGAACACAGAGAAAAGACCCAGCAAAAGGCGGCCATCTGCAACCCAAAGAGAGAATCCTCATCCGACCCCAATCCTCTGGCACCTTGATCCTGACGTCCAGCATCCAGAACTGTGAGAAAATACATTTCTGTTGTTTATGCCCCCAGTCTCTGGTAAATGTTACAGCAGCCTGAGCAGACGAATAGCTCCTTCCCCTGAGAGAGCTGAGAGCCAAAGGTGCATTGCAGTTCCATCTGTCCCCACAGCAGATCTGTCTAGCTCAAGAGCCCCTGACTTCTTGGCATCCCCCAAGGTACCAGGTTCTCCCCTACCCGACCCCCACCATGTGATCCAGGGCAGGAGGCATGAAAAGGCCACAGGTGGCTCTGCTTCTTCAGGAAGTCAGTGAGAGGCTCCCACCCTCTCTCCTCATTCCTCTTCCTGGGCTCCCTAATGGGGCAGTGAGGGAGATAACTGCCCGCTGGCCAGTGAGCCCTCCTCCCCTCACAAATCCTGGACAAACAGGTCCCCAGAGAGAACATTACCTTAAACCCTTGCTCCCAGAACTCTGTAACTGAACAGATATTTGCACAGGCTAGTCATTATCCTTCTCTCATTCAAGGACAAGTCCTTACTAAATGTCCACTTTGCTGAATGCCAGAGATGGATGTGTCGTTCCTGGCATTGAAGTGGCCAGAAATCTACAAATAAAGGAGGTAACATGGAAAAGATATGGGCCACGGGACAGTATCTCAAGTCAGAAGACAGCAGGTCTAAATCCAATCCATTCAGATGGGTCTAAATCAGCCACGGAGTAGCCATGTGACCCTGGGTGGTCACCTCACCTCTCTGGGCCTCCATTTGTTCCTCTGAAAATGAGAGGGCTGGAGATGATGGTTATACTTCTTTCCAGCCCTGACATTCTAGAATTTTATGAAATAGAACTCAGAAAATGATATAAATGAAGACTTGTAAGGTAGAATGGCCTGGGATGCCTACAATGTGCTGGAGGAAAATGCAGAGTGGGTGGCCTTCCAACAGAGCGAGACTCTAGACCAGCCATGGCTACCAACAATTCTGCAGGCAAGGAGACAGCCATTCACACGAATCAGAGTGGGCTCACTTCCCTGGTGAAGCCAGCCAGTGCGCCCGTCAGCAGGTCTAAGTTACAGAGCACTCAGACCTCAGGAGCTGAGGCCCACACTGATCACTGGTTCCTGGAAAGGCCAGTGGCACATGTTCCCAAAAGATCCCACCTTACCACCTGGTCCATGTTCCCACCATCCCTGGCATGAGGGCTAATTTTACATGTGGACTTGACTAGGCTAAGGGATGCCCAGATAGTTGTAAAACATCATAACTGGGTGTATCTGCAAGGGTACATCCAGAAGAGATTAGCATTGGAATCAGCCGACTGAGTAAAGAAAATTGCTGCCTTAGTATATTTTGTGTTGCTATAACAGAATACCTGAGACTGGGTAATTTAGAAAGAAAAGAGGTATATTTAGCTCATGCTTCTGCAGGCTGAAAAGTTCAGGAAGCATGGCGCCAGCATCTGCTCTGCTTCTGCGGAAGGCTTTTCATGCTGTGTCACAACATGGCAAAGATCAAAGGGGAAGCAGATATGTGTGAAGGAACAAAACCTATGGGTGCCCTGGCTTTACAACAACTCACTCTCCCAGGAACGAATCCAGCCTCAGCAGAGTGAGAACTCACTCACTACCAGAAGAATAGCACCAAGTCATTCGTGAGGGATCTGCCCCCAAGACCCACACACCTTCCACTAGGCCCCACCTTCCAACACCACCACATTTGGGATCAAATTTCAACATGAGTTTCGGTGAAAACAAACTCAAACCACAGCAATCGCCCTCACCAAATTCAGGTGGGCGTTATCAAATCCACCGAAGGCTTGACTACTGAAGGCTTGAATAGAGCAAAAAGGTAGAGGAGGGGAGAATTCGCTCTCTTCTTGAACTGGGACATCCATCTTCCCCTGGCCTTGGACAGCAGGCTCCTGGTTCTCAGGCCTCTGACTTAGGCTGGGACTTACACCATTGTCTCTCCTGGGTTTCAGGCCTTCAGGCTTGGACTGAAACCACGTCACTGGCTTTTCTGGTCCTCCAGCTTACAGACAACAGCTCATGGGTCTTCTCAGCCTCTGTAACTGCATAAGCCAATCCCCCAGAGTGAATCTTTCTATGTCTATATAAATCCTAAGGGTTCTGTTTCTCTAGGGAACACTGATAGCGCACCCGGTACCCGAGAGAGCACTGCATCCCCTCCCCTCATCATGATTCCAGGCCCTCCACGCATCTGAGGAGCACACAGTCAGGTGGCACTCAAGGCCCTCCCCTCCACGCGCCCCCACAGGCCAGGGAAGTGCCGTCCGCCCACCCACTTCTCTTTGAATGGCAGCAGTATTCCATCACTCTGGCTCATCTTCCACGCCTCCTCTTCCTCACTTGCCAAATCCTGTCACTTTTCCAACAGAAATGTCTCTCCCTTCACCATTTCCTTCCTACTCCCACCTCAGGCCCCATACCCACGTTGCCAGACTTGCATCAGCCTCCTCAATCCTGTAAATGCTCCCTGTCCAACCGACCCTTCTAAAGTACAGACTGCACCGTGCACTCCTGCCCGCAGACCTCAGTGGATCCCCTTTTACACCTCGGTTCTATAGATACTCCTCGCCCCAGCATGTGAGGGCAGCCATGATGTGTCACATTCAGCCTCAACTCCTGCCTGCTCCAGGGAGGACCCTGTGCTTGGGTCACCGGGGAAGACTCTATGTACCCGGACATACGTGGCGCATTCCAGCTTCCAAACCTTTGTTTCCGCTCCCTCTGCCAGCAAGGCTTTTGCTGCAGGGCCCCTCTCAAAAGTGACCTCCTTCATGAAGCCTTCCCTGGGCTCTCCCCCATCCAGCCCTCCCCAGCTGCTGCTCAGCTCCCCTTCTCCTCTGAGTTGCTCTTCCCACTCCGACTGTCACCTTGCACTTCCCCCGTGCTCATTTCATTCTACCTTGTATTGAGTTATTCGCGCAGTTGTTGTAGACGCCCCCCACACCTCCACCCAGCACAAATGATGAGCTCCCTGTGGGTGAAGCCTGCACCATCCTCATCATTGTATCCCTAGGCTATGCATACAGAGATGCTCAAGACATATCTGTTTCCTCAAATGAAACTGAACAAACCGTTCTTTAAAGGGAGCAGGCGGGGCAGGCTGCCAAGGTGTGCTGCAAAGGGCCTTGGCACTGGCTGCTATATCAGGAGCTGGCATCACCCACCCTGGAGACAGGTCTCCTCTGTCCAGCACAGCTTGGTTGTAAGTTTATGAGTCATGGTCACGAGGCCACAGCAGCTTAATGAAGGACATTCTCTATCCACACTCACATGCATGCACAGACACACAGATACACCCTAGACAGGCAGATCATTTCCCGCTTAGAGATCACAGTTAAGGCTCCAGGAGATGGCAAGAAGGGCAGAGATGTTCAGGCCAAAACCCTGCTTCGGCTTGTCCTCGCAGAGATTTGTTACCTCCCTTCTCCTTTTCCTCCTGCCTGGAGCAGGGATGAGGCAGGAAGTGGGTTAAGAAAGAGATGAGGGGCAGGAAGGTAGGGTGGGAGGTGAAGGGTGAGTGATCTGTGCCCCAGGCCTTACAGATGGCCCCATCTCCATTCTCCTACACGGTCAAGAGCCTGGACCATCTGAGACAGATGCCAGAGGCTTGAGGCCAGCCAAAGCCTTGCCACCCTGGCCTGCTCAGTTCTGACACTGTTTGTCCCTGGGGGTGGCAAGCAGCTCAGGGCAGCAGTGAGGGGCAGTGGCCCACACCATACCCGCTTCAGATCCTGCACTAGTCTGCTAGGGCTACTGCAGCAAAATTCCACAACTCAGTGGCATAAACAACGGAAATCTATTGTCTCACAGTTCTGGGGGCCAGAAGTCCAAAATCAAAATGTTGGCAGAGTTGGTTCCTTCTGAGGGCTGTTTCCCAAGAAGAAAAAAATCTGTTCCCTGCCTCTCTCCTGGCTTGTGGTAGCCTCAGGTGTTCCTTGGCTTGTAGATGGTGTTCTCTCCCTGTCTTCAGGTTGTCTTGCCTCTGTGTAAATTTGCATCTGTCCAAATTTCCCCTTTTTATAAGGACACCAGTCACGCTGGATTAGGGCCCACCCTGATGACCTCATCTTAACATTGTCATCTGCAAAGACCCTATTTTCAAATAAGGTCGTAGGCACTGTGGGTTGGGATTTCAACATCTTTTTTGGGAGACAGTTTAACATATAACAGACCCCAAGGGTGAGAATCACTCCAAGTGCTTATTGTTCTGTTGAAAGAATGACTATAAAAGAGTAAATCCTTATAGGGCTGACCAGGTGCTACACACTATTACAAGCAGGTTTACCAGCACTGAGAAGTAGGTTACTTTTATTATCTCCACTTCCTACTGAGAAAGCTGAGACTCAGACAGGTTAGGTAACTTCCTCAAAGTTGTACAGTATATGAATGATAAACCCAGGATTCACACTCAGGTGGTCTTTAGCCACTACACTACAATAATCACATCATACTATGTTAGCACTTATGCCAGTTCTGGGCAGCACAGACATTATCTCATCATGACACCTAGTCCTAAATCTAGTACCTGGGTGTGGTCCACTATGACCATCAGATTGAGCCATGGAGAATTCTCACAGGGCAATTGCTCCCTGTACCCTGGCTCACATCGTCATCCAAGGGTGGGTGGTAGGCAATGACTGGGTGGGAGGAGTTCTGAGTGGGCAAGTAAAGAGTAAGGGGCATGGCGGACACAGAACAGATGGAGACCACCGCCTTCCTTTTTGAGAGCTCCCCCACTGGCCTCCCAGGCAGGCACAAGACCACATTATATCAAACCCACTGCTATGCTATAGTGGAAAGGATTTATTGATATGTCCTGTTGGCTTTTTATTCAATGGGGGAGGACTGTGAGAGAGTTGAGCATGAAAAGCCTGAAACTCACTCTCTTCAAGCGCCACAGCCATCCCTGGTGTGCTAACCACAGCCCTGGCCTGGAGCCAGCCCCTCAACTCATGGCCTTCTCCGTAAATGTGTGTGGCTTGTTGGTGTGCTGTTGTTGTTATTGTCACTGTTGTAATAATCACATTACCCGGTGTTTCTCCCCTGGCCACTCCAGGGACAGCACAGACATTAGCTCATAATAATGCAGTCTTTACTGGGAAGCAGAAAACTGTGCAGGCACTGGGACTGTCAGCTTCCTCCTGGGCAGAGGGGCCCTTGAAGGGTTCTGCTCAGCTCCTGATGCTGCCAGGCTTTCTATCCTTTCTCTCGGCAAAGTGGCACCAAAGCTGAGTCTAGATTTGGATGAGCAGTTAAAGCAGCCAGAAGCTAAAATGAACAAGATCATGAAAAAATGAGGGCAGGCACGGTGGCCAGAGGAGCTAGTCATTTAGCAGACATACCTCCTCTCGGGCTGCCCACGGAAGTCCCATAGGCAGGGAGGTAGGTTAGGGCGTTTTATACAGATTAGTACACAAATTCTCACAACAGCCCTGTGGAGTGGATATCAATAGCGCCAAGTGCTAAATGGGGACACTGAGGGTCAGATAGTTGCCATCACTTCTCCAAGGCTCTTGTATACAGGTAGGTGGCAGAGCTGGGTTTCAAACGCAGAGCCGCCTAACTGGAATGCCCCAGCACCTACCATTAAACCACACAGCCACTGAGTCACAACTGCAGGGCAGAGGCAGTGAGCTCAGCTCATGTCTGGTGGCAGGGGGCGCTGTGACTCCCCCTCCTCAACCCCAACCAGAATGCCCAGCTGTAAGGACTCGCCTCCTCCTAGACCATGGGATAATGGCTCCAGGCTGGGCCCATCAGCAGCAGGCTTGGTCTCTCTTCTCATCAAGCCTTTACAGGCCATAAGGCTCCAAAAGAATCCAAGGCCTGTGGCCATTCCAGGGGAGGGGGCGAGCACGCCAATTAATGAGATGGTCCTTTCTCGAGTAGGGGAGATATCGACACAGACATAGCACCTGATAGGAGCCCAGGAATTTTTGTACAGCAGTATCTGGACACACGGTGCAGAAACTTCCCTGTTTCCCTCCTGGGGAGGAGTGTCAGGGCTGACTTCACAGACAGGAGAGACTTCCCAGCACCTTGCAGTGAGAGGACAGACCAGTTACTGGGACTACCCTGGCCCCAGGCTCAGGAGTGGGTCAGACAAGGCAGCAGCCCAAGAGGACACAGGAGGTCTGGCCTCAGTCTTGAGTCCAGGAGGCACCAGCTCAGCCCTCCCTGATTGCCGGTCCACCCCACACTCACATCCACCTCTTCCTTACTCACGCCCATGCTGGGCACGAGCCCAAGCTAGGTACAAGCTCCACTGGCTATCAGGCTTGTGGAATCCTGACCCCAGCTATAAAACCCATCTCCGCCCCACCCCTTCGGAGAAGGGGAAGCAGAGGGAAACCACTGACTAAGGGGATGTGATTCTGTGCCGTGGGAGGTGGGAAGTTTCTCTCTTTCCCGCATCCCCAGCTACAGCCTTGAGGCCTCCACATCCCACAGCCTCCTTCCCAGATCTTCAGGCGCCTAGGACTGGGCACCTTCTGCATCCCACAGCTAGAAACTGGGTCCTGATGGGAGAGAAGAGGGGATGCAATGCCATCCTCAGGGGGCTCTCAGACTAAGGAGCAGTACCCGTTTCTGTCCTCAGAGTTCCCAATCTGCTGGGGACAGACAAGCCCCTGCCCTCAAGAGTTCCCTGACACCATTTTAAGAAGACCTGTCACCAAGCCCCAAGGCAGAAGGGCCCCAGAGGACAGGGCCCGGCAGCTGACAGTCCCTCTGCAGTAAGAATCCAGTCCCAGGAGCACAGTGTCTTCCTGAGGCAGAGAAGGGTTCTCGGGTATGAGGAAAGAAGGGCAGGGGAGGGTGGCCAGCTCAGGGGGAGAGCATAGGGGGCCACCCCAGGACTCAGCCCTGACACAGCACCTGCTCGGGCCCTGGTGTCCTTGGAGTGGCAGGGAGCACCATTCCCATCTCTTCAACACACAGGCCAACGCCCTGAGAGAGGCCTCGGGCAGCCTATGGCAGAAGGTCCCGCTTTTCATCCTGTCCTCCCTGTGGTTCCATGCCGGCCTTTGAGCGTCCCAGTGCCAGGTGTGGAAGAAACATGGTGAGGCCACCATCCCAGAGCAGATGGCTGGGCCTGAGACAAGGAGACTGGAAGCCAGCATGAGGATTATCCCACGGTCACCCAAGCGTCTGCGCCGTGCACACGCACATGGGACTGTGGGGGCCAAGGGGTGGCCATTGGCCCTGAGATGGAATGGTGGGCGGGGCTGGGCACACGCTGCCCCCCCGCTCAGGCCTATGCCTTCCAATACCCTTTGATCTCAGATGCTGAGACAGACCCAAGCCTGCTCCTTTCACGAGCAGAGTCCAGGGCTGTCCTCACTAGGCTGGGAGCTCTCTGAAGGCAGGAGCCAAGTTTCCTTCCTCTAGAAGATGGGGGTTTGGTGGGGTCAGGCAGAGAAGCAGACCTTGGGGCCTCCCCAAGGGGAAGGCGAGTGCTCTCCTATATCCTAGCAGGGGGCGCTCAGAGGTCCCAGTTCCCCATGCCAATTTCCCTGGAAAGATGGTCCAGGCAGAATGCACAGTCCTCTCACATGAGCCCTTCCCAGGGCTGAACACCTCTGAGGGCTAGAACAAGCACAGCGAGGCCTTTGGGGCTGGGGGCGTTTCTGAGGAGGCAGCTGCCTCCTGCCACCCCGACAGCCCTTCCTCCAGTCTTACCCAGGATGACCGTCCTCCTGATGGCTTCTCCTTCTCCACCCCATGTTCAGCCTGGCGAGTACATGCTGGCTTTTCTAACGGGTTCCAGGTTTGAGGTGTGTGTGTGCGCGTGTGTGTGTGTGCGTGTGTGTGTGTGTGCATGCGCATGTCAGTATGCCTGTGTGCCCATCTGTCCTGGGGAGCAATAATAGTTAATAAATAAGTGAATGGCAAAAATAGCCTCAAAGGAGCTGACAGGCAGAAGGCCAGAGAGGCCGGGCGTGGGGCCAGCACCCTGAAATGCCAAATGTTAATTTAGCCAAAAAGAAAAAAAGGTCCATTTCGAGACTGACTCCTTCAGCCAGGGTCAGGGTCTGTTGTGACTTCTGGTGCACTGGCGCAGCCCCTCCCCAAGCGTACTGAGTGCAGCCCAGGCGTGAGTGGCCCCTCTCAATGTTAGGGTAACTGAGCGCTGCAGAGAGGGGCCCATCCTGGTGCACACAAGGTGATGGATGGGCAGGAAGCTGGCAGACCGCTTGCCAGCAGTTCTCCAACCATCCACCCAGTTGGCCAGCCCTGTGTCCACAGGTCCAACCAGCCAGAGGAATGTTCTGGACATCATTACAATCTCACACCCCAGGCATGGGTCCTGCCTCACCTAGACACTCACTCGGGGGAAGGGGATCGGGCTCATTGTCTCTATTATCTCCAGCCCTCGCCATATCCCTCGGGTGTCACATTTGATGTCTCAGGCCTTTGCCATGCACGGCCTTCTCTGCAACAGGCCTCACAGGCCCACAGCTCTCTCAGCACTGAGGCCTCTGGTGGTCTGTGGGTGGTATCATCGTGCTCCACTGCATGCGTGCATGTCTTATGAAGTTACAGAAGGAAGTACATCTGGAAGAAGCAGCTATATGGCTTTCCTCTCTGTCCCAGTGGCCCCAGCCCTTTCAAAACCATGCGCAGCTTATTTACCAGATCCTCTAGAGCAGTCCCCAGAAGGGATGCTGGTTACGGGGCTGACCTCGCCACAGCCTCCCTCAGCTGCAGCCACCCCCAGATTCAGGAGGATCCCAGCCCACCCCCCAGTTCACACCACTCACCCCAGGGAGCTCTGGCCCCAGCTCACAAGCTGGTCTCAGTCAGGTTCTGGGGGCAGCCTGGCTCCTGGAAGGTCTGTGCCGGTCACTTGGTGGCCAACAGCCAGAATAAGGACAGGGCCAGGGGAGGGTAAAACCCATGATCCAGGACCTAGCTCTTCTTCCACTTCTTTTTGGAGGCAGTGCAGTTTTCTTCTCGCCTGTTTACTGCCATCCAAACATACAGGCAGTCCAGAGAAACACAAGCTCTCCTGGAATGTGTGGGAATTTAAAAGTACAAACCATCCACATCTGGGACAGACCCCGGGTCATTTATTGAGGGCTTTGTACAGTCCCTGTGCTAAGTGCTCTGCCTATATCATCACATGTAATGCTCCACACAACCCTCTGGGGAGCAGGCATCATGATATCCCATTTCATGGAGGAGAGCACTAAGGCCCAGAAAGGGCAGGGAGCTTGCCAAGGAGAAACACCCTGCAGCATGGGGGTGGACAGCAGTGAACAGGATGAAGTTCCTATGTGTAGGAGCTGACATTCTTTTTTTTTTTCTCTTTTCTTCCTTTTTTTTTTTTTTCAGAGTCTCGCCCTGTCGCCCAGGCTGGAGCGCAGTGGCGTGATCTTGGCTCACTGCAACCGCCCCCTCCCGGGTTCCAGTAATTCCCCTGCCTCAGCCTCCTGAGCAGCTAGGACTACAGGGGTGCGCCACCAAGCCAGTCTAGTTTTTTTATTTTTAGTAGAGACGGGGTTTCACCATATTGGTGCAGACTGGTCTCAAACTCCTAGGAGACCTCAGGTGATCTGCCTGTTTCGGCCTCCCAAAGTGCTGGGATTACAGGCATGAGCCACCGCGCCCAGCCAGAGCTGACATTCTAAAGAGGCTATGGATGGAAGGAGGGCAAGGAATAAACAGAAGAGTTAAGTATATACTTTGTCAGGCAGCCCCTGAGAAAGGAAGCTATATGGAGGTTGGCACAAGGAGCCTGTAGGAGTGCCAGAAGCTCTGCTGGGGCTTGGGGTGCCCTAGACACCAGGGTCCAAGGAATGAGGTCCTCAGAGGCACCCAGTGGGGGCTGGCAAGAGTGTGGGCTCCTAGGTTTCAGAGGGAGGAGAAGCTAGGAGGTTGACTCTTCAGGTGCTTAACACCTGGATGAAGGCAGAGCCCTGGGAATTTGAAGGAAGGAGGCTGATATGGGATATTTCAAGCCCAGGAAAAGGAGGAAGGCCTTTGGGATCCATCCAAGTCCCCTGGGGAAGAGGTGATATCTGGTTCCCCAGAGGCTGGAGAAGATCTCCTGATTGGAGGACATGAGGGACAAGTTTTAGCGCCATTGGTAACCAAGGTAGGAAGACACTAACAGTCAGATGCCCACGGGCTCCCTGTGGCCCTAGCCCTCCAGCTCCCTCAGTGGGCCTCTTCCAGCCTCCCTGGACAAAGGCAGCAGCCACCACACCCATCACTGGCCTCCAGGCTCTCCCTCTGTAGACCACCTCCATGCCCTAACGCTAGCGTCACCTTTCTAATCACAGGTGGGACCATATCTACTTACTTTTCTGCACACAGCTTTCTAGAAATCTCCTTTCCCTCCAAGAAACCCAAATGTATTGGTGCGGACGTCTATACACTTCCCAACCCAGTCCCACTTCCCAGCCAGCCTCGCCTTTACCACCATATTCCTTGGCCACTCTCCCTGGCCCCTGGTTTAGTTTCTTGCCTCCATGCCTTCACTCCTGCTGTTCCCCGTGTGAGGGCTGCCCTTTCCCATGTCTCTGCACATGGAAACCCCTATTCATTCTCTAAGCTAGGTCAGAGAACATCTCTTTTTGGGAAGTCTCCTAGGACCCTCCACTGGACTTGGGAGGTGGTGATGTATAAGAGACCAGACCCCAGAGCCAGGCTGCCCAGTTCCTTGTGTGAGCTTGGACAAGTTACTTAACCTGCCATACTCAATGTCCTCATCTACTAGATGTGGGTGACAATATCAGTGCTTACTTCATAGGACTACTGTGGAGATTAACGGAGTTAATAGAAGTACTTAGAACGCAGCTTGACACAGGTGACAATATTTACAGGTTTGCTGTTGAGGACAGGGTCTGTGACTTGTTCGTCTTGGTTTCTCGGTGCCTAACACATGGTAGATATTTTTTAAATAATTCAGTTCAACAATCATTTAACACCGGCACCTAGGCAAAGAGAGAATTGATAATAACAAAAATAAAGTCAAGTTAGGGATGATGAGGAATTTTGTTTAGAGGCATGCTCAGTTCAAGCAGATGGAGGGACAGTGACTAGGAGGATCAATGGACAGGGACCCACGTCTGAGGTCGAGTCTAGAAAGAAATATTTGAGAACCATGCACCACCCGGCCTTGTTGACTATCTGCTTCTCCAGGTTTGTAGTACATTCGTCCCCACAGCACTCCCTGTCCCTGGAGTACAGTCCCTTCTTATTTGAACAAGGGCACCCTTTATGGCACACACAGGCAGGACCTTCAGGAACCGTCTGATCTTGCTGTACAGACAAGGAAACTGAGGCAGCGGTGGATGTCTTCTTGCCAGGATTTTTGTGCCTGCAGTCATGCACTGTAGTGTAACAATCGGTGTCCCTGCAGTCACCTGAAAATCCCTTTGTCTGCCTCCTCTCTCTGGCTGTTGACATATGTTCTGCAACCAGGCTACTTCCTAGCTCCTGCTCTCTGGATTAGAGTGTCTCCATCTCCTGGCTCCCTTGCTTCCTCCAAAGCCTCCTCTAGCTCTGTCTTCTGAGAATCACCAGGCATAGGCTCAGCAGGAAGTTCCCCTCCACTCTCAATGGAACCATCATACTGTGCCCTTCCTGAGCCCACCTCCTGGTGCAGTGAACATAGAAACTTCTGTCTCTCAGAGGAGCCTGCCACTCCCCATCACTTCAGGGAAAGGAGAACCTGATAGCTTCAATCTGTTCTCCCCCTGGGAAGAGCACTGGATGGTAGAACTGCATCCCCAGGGCACATGCCTCTAATTTGGAGGGGGGTGCCTATTTGGGATACAGATTCCTGGGCTCTACTCCAGACTCACTGGATCAGACTCTCTTGACAAGGGGCCCAGGAATCAAATTTTTAAACAGGGTTCCTGGGGAATTCTTGCACACCCACGTTTGTGAGCTACTGGAGTAGTGGTTCAGAGTGCGAGCATTGGAGCCCCATCATATCACTTTTTAACTGTGCAACCTTAAGCAAGTCACTTAGCTTCTCTGAACCTCAATTTCCTTATCCATAAAAGGTTCTCATCTGAAGAAAAATAAAAAGACAATACCAACCTAATGGGAGATTATGAGGATCAAATGAGCTACTAAGTGTTCAGCACCGTGACTGACACTCTGCGCGTCATAAATGGTAGGGACTGGCAATATTTGTATTGCCTATTATTTTTAGGCTGGGCATCTCCTAAAAGTAGATTTCCATCAGACTGAACATTCTGCAAAGGCAGGGACAAAGCCTCCCGTTTCCTCTCCATGCCCAGAGCCCCAGGGGCTCATTAGGAAAGTGCACAAGCTGCTGCATGGAAAAGAAAGAGCTGCTGTTCCCAAAGACCGCTAGATGCCATGGTCCCCACACCTGGCTGGCTGTTAGGATACTTCCAAATCTAGAGGGGACCCCAGAGAAAAGGAGGATCCCCCCAACCCTGCCCCAGTGAGTATCTGTGCTCAGCCCCCTCATCTGAGACCACAAAGCCTGCCTCTCCTCAGAGCAGAAGGCAAAGTAAGTTCCCTCATCTCAGGAGCACGGCCCACCCACCCCCACCTGCCAATCACGCAGCATCCTGAAGCCTTCTTCACTGAGGGGGCTCTGGAGTTCACAGAAACACAGAGGCTGCCACATTCACAAGTGACAGAGCAACAGAATGATAGCAACAGAGCGAGGCACCTTCCTCTAAAACCACCTGATGGCCCATCCTCAAGAGGGCAGGGGACAGGCGTGGTCAGGGAACAGCAGGTGGAAGAGTATGGGCTGCACATGCACCATCAGAGTGGCATATCCCACCTGTGTGGCCGGCCCAGACTTCTCAGCTTCTGAAAAACCCAAGACTCTGAGCAACCGCACTCTGCTGGGGAAGAGGCTGCCCCACCCCATACCCACGTTCAACCCCAACTGCTCCTCCCCAGCTCACCCGCCCCAACGGCTGCCCTGGGGGTGGGGTGTGGAGACCCAGCAGGAAAGTCAGCGGGGGCAGCTCGGCCTGGGGGCAGCTCGGCCTGGGTAGGGAGTGAATACCGGCCTCAGCCCTTCTCCCACCTCTCAACAAAGCATGCAGGTCAGCATCTCCTCCATTCCCCCACGCCCTCAGCACAGCCTCCCACATCTGCCCATGGCAAACACAGAGAGACCCTCTTCCTGCTCCACAAAGGAACCTAGAGGAGACCCAGGGAACACAGGATGAGCATTCCATATCTTTCAGTTCCCTTAAGAGAAATTAGACCTGTTCCTTAAGTCCCAGACTGAGGGTGACTTCCAGAAGACACAGAGGGAAAGCAAACAGCAAAAAGACTGTGGGGAATACAGGCCGGACTCAGCCTTACAGATCTGGACTCACAGGGACAGGCCTCACCTAGACACCATCGCATCCTCCAGTGTGGCTCCCCACCACCCCACAAGCTCGCCTGGCTCCCGGACACCCCAGGATGGAAGCAGAGGCTGACACCACTTCAGGCCCAGCAGGAGTTCCTCACAGCACTGTCTGCCAGTGAAATCACCCTGAGGCCTCGGAGGAGGACCGAAATCAGCCCCACAGGCGTCAGGTGGGAAAGAAGCAAAGGCAGCAACACCCCGCACAGGGAAGATGTCAGATGGTGACTAACGGGCTTTTCTAGGCCATTGTCACCAATGCTGGAGAAATATTCCACTTTAAAAATAAGTGTAAAGCAAAATCCAAAATTAACTCTCCCCAGATAACCCCTTTCCAAAGAAAGACCACATCACAATCCACATGTGGTCATTCGTGGAGGATTTAACCTGAGGACATCTCCCTGTCCTGGCTAGGGATGCTTCCCAGGCCCCAGGTCCCAGTCCCACAGCTGGTGCCTGCCAACCTTTTCAGTCCTCAGACAGACCCCAGCTTCATATGCTTCTCTGTTCTCCCAGAGCCCGGACCTGCAGCAGAAGGGTCCTTGCCCTTCTTGCCGTGATCTAAAGGTGCTAGAAATTAACTGACCACACAGTGGACAGGAAAGAAATCCTCTGAGGGTACAAGCCCCATCCTTTCCTCACCCTGCACATCACCCTTCTTTACTTTCCTAGTCTTGGCCACATATGCTAATAACAAACGCATATGGGGAGTTGCCAGCTATATAATTCCGTGCTTCTCATGAGCTACAGAGGTGAAGAAAAAGTACTAGTGCTGGACAAACACTGCTATCTACCTGTTGAGTAACCTGGAACAAATTCATTCATCCAGCCAGCAGCTATTTATTGAGCATCTACTACAGACACTTCTAGTTTACAGTGGAGTCAAAGAGAGACTCACGAAGACTGAAAACACTGCTGAGGGTTTTAAGGCCACAGGTGTTTATACAATTTCTCCCTAATCAAAAGTGAAATATCGTATCCTCCCTACTCAGGAGGTTGGGGCAGGAGGATCACTTGAGCCCAGAAGCTCAACACTGTAGTGCACCATGATCATGCCTGTGAATAGCCCTGTACTCCAGCCTGAACAACAGAGCAAGGCACTCTCAAAAGAAAAAAAAAAAAAAAAGAGGAGGAAAGAGCTAATAGAGTTAATATTTGATGGATCAATAGGCATTTGTTTGTAGCTAACAAGCCTTCAGGAATGTTCAGTGAGGTTTGCTGCTCTGCTAAGATGGTCAGTTTATCAGCCATGTGTAACAGTCATTTCCCAAAATATTCTTGCAGTTATTACAGCACTGCACTAAGCCATTTATCCAGCCACATTTGGGGTTAATTGCTGGTGATAAGAGCAACATAAATATACTAAGCCACAGCCTTGCCTGACAAGGTTTTTATACCAACCACCAACCAAGTTTTCTTCCCCTCTTACACGCCTGCAATCATTTTTAGTGGCCATCACTCCTACTGAATCACCACAATAAACCCTTTAGATATAAACAACTTGCCTTTCAATACAGCCATAAATCAGACTTGGTGTCATCACATGACCCCTCCACTGATGAGGGAGGCTGAGGGCAGTAGTTCTCAATCCTGGTGCACATCAGAATTACCCAGAGCGTTACAAAAGGCTGATGCCCAGCCACTGTCAATGTGCCTGGGCACTGGGATTAGGTGAAAGCTCCTTGACATGCCTTTACTTCCCACACCTTAAGCTCTGATGGACTCCTTGGGGTTAACCCACCCAGAAAGCCTAAGTCTCAGCCCCGGGCATTCAAGGTGAAAAATTGAGGCTGACACATGCACTGTAATACATGGCAATAAACTACAAGGAAGTTGAAAAGGCACTGCAGGAACTGCTATTTCCTGGGACTGCTTTGAAAAGAATGAACAATCCTCTTTGGAATTTGTGTACTGATCCACACTCATATTTATTGTCCTTCAATATGCCCAGGAACTTGCCTCTTGTCAAGTCTTTGAGGTCCTCCCGCATCTTAACAGCTGCAAAGAGAGAAGTGGGGAGGAGGCAGCAGGCAGGAAAAGACACCAGAAGAAAGATTCGAGAAGGAACTGGGTGGAGGGAGAGACAAATGGGGCAACACAGCCCCTCCCGACATGGCCTGACAGCACAGTGGGGGATCCCAGAAAGGGAGAGGAGATGAAAACCAGTGTTTTCTATTTTTTGTTTTACTTATTTTTATTATTTTTATTTAGTTTTTAATTAGGCAAAGTCTTGCTCTGTGCCCAGGCTGGAGTGCAGTGGCACGATCACAGCTCACTACAGCCTCGACCTCCTGGGCTCCAGTGATCCCCTTGCCTCAGCCTCCTAACTGGACCACGGGTACATGCCACCATGCCTGGCTAATTTTTTCATTTTGTGTGGAAACAGGGACTTGCTATGTAGCCCAGGCTGGTCTCTAACTCCTGGCCTCAAGTAATCTTCCTACCTCTGCCTCCCAAAGTGCTGGGATTATAGGTGTGAGCCACTGTACCCAGTTGAAAACCAGTGTTTTCTAAGGCAGAGCTCAGGCACAAGGAAGAGAAGCAGAGCTCTGGTAGAGGAGATGCCAGCCCAAGGAAGAAGCACCCAGAGGGACCCCTTCCTGCCAACGTCAGAACTCCTGTGGAACCTGAGAATGGGCACTACCTGCCTTCTTCCCACAGTGCTGGGCAAGTAGGGATCTAAAAGTCAATAACATTCAGCAAATATTTGGGGATTGAAACAGAAAAGATCCCTGCCCTCAGACAGCCAACAGTCCAGTGGAAAGACACATAAACAAAGCTACTGAGAAAAATTACAAACCAGCAAAGTGCTACAGAGAAAAAGAAGGGGATGTTTCTAATTTAGATTCATGGTGTCAGATGCCACAAAGGCAGGCAGGGCCCCAGAGGAGTGCAAGCCCACACTGCTCACCCAGGGTTCAGCTCAGGCCCCTGTCCCTCTGCAGCCTGCTCAGCTGAGGTGCCAGAGCCAAGACACTTCCAAGCTGGCATCACCTACAGGGAGCCAGTCAAGGGGGCAGATGGATTCCTTCCACTCAGCGTGGTGAAATGCTTACAGGAAAGGGATTTGGCCAGAGGAAGACTGGGGACTAGGGCACATTAAATGAACAAACAAACAGCCTTCCCACCCCCAAAAGAAAATGTGAAAATATAATCTCAAAGATCTACTTAGCAAATGAGTTTCATTTTCCTTTAGTTTTCTTAAGAAGAGTGACAGGAACAGAAGTGAATCTGAAGCACAGCTCAAGGATACTGGGGTATCTCTTAGGGTGTTGATGGTGCCGGGGAACTGGGCTTTAGAGACACCCTAGAAACGCTCTAGTAAGCACTAAGCTCTATCTACTGAATGCTACTCAACAGAGAGACCCTGGGTCTGACTTCCAGGGCTGTACCAAGAGGTGATCCTGATGGGTCCCCAGCAGGCTCCTCCCTTCCCTCCCCGTCTCACTTATGCCACCAGAAGACAGGCTGTGCGGCAGCCTCACCCCAGAGGTGAGCAGTCATAACATCACTTCTGATACGTCTTCTGGGTCTCAGTCCCTACTCAGTCATCCATAAAACCACTCAGGAGCTCTTCATAGGTAAACAGTTGATCCCAGCTGCCCCCTGAACAAACACTTCAGCACAGCACCAATGACAGCTCAGGAAATGACAATCCATTTAATGCCCATCTGAACCAGACACCATGGGGAAAGGAAGGCCGTCACAAATAAAAAGCCACGCATTCCAAAACCAAACGGAGACAACTGCCTGAGAGCAGCTGGGCCCTCCACACAGCTTCTGAAAGCACCACAGGGAGGACCTAGCACTGCCCTACCTCTGAAAAGAGCACTGGGTTTGGAGTCAGAGATCTGAATTTGCACAGCAGCTCCAAAGTTAACTAACTAGCAATGTAACCTGAATGGGGTCAGTTCACCTCTTTGAGCCTCTTATTTACTCCTCTCCAAAACCACGTCGGCATCATACGTCTATAACCCGCCTCACAGCTTACAGAGTGCCCTCACCTGCATTAAGTTGGGGCACCCAGGAACAGATCCAGTCAATCAGGAATCTATCACCCCCAGTGTATACAGGAGAGAAAAAGGACTGAAAAGAGGTCAGGGCAGGGCCAGGTGCAGCGGCTCACGCCTGTAATCCCAGCACTTTGGGAGGCCGAGGTGGGCAGATCACGAGGTCAGGAGATTGAGACTATCCTGGCTAACACGGTGAAACCCTGTCTTTACCAAAAACACAAAAAATTAGCTGGGTGTGGTGGTGGGCGCCTGTAGTCCCAGCTACTTGGGAGGCTGAGGCAGGAGAATGGCGTGAACCTGGGAGGCGGAGCTTGCAGTGAGCCTAAATAGCTCCATGCACTCCAGCCTGGGAGATAAACTCTGTCTCAAAAAAAAAAAAAAGAGGTTAGGGCCACTCCGCCAGGATTACACAGTCAGGGCTGCTGTCTTCTGGGCCTCCAGGCCCCAAAGCCAATGGTTATCTCGTTTTAACACGTCACCTCGTCAGAGCTGCCATGAGAAGCAAACGAGATCACACATAAACAAGTCCTTTGTCACCTAAAAAATGCTAATTAAATATAAAGGTATTTGAGCCTTTTGGCTGGTATTTGAACCACTGTCTAGTCCAGGTCTCAACCCTAGGAATGCCCAAGCCTCATCCCAAGAGTTAAATATAAATAATCTGGGGTGGGCCTTGTTAAGGTATAGTTTTAAAACTCCCCAGGGGATTCAAAGGTGCACCCAGGATAAGAAATCTCTGGTCTATAGCCCTACTTTCCCCTTCCTCGATCCATCACTCATACACCCACCCTAACCCTAACCCTAACAGACCATGCAGGATGACACAGGGACCCTCAAGAGGACCTGGGCCTAGGACTCCCGCTAATATGTGACAATCCCCTCTCTGGCAAGGGCCATGTTTCACTCCTTTGGGTATATGCCACGCACAGTAAGAGCTTAATAAGTGAGTACTGAGGCTGGGCGCAGTGGTTCACACCTGTAATCCCAGGACTTTGGGAGTCCAGGGTAGGCAGACTGATTGAGGCTAGGAGTTTAAGACCAGCCTGGGCAACATAGTAAGACTCCATCTCTACAAAAAATACAAAACTTAGCTGGGCCTGGTGGCACATGCCTGTAGTCCCAGCTACTTGGGAGGCTGAGATGGAAGAATCACCTGAAGAGGTCAAGGCTGCAAAGAGCCGTGATTGCACCACTGCACTCCAGCCTGGGCAACAGGGCAAGACCCTGTCCCAAAAAAATAAATAAATATGTAAGGGAGCACTGAATTGAACTCAGCTGAGCTTTAGATGCTTGAGCACGGTGGTCTGGGCTGGTTTCATTGTAGTAGTGCCAAAACTAGAGAAATGCTGAAGAGAGACTGCCTCCACAGACGAGGTCCCTGCAGACTTCAGTAGAAGAAGATTTAACCAATGACTGAGTCCTCCACTGACTCAGTCCTCCCAAGAGATGTCACAGCCTCTCCAGGAAGCTGGCAGACCCTTTAGTCAGCACATAACTTCTTTCAGAACCTGCATGAAATGCCCCAAATCAAGGGTCCTTGTTTCTCATACTCAGAAAACCTTTTTTTTAAGACCACAAGTTCTGCTGCCACCTTACAACAGCAGCTTAGGAACCTGAAGACAGGTCAGAGTATAAATGAAGAAGGGCCCAGAAAGCCACACATTTTTAAGAAGTAAAAATTCAGCTGGGCGTGGTGGCTGACATCTATAATCTGAGCACTTTGGGAGGCCAATGCAGGTGGATAGATTGAATTCAGGAGTTCAAGACCAGCCTGGGCAACGTGGCAAGATCCCCTTTTATTTTATTTTTTTTTATATATATTTTCCTGAGATGGAGTCTTGCTCTGTTGCCCGGGCTGGAGTGCAGTGGTACAATCTCAGCTCACTACAACCTCCACTTCCTGGGTTCAAGCGATTCTCCTGCCTCAGCCTCCCGAGTAGCTGGGACTACAGGTACGTGCCACCACATCCGGCTAATTTTTTGTATTTTTAGTAGAGACGGGGTTTCATTGTGTTAGCCAGGATGGTCTCCATCTCCTGACCTTGTGATATGCCCGCCTCAGCCTCCCAAAGTGTTGGCATTTCAGGCATGAGCCACCATACCTGGCCAAGACCCCATTTTTATTTTAAAAATTGCCAAAAATGGCTGGGCATAGTGTTGTGCACTTGTAGTCCCAGCTACTTGGGAGGCTGAGGTGGGAGGATTGCTTGAGCCCCAGAAGCAGAGGTTGCAATAAGCCAAGATCACACCACTATACTCTAGCCTGCGCAACAGAGTAAGACCTTGTCTCAAAGCAAAAATTAAAAAAAAGTAATTTATCTTTTACAAAAACTGTCTTTTGGCTGGGCATGGTGGCTCATGCCTGTAATCCCAACACTTTGGGAAGCCAAGGCGGGCAGATGACCTGAGGTCAGGAGTTCAAGACCAGCCTGGCCAACATGGCAAAACCCCTTCTCTACTAAAAATACAAAAATTAGCCAGCCATGGTGGGGCATGCCTGTAGTCCCAGCTACTTGGGAGGTTGAAGCAGGAGAATTGCTTGAACTCAGGAGGCAGAGGTTGCAGTGAGCCAAGATCATGCCACTGCACTCCAGCCTGGGTGACAGAGCGAGACTCCATCTCAATAATAATAATAATAATAATAATAATAATAATAAATTCAAAAATAAAGTAAAAACTGTCTTTTAAATTTCATATCATTCCTCAAGTCCAGCAATCAATCAGCTGTTGATAAGCACATGCTATCAAATGGAAGAGAGAGGCCCAAGACAGGGCCAGGGATCCAACTCTGCCATGGAGGTCTGCACTTCATGCATTTTCGTTCTTAGTAAGCAGCCTCCCCACCCCGCTGGTGTTCAAGTCAGACCCGGGTTAGGATGCAGGCTTCTCCACTTTCTGTTTGGATTCCCCTAGAAAAAAGCCCCTGAGACAAGGATTTGAGTACAAGAGACTTTTCTGGGAGGTGAGCCCGGGAAACATTAGGAGGGGAGGAGGGGAGTGGAGAAATGAGAAAGGAAGGAAAGAAAGCCCCCAAAAAGAAGAGTGTTATCAAAAGCCTGTAACCACTGTGAGCCATTAGAGATTAATCCTTCCAGACAGTTCTAGAAGACGATGCAGAACACCAGCCTCAGAATAGGATTCCCCCAACCCCGAGGTCAAACGAGCTGGGGCGTTTGTCTGCCAGTGCCAAACAGCCATTGGTTGAAGGCTGCTCTCGGGGTAACTCCCTGGCACTTCTGAACTACCCTATCCGCAGGCCCCAAGGTTTAAGGCCAGCGAAAGCGCTCAGGTGCTAGGAGCTGGAAGTCTGGCTGGTATGAGTGAAAGGTACATGCCCAGGGGATATGGGCAGGGTGCTGAACCATCTGTTACAAGTTTGCTGTGTGACCCTGGGGAAGTTACTTACCTTCTCTTATCCCAGTTTCTGCAGTGGTGTAGAATTTAAAAAATGGGGATACAAAATGTCTTCCTCATAAGGATGACATGAAGATTAGATGAGGTCATGCATGGAAGGGATTAGCCCAGTGCCAGGTTTGCAGTAAAGACTTAATATAGGCTATAGGTTATCATCAATATGCTTTATGAGCTTCCTCCTTTTGGAGAGTGGGGATGGGAAAGAAACATTTGGGGAAGGCTGATCTGGAATGGTCTAACACTACTTCCCCATGGGCAGCCACACATTCAGTGCCTTGCTAAGAAAAAGTTCCAGAAAGACATTCAAGGGACCCCAAGCCCACCAAGGGTCATTGTGCAGACCCAACCTGTTCTGATGTATAACAACAGCAGAAAACTCCTAAAAGAAACTGATGCAAAATAAAGGAGGCATTCCCCTGGTCCCTGCCAGCCCCCTCAGTTTATTTTATAAAGGATTTCTGACCCAGATGGAGAATGAGACTTGAAAGCAGGCAGCAGGCCAATGCAGTCTAAGCAATCTCCTTCCTGAGGGAGGAAAGCCACCAAAAAAAAAAAAAAAAAACCCCATCTAGATGCCTTCGGGTAGGCCTGGCCCAGAGGCAAGGGGCTAGATTTTGAGAAACTTCAAGGCTCCTCCCAGCCCTTGAAGAAGTGCGTCCTAAAGTTTGTCCCAACAAACACTAATGCCCTCCCCACAATAGGTTCCTTTGGAAAATGGTGCTGGAGTCAAATGTGTTTGAAAAAGGCTTCATGCCATATCCCCCTCTTGGCAAATTCTTATACCCATTACATATTAAAAGCTTTAATGTCCAAGAATTCTGTTTAACCCAGTATTTCCTAAATTTATTTGACACAGACCGTATATGTGCAAAACAGTCCCCCTCTAACCTCAGTTTTGCTTTCCGCGGTTTCAGTTACCCATGGTCAACCATGGTCTGAAAATATTCACTGGAAAATTCCAAACATAAGTAATTTCTAACTTTTAAACTGTGCACCATTCTGAGTAGTGTGATGAAACCTCCCTGTCCTGCTTCATCCTGCCCAGGACATGAATATCCCTTTGTCCAGCAGATCCACGCTGTGCGTGTTACCTACCCCCACCCCATAGCCGGCTCAGTTATCAGATCAACTGTCACAGTACTGCAGTGCTTAAGGAACCCTTGTTTTACTTAATAATGTCCTCAAAGTGCAAGCGTAGTGATGCTGGCAGTTTGAATATGTCAAAGAGACGCTCTAAAGCACTTTCTTCCTTTCTTCTTTATTTTTTTGAGACAGGATCTCTCACTTTGCCACCCATACTGGAGTACAGTGGCATGACCACAGTTCTCTGCAGCCTTGACCTCCCAGGCTCAAGAGATCCTTCCAACTCAGCCTTCCAGATAGCTAGGACTATAGATGCGTTCCACCACACCTGACTAACCTTTTTAAAAAAATTTTTGTAGAGACGGAGTCTCACTGTGTTGCCCAAGCTGGTCTCAAACTCCTGGACTTAAGCAATCCTCCCACCTCAGTCCCCCAAAGTGCTGGGATTACAGGCATGAGCCACTTTGCCTGGTCCCACTATGCCCAGACCCTAAAGTGCTTTCTTTAAGGGAAAATGTAAAAGTTATCAATAAGGAAAGAAAAAAATCATATGCTGAGATTGTTAAGATCTACGGTAAGAACGAATCTTCCATCGGAAACTGTGAACAGTATATCGTCAAAACTGTTCTATTTTATTATTAATTATTGTTAATCTCTTACTATGACTAACTTACAAACTTTATCACAAGTATAGATATACAGGAGAAGAACATAGTGTTATGTAGGGTTTGGTACCATCCGTGATTTTAGGCATCCACTGGGGGTCTTGGGTTGTACCCCCCTCGGATAAGGAGGGACTACTATATGTGAGACATCTACGAACAGCCCTCCAACGGGCACATTTAGTGGGAGAGCCTGGGCTGAAGGCGGTCCTCAGAGCCACAACCCATCATCTTTGCAACCCCATGGCCTAGCACAGTGCCTAGTGTAAGGTAGGTACCTAATAAATGATTATTATCTGAACAAATAGGGAGAAGGCTGAAAGAACGACTTAATGATGGTTTTCAAATCTGTGAAGTGATATAGTATCAGCAGTGCCAGGCAACAGCTCTCTGTTTCTAAGAAGGCACACATTTTAAATTGCAGCAGGAGGGATTTTGGAAGCCCTGCTCAGAGTTTAGGATTACAACCCACCAAAATAGGCTTCCAAGCCGAGCTGCGTCGCTTCCTTCTGTGGAGGTGTTGGTCTAGCACTTCGGCAGAGCTTAGAGTCTGCGTGCAGACGTCCACCCACCCCACCACCCATTCATTCATTAGCTTGTTCATTCAAACCCTCACTGAGCACCTACTGTGTGCTGAGCACTGATGGAGGTGAGGCACTGGGTCCCTCAGGATTTCCTCCAAAACCCAAGTGGGACCACAGTGAGTTCTGTGATAAAGCCCAGGGAGCCCTGAAGGGGAAGGGAGAGGGGACCATGAAAGTGTGAGGTCAGGAGGCCACAAGCCCAGATGCAGCAGCTCATAACCCGACCAGAGCAAGAGGCAGTGGGCAGGGAGAGGGGGCCTATTACAGTTTCACACTGACACATGAGGCTGGCCTAAAGAATAAAGCCTCTACTGTCTCCTTGTGCTTGTTTGTCTAACCTACCCCGCCCTTTCTCTTGTGACCATATCTCATTGTTCCCAGAGAACAGCCCTGCCCCCACTTCCAAGTCCCTCCCCTCTTCATACTCACAGTTCCAATCTTCTCTTCCTTTCTTTAAGGCACACTCCCCTTAGAAGAAGATAGGAATTCTTCCCTATCTCCTGTCTTGTTCCTCCACTCCCTGACTTCCTCATTCTCCACACTCTATACCATCCCTTCTAGATCTGGGATGTCTTCAGTGGTTTTCATATCCACTCACCAGACAAATGAATGAATAAACCAGAAGTCAAACCTAGGCCCATCTTTCTACTAACCTCCCCCTCAAAAGGTGAGCCACAGATTGTTTTGCCTCAAAAAGGAAGGGAGGACTGGGGCGAGGGGGCAAGAGAGAGTCCAGGGCTGAGCACCCCTCTCATCCTGTTTTACCACCACCACTATGACCCAATCGCCTTCCAGATCTGCATCTGTGCATCAGTGCACACTCACCAGCCCCACCTGGATGCCTCCCAACAAGTCTGCATGTATGCACTCATTGTGCTTCTTTTAAACAGGGGCTGAGATGGGCATGATAAGAGGACACCCTGGAGGACTTTAGGAGGTCTTGACACTCTATTGCAAGACACTGACCCACAGAATTCCGGGCTTAGGTGTAACCTGAGCAGTCTTCTTGGCCAATGATCCCAAACCTAAGAGCTGGTCACCAAAATCACCCGGGGAGCTTTGAAAACCAGCTCCAAGTTGTTTTAAATAGAGATCCATTCCTGGGCCCCACCCTAGACCTTCGGAAGTTGTACCTTCCCAGTGGGGCCTGTGTCTGCATTCTTCAAAAACTTCCCAGGTGATTATTAGAAGCCAAGGTTAAGAATCAATGATGCAGTCAGTGACCCATCCAAACTTTCACCAAGCAGTCAATTTCCTCAGTAACAAGCCAAGGAGGTGGCCATCTAGCCTCCACTTGAACACCTCCACTGACGGAGAGCTGGCTACCCAGGAGGCACCAGATTTGGCTGCCACAACCCCAATGGCTAGAAAGGTGTCATCTACCTCGAGCTGAGACCTGTCTACTACTTCTGCCCATCTGCCACAAGCCTACCCTTGGGAGCAACAGAAAATAATGTAGCCCCTCTTCTAATATCTGAAAACAGGGATCCCAGCAATAACACCTTGCCCTTCGCATTAGGTTTTCTTACCTGATACGGTCTGCTTTTCCCCCAGCTAAATATCCTCCATTCTCTCAAATGCTCTCTCAGAAGTTTCCCCTCCCCTTACAAAACTGGTCACTCTCCTTTGAAGTCTAGAATCGGAGGCCATTGTATTTCAGACCAGGCCTCAATCCTCTGATGAACTGGATAAGGCTATAAACCTAACCAAGATCCTGTGGGTCTTTTCTAACAGCCATTCCAAAATGCGGGCTCACATTAGGCTCACTGTCCGCTAACCAGAAACCCCCAGACTTTCTTCACAATGCTGTAAAAGGAGATCTTCCCTGTCCTACATTTGGATATTGCCTTAAGAAGGGGAAAAAAAAAAAAAGCAGGGCTTTCCAATTTTGCAATTTTGTGTTTGGGAGAAGAATGAATGCTGATCCTGCCTTCCATGAGCCAGCTACCCTCATCCGATAAGCATGGATGAGAGAAGGATGCTAGGGCCTCACTTATGTAACTATACCCAAGGGACTTATGGGCACCATCATGTTGAAGCCCACAGAGCAAACTTTTCATTCTCAACGCAGGCTACACTCCTGGGAAACACATGACAGCAGGTTGCACCCACCACCAAGATAAAGTGAACTGAAGTAGCAGGCAGGCAGCCATGGACAGGAGGCACTCAGCAAGAGGTTGTGCCATCACCGGAGGCTCCCTCCTCAGGTCC
Source organism: Mandrillus leucophaeus (assembly GCF_000951045.1). Taxonomy (NCBI): domain Eukaryota; kingdom Metazoa; phylum Chordata; class Mammalia; order Primates; family Cercopithecidae; genus Mandrillus; species Mandrillus leucophaeus. Next base: position 3,685,324 of record NW_012100654.1, on the reverse strand, counting down.
CTGTTTGGTGAGGACCAAGGTGGCAGTTCCATTCACACCTCTTGTGGGAGAGGAGGCCTGGCCCGAGCATGGGCCACCATCCTTTGTGTGCTCCAGCCACACCCTCGGACAGAGGGACTCATGGCCAGAGCTTGAATGCACAGGAGAGTTCCTGTCCAAGCCTTGTACACTGATTTTGAAACTCTCTGTGAGGTTGATGGGGTTTAACGCATCATCCACGTCCTCATTAAAGACAAACACGAACACACTGTTCTGTGCTCCCACAGCACACAGACCTCACACTCCTGTTGCAGATGAACACTGAGATTGAATTATTAGCAGTGTACATTCCCACAAATACAGCAGCTGGGCACTGTGCTCCTCCGCTGAGTCTCCGCCATTCCTGAAGTCTTCCCTCAGGGATGAAGGCACTCTAGGGATCTAGAAGATGACCCCCACCCCAGCCACTTCTGCTCCCCGCAAATATCCCCTCCTAGCTTCTGGGAGAAAGAACTGATCTAATAAACAATCAATAAATATAATCGGCAAATACAGTCAGCCTTGAGGTAAGAGAAGCAGACCCTCCTCCACTCCAAACCCAAAGCCAACTCCCAAACCCAGCTTGCTGCTGTGCTGGAGTTAAGCCTGCTGCTGAAGTTCACTGCCACCAAATTTCTCCTATCCAGAAATGCAGATGATAGGGGAAGTAATTGGTGGCAGACGATACCCAGGCCTGTGGGTGAAAGTGTCTTTCTCCAGTCTACCCAGCGTCTCACATTGGGCAGTCAGAGTGATCCACCAGACAGGCCTCTGGGCCAAGTTCCAGAGCAAGGTGGCAGCTCTTCAGCAGGGCTTACTGGGCTAGGCTGCTAAGCAGGTGGGTAGCAGGAAAGGTTCTTGAAAGAGAAGAGAGGGACTCCATGGAGTCAGAAGAGCCCCAGGTACTTCCCTGGGGAGCCAGAGGTCAAGGTCTGAAGAACCATCAAGACCCAGGACCAGAAAAGCAAATGGCCAGGGGAAGCCAAGTACCAGCCAAGAATAAATAGGACAGGCTGCCATGATCTTTCAAAGTTAACACAAAGACTTCCCAGGCCCACGTCCACCACCTGGGTCAGCCTCATACCAGATAGACAGATGTGCACATGCTCACATACACACATGCACCCCTGAACAGCCACAGCCTCGAATCTTGGTCCATATCCCTACCCCCACCCCTCACTTGCCTCCTCGATACAGACACACGTGCTCACAGTCATAGAATTTCACCCACACAGCGCCTGTGTCTTTCTGATCACTGGAACAACTGGCGACAGTTGTAGGTTCAAACAAGCACAAAAGAAGAAATGCAGGAAATCACTGAGTGCCTCTGCAAGGGGGAGGGGGAAGCGCCTAAGAAACTGAGGAAAGACAGGGTGGGGTGGGAGATGGGCTGTCCCACACTGCAGGGAAAACCCCTAGCGGCTCCCCCAAGCTCATGGGGATCCACATGGGGTCAGAATCTTCTCCTCAGAAACCATATCAGGCAGGTTGAATGTGGATGCATAATAATAATATCCCATATTTGAACAGGACTCTCCACTTTTCAAAGAGCTCTTCCATCCATTACCACCTAGAGTCACGCCAGACCATAAAGCTGCTCATCTCCTGGAGTGCAAATGACCATCCCGCCCCCACAGGACACAACGATGCCTTCTCCAAAATAATCGTTAATAGCTAAGCATATGTAATAGTTGTGTGAGCATGCTTGTTTTTGTGTGAGTGCGTGCAGAAGCTTTATGTAGCAGAGTGGGATACAGTCAAACAAAAATGAGGTTGCCATGGCAACAGGCTCCGGCATCATTGCAGCCTATTAACACAAGTGAGGAATGTGTTTGGCAGATGCTCCAGTGTTATTTATGGTATGGGTGTAGCAGAGGGACTTCTAACAGGCAAAGGAGGAGGAAAAAAACAACCCCGTGACGCTCCTACTATACCCCAGCGAGGAGACAGGAGACGACAGTGAGACAAGAGCACAGAAGAGGCTGAGAGGCCTCGAATGGGGAGAGAGAGATGGGAAAGCAGAGCCTGCAGGAAGGCAGCAGAGAGGCGAGGTGGGCAGACAGTAACAGGGATCAGAGGGAGAGGGAAGAGAAAGGAAGTCAGAGAGGAAAGGAGCAGGCAGAGAGAGAGAAGGAGCCGAGGGGGAGGGTGACAAACACTAGGGACAGAGCCAGAGGGACAGAGAAGGGAAGAAACACCATCCTACCAAGAGGGACTGTGGCACCTTGTGTCCTGTTCCTCCCTTGAGTCAAAACCGTCAGGAGCCACTGGTTAAGAAACCAAACGCTTCTCCTAATTGGAGCCAAGGGCAGAGCCCGACACATAAGAGAGGCTGAAGAAGAATAAAATACACAGGTCAGATAATGATGTTGAGGACCTGAGCAAACGGGGAGGGGTCCAGTCTTGCAAGAGGAGCAGTGAAGAAATGCCAGTCCAGTTTACTGAGGGCCTACTATGTGCCCAAGCCACCAAATGGAGAATTCCCAAAGCCCCAACATAGGAACTGCTCATTGCCACCCATTTCCCTGGACATGTGTCTCATCAAAGAAAAGAACAAGGCATCTAATCCAAACCACTCTCACACGCCTGCTGCTCTGGAGTAACCTGAGGCAGAGGTTGATGCTGGACTTCCCCCACCAGCCAGCAGGGTTTGCTCAAGAAAGACAAATTTTATATGAAGCATAATCAAAAGGGTAAATCAAGTACAAACAAAAAAAGATACAGTTTTCTCTGAAGCCAAATAGAGGAAATGTTTGCATTCCCTTGTCTTGAACCACTCATAACAAGCTCTGCATCACTCAGAGCAGATCATATAAAGTAAGTGTAAATCCACCCAAAATCCTACAGCCTTGCAAAGGTCTAAAGACCAAAATGGGTAAAAGAAGAACAGGGCAGGAGCCAGTGGGGGTGGGGAGAGAAGGGAGAGGGATTTGCCTAAGGAACCAGAAGGGGAAGTCAGTCAGACAGACACTCTGTTGCTGCAATGGTATTTTCATGCTAAGGTGGAATTGGGGTCCCCCAGGTTCAGCACCCCTTTCCTGGGATCTGACTCCAACCTCCCTCAGGAGAAACCATACCTATAGCTGTAAACAGACCTTGTGTCCCAAGTTTGGTTCACAAAATACCCTGAATTATCCTGAAAATCTCCACATGGATGACATGCCCCTTCCTCTACAGAAAAGCTACATCCACCCAAGTCAGGAGCAGTCCCCAAAGATACAACAACCGCCTGAAAGCACAAGTCCTCGGGTCAAAAGAGTTGGGGCTTTTATAAGCACTGACAATGGTAGTAACTTTTAAACCACCATCTCTCAAAAGGCTTCTTCAAAGCTAGTCTCTAAATATTTTTTTTTCTTCTGATCTCAGATCAGAAAAAAACTTCTAACTTAGCATCAACAGCCCCACCTACTCCACTCACTGGACCCCAACTATATTGGCAAGCAGTGATTAAATTCCTACTAAGTACTCTGCACTGTGCTAGGTAAGGGTGAGAGAATGGAGGAGGAAAAACACATATACCTTGGGATTTGTGCATCCATGGAGGTTACACTGGACAGACAGCAAGACCAGTGGACACTGGAGAATGAATAAGTGCTCCACTCTGTGCCTCTGACTCTATTGTTAATCATGTAGAAGACCAAGAGACCAGTGTGGTTGGAATGGAAGGAGAAGGTTCCTTGTAGGGGTATGGCTTGGGGCAGAGAATGTTAGAAGTGGAAGGGACATAAACAATCCTCTCATTCTCTAGAAAAGGTAGCAAAGGCCCAGAGAGCTTGTGTGTCCCCTCCCTCCCAGTCACAGAGCACCTTGCAGGTTCAGCTAGAGCCCAGAGCCCTGAAACCCATAACAGTGCTATTCCCTATGGGAGAATACTGTGTCCAGGAAGCCAGGGGGCACAGGAGAGCAACTCAAGAAAGATGCGGTACTCAAGAGGATAAAAGTCTAAGGGAAGGCACTAGAAGAGGAGACATGGAGGAAAGCAATGACAATGGAAAACCCTTAAGAGGTTCTATTCGAGAAGGCAGACACCAGTGGGGGGATGTGTGCACTGGGGTCCAAGGTGAAGAGACTTGCCTGTAGCAAGGGCCCAGTGGACTCTCACATTGGAGCAGCATGCAAACAAGCAGGTTCAGAAGCAATCATGGATGAGGACCAGGAAACCAGACCACAGGACACTAAAGGGAGATATGGTATGGATGTCAGGGGGCTCCTCTCACCCTGAGGTCAGGATGGCCAACATGCCCCTCTCCCAGAAGCCTTTAAGAGAGTCACCAGTTAACCAGGCAAAAGTTGTATTTCTTCCTGAACCTACAGTTCTAGGCTCAGCCAACAAATCCCAGCAGGGATAAAATGTCCCTACCACAAGCAATGACCAGGGGCACCCACTTGAAGGGGTCATGATGTTCAACAACAGCTTTCTGCTCAGGCCGGAAGGGGAATTGCCACCACACACATCTCAGAGGCTCCTTCCCACTTTAGCTAAGGGCAGCTTTTTGGCTTGGGGCACTTTGCTAACTGAAACAAACTTGTCAGTCCTCCTGCAAGTTCAGGGATATCTCCAGCTTCCAAATCCCCAGACTTAGACAGGTGGCAGGCTCATGCTATCTCCTCCTTACCACTGAGCAAGCGGTGCAGGGTGTCCCCTCACCAACTCTCTATCCAGGTCTGGATTAACAAAGCAGCAGTGGCACTCAGGAGGGGGTGGTTGCTAGAGGGTCCAGCCAGTTTTGTTAGAGGCCTTTTGTATATAAGAACAGAAGCTCAGGAAGAGATGGGAAACACGCCTTATCATTTTCTCCTCCAACCTTCCTTCCTCACTGCATTCCCACAGTGATGGCTACAGTTCAGCATACGTTATCTAAGGGGCAAGGAACACTGCAAACGACACAAGGGCAGTCTTTTTGTAAACGAAGCCGCTGCGGCTCAGAGCGGGGTAAGAAGCTCCCAAACAGCCTACATGGCCAAGCCCTGTCTCTCTGGCTCTTTTCACCATTCGAAAGGGTGAGGGTGGGATCCCTTTCTTTGGAGTTAAGCTGAGGCTTGCCCGCCCTGCAATCCAGCCCCGGTGGCCAGGTGGGCCCCTACCTGCTTGAGCAAGAACTGGTCCTGGGCGTTGGTGCGCAGGGCGATGACCAGGTGGAGGGCGGACAGGAGCACCCCGCTGAGCACCGCGGCCCGCATGCGCACGGGCAGCAGCGTGTAAATGGTGTAGATGAAGAACACGGTCCACCAGATGCCCTCAGAGGCGCTGCGCGGCTGCGGCAACAGCAGGCCCACCACCTGGACGGCCAGCACCACGGCGATGAGCGCATAGCAGGCCAGGCCCATGTGGTCCTGGTGGAAGGCGGCGCGGTTGCAGAGCACAGCCATGATGAGGATGACGCCCACGGCGGCCGCCAGCACGGCCAGGTAGGGCAGCTGGAGCGGGGGCCGCGCCGCGTGGAAGGCCAACATGACCAGGCACACGAGCACCAGCACGGCCATGAGCATGGTGAGGCTGCTCTGGTTCAGGCGGAAGAAGTAGCGCTGGTACAGCCGCTCCAGTTTGTCCGACGGGAACTTCTTGGAGCGGAATATCTGCAGCAACGCCAGGCAGCAGGCGCCCAGGGACAGCACCGCGCCAGGCCCCG
>NW_012100654.1:3673628-3676016 GCF_000951045.1 Mandrillus leucophaeus | reverse complement strand
TGGGTGGCACCCTCAAGACATAGTCAACTGCATGGACAGGGGCCACATGGCCGGAGGTATCAAGGCTATTGATCAACGTTCCATCCTTGATCCTCTCATCTTCTCATTCCCAGAGCTATCCCTAAGTCATTCCTCTTAATTTTATTCAATGTTTTAAAATAATTGTCTTACAACAAAAGCCATGTATGATTGATGTGGAAAAAATTAAAAAGAAAGAAAACACACTCATAATCACATCACCTAGAAAGAATCAGTATTGGCTGGGTTCGGTGGCTCACGCCTATAATCCCAAGTACCTTGGGAGGCCGAGGAGGGCGGATCATGAGATCAGGAGTTCAAGACCAGCCTGGCCAACATGGTAAAACCCCATCTCTACTAAAAATATAAAAATTAGCTAGGCGTGGTGCTGGGCGCCTGTAATCCCAGCTACTCGGGAGGCTGAGGCAGGAGAATCGCTTGAACCCGGGAGGCAGAGGTTGTGGTGAGCCGAGACTGCACCATTGCACTCCAGCCTGGGTAACAGAGCGAGACTCTGTCTCAAAAAACAACAACAACAACAACAACAACAAAAACCACAATATTATTGTCTTAATTTTTTTCTTAAACAATAACTGGATCTTTCACTCTACAATTAGTTTTAGAGTCTACCATTTTCTACTTAGGCAAAATACTGTGGATTTTTTTTTCATGCCAATAAGCATTCATCTACAATATCCATTTTACTGTCCAAATAGAATTCCATTGCATGGGTATAGTATAATTTATTTAACCAATCCCCTACTGTTAGGCATTTTTCACTGTCATAGCAGTTTATAAATAAAAGTTTCCACTCCTTTACTGTTATAAACAGTGAGCATTTCTGTAGATAAATTTTCACACAAGCTGGGCACAGTGGCTCACATTGGTAATCTCAGCTACTCAGGAGGCTGAGGTGAGAGGATCTCTTGAGCCCAGGAGTTCGAGGCCAGCCTTGGCAACATGAAGAGAATGCTGTCTCAAAAACAAATAAATAAAAATTTACACAAATCCTCAGGAGAAATTCCTACAAGTAGAATTGCTGGGCCCAAGGATAAGCATGTTTTTTTCTCTAAGATATTTCTGAAATCTCTATCTTCAGCCCTTGCCTCCCTTCCCAGTTCCAAGCTTCCCTCTGGCTACTGGAGAGCTCCTCATGAATGCTCCTTGGGACTCACCAGATCCCAAATTCACTGTTTCTGAAAATAAGGTCATCTCCCAAGTAGCTTGCTCCTCCCTCCCTTTTCCTGCTGCTGGTGGAATTACCTTCACCCAAACTCCCTGATCTTAAGAGTGGTAGTCTCTCCTCTGCCCTTGTCTTTTCGCATCTGTCTCTTCTTCCACATTCTCTTACCACAACCTTCATCCAGATCATCTCCTTCCTTGCCTGGATAATTGCCACTCTCCCTCCTTGCCCTCAAATCTGTCCTACGCCTTGTCCTCATCTGATCTCACTCCCACTGAAATCATGTCCACAAAACAGCCTCTTCCTACCTGCCAGCTTTGACTGTGAGTTCACCCCCTTCCTGTCACCCAGCCCCCATGAACTGCTCTTGTGCCTCTGCAGAGATAACCCTTTTTCCTCCACAAATCAAACTCAGCCCCTGAGGGAAGCCCTCCCTAATATCCCTCCCCTCCCTCCACCCCTTCCCCATGCCGATAGGCACTCCGTCCTCCTCTGCCCCCAGCACACCTTGCTTATATCTATTATAGCACCTGTCACATTGTATTATCTTGACTTGTTTACAGAACGGTCTCCACCGTCTGCTGAATGCCTTGAGGGTAGAGTTGGGATCTTATTCCATGCCCAGTGTTTAGCCTGGTGCCTGGCACATAGGAGGTGCCCAATAGTTGCTGGATAAACACATGGTACATCTGGGGAACGGTGAGCAGGATGGAGTCTCAGGTGTATGTAGGGGAGGAGGACTTTCAACAGTGGCTGAAGATGGACAGGTGAGTTAACTCTGGAACACAGTACAGAGGAGGTTGGGCTTCCATTTAAACACAATAAGGAGCCTCCGAATTTAGGGACAAAGTGTCCTGGTTCATTCTGTTTTAAGAGGCAAACTGGCTATAATGTTACTGCATTCAAGAAGCAAGATCCCTGTAATCCCAGCACCTTGGGAGGCCAGCGCAGGAGGATCGCTTGAGGCCAGGAATTCAAGACCAGCCTCGGCACCATAGCTGATAATAGTGAGACCCCATCTCTACAAAAAAATTTTAAAAATTAGCCGCATGTGGTGGTGTGCCCCTGTGAAACCAGCTACTCAGGAAGCTGAGTGGGAGGACTGCTTGAGCCCAGAAGTTCAAGGTTACAATGAGCTGTGATCATGCCACTGCACTCCAGCCTGGGTGACAAAGTAGGACCCTGTC
>NW_012100654.1:3670597-3672597 GCF_000951045.1 Mandrillus leucophaeus | reverse complement strand
ATTCTCGCTGCGCCCCTCCCTCCCTGGGACCAGGAGCCGCATCCAGCCTGCGGTCCCGTTACCAGACCTGGGTGGAGCGCGGTCTTCTCCCGCCCCCGGCTGGGGCTCCAGCGCCCCCAGTCCTAGCTCCCCTCTTTTGTATCCCCCTTTAATCCCCCTCCCCCCATTTAGCCCAACTTCAGCCCCAGCGCTGCGCCCCCCTTCCCTGGCCCGGCTCGATTGGCCGCTTCCGGAGCTGTCAGACTTCAGTCCGGCGCTCTTATTGGGCGATTCTCTGGCCCGGCGGCTGTGCCGAAGGAGGGCGTACCGGGCGGGGGGCGCCTGGGAAGCGACTGCCTCAAGGAGGAGAACAGAGTCCCTGGAGGGGTCGCAGGGGCCGGAGAGCCAGACCCGGAAATGGACGGGGGAGATGCAGAAACAGGACTTCTGAGACGCAGGAAGACAGTGATGGAAAAGATGGTGATGCAGTGGGTGAGGCCGATGCAGCCAGGGCGGGGCGGACAGGGAGGCTTTGGTGGGTAGTTACCGGGAGAAAGCCCCACAGTCAACACTGGAAACACCTGGGTTTTATAAAGCGCTCTTTGCCTGTTCATGAAGTCTCATAAATCTCACTTGGTTCCCGTCAGTAACCCTAGGATGAGACAGGACAGAGACCTTGTAGCTATTCCCAGCTTATAGATGCAGCAACTGAGGTTCAAGGAGCTTATTCAACTTGCCACAGGTCACACAGGTCTCCTAACTTGGCACCCAAAGGTCCTTCGTCAGCGCCAGACTGCCTCCCTAACCTAACAACGTATTAGCAGGAAGGGTGGGCACCTGAGCAAGCTGGCGTGCCCGCTGGGGGAAAGCAGGGGAAGGGGAAAATGGCTAGATACACAGCACCAGCCACAAGAGGCAGGAATGGAGAGAAGGATTCGACTGCCAGGCAAAAAGGATCTAGGCCTGTAGAATGATGTGTCTACCCGATTCCTTTTGTCCCCAAGCTGTCCTGCTGGAGTTCTGACAGTCTAAACCCTGGAGAGTGGGAGACCACACCCCTACCCAGCCTGGGGGTAAACAGCTTTTACTTTCCCCTTCTTCATCCTCCAGCTCTCTCCTCAGAGCTTCCGACAGGGAGCCTAGAGGTCTAAGTGAGCTTCCTTCTTTGTCTCTCTCTGCTGGTCATCTGTGCAGACTGGAAGATAAACCTTGTCAGAGTTACAAATTGGGAGGAGAAAAATTCCAAGAGGTCAGAATAAACTAACCCTTGAGTAATCCAGCCTTTGAGTGTTCCACTATTAGCCAAGTTGTAAAAAAACAAAAACAAAAACACAAAAAAAACAAACAAACATGAATTTAGTCAATAAAAATTCTAGAGAACCCTCCATGTACAAAAGCACTGCGCTAGTTCGTACCAGGATGGAGACATGACCAAGCTCTACTGGGAACAAGTCAGGGATGCAGAAGAGCTAGCCACTATCTCTAGGTCAGAGCAAAGTTCTGGGTTCAATAGAAGTCCACACAGCACCTCGGGCATTCAGAGAGAGGGGGTGTCACTTCCCACTGTGAGGGCCAAAACAAGGGCCTGGAGGTCAAACCTGGGTCTAGCAAGGAAGGATGTCTAAGAAAGGGAGGATGGACTAATACTTACTTAGCAACTATTGTATGTCTGTAAACATTTTATTGTCAGATAACTATTCTGAGGAAGGTTCTCCCTACTATAAAGATGAGAAAACAGATTTAGGGAATCAAAAAGTTTGTCCAGCAGCGTGTGGTGGCTCACACCTGTAACCCCAGCACTTTGGGAGGCCGAGGCAGGCAGATCATCTGAGGTCAGGAACTCATGACCATCCTGGCCAACATGGTGAAACCCGTCTCTACTAAAAATACAAAAATTAGCCAGGCATGGTGGTGCGAGCCTGTAATCCTACTCTGGAGGCTGAGGCAGGAGAATCACTTGAATCCGGGAGGTGGAGATTGCAGTGAGCTGAGATCACGCCATTGCACTCCAGCCTGGGTGA
>NW_012100654.1:3611990-3667977 GCF_000951045.1 Mandrillus leucophaeus | reverse complement strand
GTGGGAGGACTGCTTGAGCCCAGAAGTTCAAGGTTACAATGAGCTGTGATCATGCCACTGCACTCCAGCCTGGGTGACAAAGTAGGACCCTGTCACTGGGGGGGGGGGGGGAAGCAAGATCCAAGAGTGTGGGAGACCAGTCAAGAAGATACTGCAGAAGAGATGTAGATTGGGCCCAAAAGTGACCTGGTGATGGGAATAATGCCATTGGCTGGAAGAGGCCTGTGGAGGGCTGAGAAGGAAACCCCGCGGGGCCAAACCCTAGGTAAAGGAGGAGTCGTCACAATCAGAAGAAATCAAGAAAAGCTGAGGATCACAGGAATGAAAGGCAGAGGTTTTCAAGACAAATTCCAAGGTGTGCACCTGGTATCAAAAGGAAAGGATGAGACCAGGCATAGCAGCTCACACCTTTAATTTCAGCACTTGGCAATGCTGAGGTGGGTGGATCACTTGAGCCCAAGAGTTCAGACCAGCCTGGGCAACATCACAACACCCTATCTCTACAAAAAATATATATATATAAATTAGCCAGACATGGTGGCACATGCCTGTGGTACCAGCTACTCAGGAGGCTAAGGTGGGAGGATACCTTGAGCCCATGAGTTCTAGGCTGTGGTGAGCTGTGATCACACCACTGCATTCCAGCCTGGGCAACAGAGGAAAATCCCATACCAAAAAAAAAAAAAAGACGTAAGAAGGATGTTGTCATCAGACAGAATGCCGACCTAAGCACCATCTCTGGTCTCTCTCTTAAGTGAATGCTTAGTTTGCTGGAGGTATGGGGAAAACAGACCCCAGGGCACAGCAGGCCCTTTGGGAGACCTATAGATACGCCCCTGTCCCCCTCCAGCCATCTTCCCCCTCATGCCTCAGTTACCCTTCAGGACTTAATTCTTCACTCCCACAGGCTGCTTTTTATAAGAATATTTCTATTTCAGAAATTAGAATATTCACATATTAATATTTTAGAATAATCAGAAATACTTTTAGAAGTGGGTAGCAATAATACTCCCCTACCTAAAAATAACTCCCCCACACAGTGCTTAGAACTCCACTATTAGATAGTCATGCTTTGGGATAACACTCATTTGCTAAATTGATTCAAAATCAACGCAGAAAATTGAGAGACAGAAAGATCAGTGCTTGCCTAGGCCTGGGGAAGGAGAAGAACGGGCAGTGACAGCTAATGGGTATAAGATTTATTTGGGGGGTGATGAAAATGTTCTAAGACTAATTATGGTGATTGTACAACTCTGTAAATAGAGTTGAACCTTGAACAACACCGGTTTGAACTGCAGAGGTGCACTTATACCTGGATTTTCTTCTGCCCCTGCACTTCTGAGACAGCAAGACTAATTCCTCCTCCTCAGCCTCTGAAGATGAGGATGAAGACCTTTATGATGATACACTTCCACTTACTGAGTAGTAAATAAATTTTCTCCTCCTTATGATTTTTTTCTTTTTTTCAGACGGAGTCTTGCTGTGTTGACCAGGTTGGAGTGCAGTGGCGATCTCAGCTCATTGCAACCTCTGCCTCCTGGGTACAAGCGATTTTCGTGCCTCGGCCTTCTGAGTAGCCGGGATTACAGATGCGCGCCACCATACCCAGCTAATTTTTGTATTTTTAGTAGAGACAGGGTTTCACCATGTTGTCCAGGTCTTGAACTCCTGACCTCAAATGATCCATCCATCTCAGCCTTCCAAAGTGCTGGGATTACAGGTGTGAGCCACTGCGCCCAGCCCCCTCTAGTTTACTTTATTGTAATAACACAGTATATAATACATACAACATGTAAAATATGTGTTAATTGATGTGTATGTTATCTGTAGGGCTTCCAGTCAACTGTAGGCTATCGGTTAAGTTTTGGGAGAGTCAAAAGTTTATATGTGGATTTTTTACTGTGCAGGCACTGGTGCCCCAACCCCTGCATTATTCAGGGGTCAACTGTATACTGAAAAGCACTGAATTGCACACCTTAGCCAGGTGAGTGTTATGTTATGTAAGTTATATCCCAATAAGATGGCTGGAAAAATGAATGCAGATACCCCTGGGAGGTTCAGAGATTTGTGGCAGGACATCAGTCTTTGACAAGTCAGTGTAATGAGTTTTTGTTTTGTTTTGTTTTGTTTTTGAGAGGGAGTTTCGCTCTTGTTGCCCAGGCTGGAGTACAATGAAGCGATCTCGGCTCACCATAACCTCCGCCTCCTGGGTTCAAGCGATTCTCCTGCCTCAGCCTCCCGAGTAGCTGGGATTACAGGCATGTGCCACCACGTCCGGCTAATTTTGTATTTTTAGTAGAGATGGCGTTTCTCCATGTTGGTCAGGCTGGTCTCGAACTCCCGACCTCAGGTGATCCACCCGCCTCGGCCTCCCAAAGTGCTGGAATTACAGGTGTGAGCCTCCACGCCCAGACTCAGTATAATGAATTTAATCAGCCTCTGTTACTGCCTGGCCAAAGTAGTGGGCACTAGGAGAATGAATGCTTGCTATTTAGGAATAGGGATGAGTTAAGAAGGAGAGAAGAATGCTTGGGACCAGAGAGCATTTCCTGGGTCAAACGAAACCGTAGAATGGGAGACACTGGGTAGAAGAGGGGCTGAGGGCCTGGGTGCCTGGGAGCTAGAAGGAGGAGTGCAAACATGAAAGCCAGTTAGGAACTGGGGGTCAAAAATAAACTTTGCCCCCTGCACAATTTTGTCCAGGAGAGCCCTGCACTGTGAGTTATTCAAAAGGAGTTAAACTCTATGAACCCAAGGCTCTTTTGAGACTGAAAAGGATATTAAAGATTATCTCATTCCAAGAATCAGGTAGAAATGACTCTACAAAGTGTGTCCAACCCCTCCTAGATGTCTACATTTTGAGAGCAAGCCCCATGCTCCAAACTAGATAGATGACTTACCTTTCCCACAGGGAACTAACTACTTATTTTCCCTAAGTCAGAGAATAGCTAACAAGATGGTGCACTGGACATCTTGTGGACTGGTCATCCATTGGGGGTGGGGCCCAGCATCTTAGCCATCAGGTACAAATGACTGAGTCCCTGGGAGCCGTCCTCCACTGCAGCTGGGACCCCACCATGAACTCTGAACGTCAGCCCTGTTACTCTTGACCTTTGGCTTGGAAATCAAGAATGATACGTTTGCAATTAGCCATCTGGGGAACTGGACCCTAGATTTTTCCAGACCTCATCCTTATGTCTAAACCTCTGGGCCTCAGGGAATAGGAAATATTCAAAGAGCTCAGATTGGAGCTGAGGTGGAAATGGCTGATAATAGCATGATCTGCCACTCTCCCAGGTGTTGACATTTGCATTTTAATGGAGGCGGTTAAGACCTCCAGTGCAAAGAGTGACTAATATGTTATTTCAATTGCTCCTGGAGGTAGGTGGGAGACCCTTTGTGGCCCAGGGCCTTTTGATGTCCCTCTAGTCACATCACAAGGACTGCACCTGATTGGTAGCTGCCAACCCTTTGGACTCTGATGCCCACATTCTACATTTGATCTTTGTGCCTTTGTTCCTATTCTTGATTTTGCTTTCCTTCTTGCACTTTTCCTGAATCCTTTTTTACTAAAAGTTTGGGAACATCCCCATGAGTCATTTATTCTTTCAACATACATAAACTGATTACCCATTTGAAGCAGAAAACTATGCTGGGCACAGCTGAGTAGGGGGCACCTGTGAGGTATGTCAGCAAGATCCACCCCCAGGAAGTCAGAGGTGAGGAATTCACAGAAAGAGCTAGAGAATAGACAGCACATCAGCAGCAGAGATGGGCCGTGCAGCTTTTGCCACGTGCTTCTTGAACACACCAGACAAGAGGGAGTGAATTCATAGGAGAAACATATTCCTATAGGTTGGAATGAACAAGAAGTCTTCGGGGAGGCTGGCCATGGTGGCTCCCGCCTATAATCCCAGCACTTGGAGAGGCCAAGGTGGGCAGATCGCTTGAGTCCAGACGTTCAAGACCAGCCTAGCCAACATGGCAAAACCCCATCTCTATAAAAAATACAAAAATTAGCCAGGCATGGTGGTGAGCGCCTATAGTCCCAGCTATTCAAAGGGTACTGAGGCAGGAGGATCGCTTGAGCCTAGGAGGCCGAAGTTGCGGTGAGCCGAGATGGCACAACTGCACTCCAGCCTGGGTGACAGAGTGAGACTCCATCTCAAAAAAAAAAAAAAAAAATTAGCCACATGTGGTGGTGCACACCTGTGGTCCCAGCTACTTGGGAGACTGAGGCGGAAGGATCACCTGAGCCTGAGAAGGTCAAGGCTGCAGTGAGCCACGATCGTACCACTGCACTCCAGCCTTGGGCAACAGTGAGATCATGTCTCAGTAAAAGCAAGGAAGGGAGGGAGGGAAGGAGGGAAGAAGGAAGAAAGGAAGGAAGGTCAGTCTTCGGGGAATGGAGGTGGTTGGGGTGAGACAGGGTCTTAAAGTGTGCATAGGAGTTGGATATATGAGACTGGATTGAAAATATCCCACTAGTCCCAAAAGAGCACAATCTATATGATCTTGTTTATGTGAAATGTCTAAAAGAGGCAAATCTATAGAAAGTAGAACAGTGATCACCTGTGTCTAGAGCTTGGGGGAGGGAAATGGGGAGTCATAGCTAATAAGTACAATAGGGTGGCGAAAAGAGTTCTAGGATTATGATGATGTAGTACAAAGCTTCCATGACTCTGTAAATATACTAAAAATGAATTACACACTTGAAATTTATGGTATGTAACTTATATCACAATAAAGCTTTTTTAAAAAAAAAAGATCGAAAAAAGTGGGGTTAAAAAAAAGCAATACATCAGTAACCCTGCTTCATAAGTATGGAGGGAATATCCTAGTTTTAAGTCCCTCATCTTTTTTATCTCTAAAGTGGGCCTGCATAACTTGTCATGAGGAACAGAACAATAATGTGATGGTCCTTTTCAAACTATTCACCCTTACATAAAATGGGAGGCATTTTTGATAATAGCAAATTAATAAGTTTGCTCTTAATAAATCAGATGTTCATTTATGAGGTTAGCATGGAATGAGATACATCTCCAGGTCTCAAGCTCTTGCATACATTTATGGATCGCTGTGATAAATATTTTTATGTCTGTGCCGTATGTGTACCAGCTCCTCTAGTGGTCTGGGAGATCGGCTCTTTCATCTCTTCTGTGTTCAAAGCAGGGCCCCCAGGGCCATGCAGATGAGGTCTGTGTTCTCAAAGACATTCCCTCTTTCAGGATTCTGATAGACTACAGCCTGCCTGCCCCGCAGACTGGAGAGCTACCTCCTCCTGCAGGCGTGGGTGGTGATTAGAGTGGCCTGGGGGAGCTTGAGTGGTGCCGAGCATTGTTTCTCCCTCAGTGGTCGCTCTGGCCTTGGAGTGGTCCTGCCCATTCTCTGTGTGGCTGACTCTGAATCTGTGATTGAGGATGGCAAACCAGGCTGTGTTAGAGATCGTGCTGGGGCTGGCTGACCTTCCCCAAACCCGGATAATCTCTCTCCTTGGCAACAGGCTGGGGCACCGAGGGACAGTGACAGATTGTGAAATCCTGTGGCTGAGCTTTCTAGAATTTACTTAAAAAGAGAAAACGGTAACAATACCTTGCATTTGTATCATGCTTTTGGAAACCAAGCAAGCAAGCAGTCTTTAAAAACTCAAGGAGAAAACAGCTTTAGAACTGTCTGGCAGAGAGCAAATCAGGTGGGTAAGAAATGTTGTCTTACTCTTCTCCACTCAACAACATTGAGATGCTGAAAGTGTTAGGAGAAATAATTTTCTTGGGGGAATGCAGAGAAAGAGAGAATGGGAGTGACTTGATCAAGATCACACAGCATTAGGGGCTGCATTTGACCTAAACTTCTCAACTTTTTTCATCAGCCCAAAGCAGGCAGAGAGGATGAAGTGGGATGACATTACAGTTCACTTGGTCCACTGAGAACCTGAGATTCTGGTATGTACATAGCTCGTCTGAGTCAGGTTGTGAACTTGGTCCTTTAGAGCACATGAGAATATGTCTCTGCTTACAGGTCTGAAAGTTATAAGGAAGAATAGGGTTTGGGGCATGAGAAAAATGGGCATTTTCCTGCAAAGTTATTTGCACTAAGGATCTTTAAGCAAGGCAGGACCAGACTCAACAGATAGGGATGCGTGGGGCTGCTTCTGTTGCCTAGGGAAGCTTAGTGGAGTTTGGAGATTTAAAGGTGAGCAAACTCTGACCACTGGGCCAAATTACAGCCCACTGCCTATTTTTGTAAATAAAGTTTTATTGAATCAGTGTCACACTCATGTATTTATTGGCTCAGCTTGCTTTTGCTCAGAGATCAGACGACCCACAAAGACTAAAATCTTTACTGTCTGGCCCTTCAAGAAAACTTTGCTGATCCTTGCTTCACACCATACACATAAAAACTTAACTTAAAATTGGGCCAGGCGCAGTGGCTCACACCTGTAATCCCAGTATTTTGGGAGGCCGAGGCACACAGATCACCTGAGGTCAGGAATTCAAGAACAGCTTGGCCAACATAGTAAAACCCCTTCTCTACTAAAAATACAAAAATTAGCCAGGCGTGGTGGTGCATGCCTATAATTCCAGCTACTCAGGAGGCTGAGGCAGGAGAATCGCTTGAACCCAGGAAGCGGAAGTTGCAGTGAGCCAAGATCTTACCACTGCACTCTAGCCTGGGCGACAGAGCGAAACTTCATCTCAAAAGAACAGTCCCAGAACTTTGGGAGGCCGAGGCGGGCGGATCACGAAGTCAGGAGGTCGAGACCCTCTCGGCTAACACGATGAAATTTTTAGTACAATTTTCTTGTACTAAAAAAATTGTACAAATTTGTACAATTGTAAAAATACAAAAAGTTAGCCAGGTATGGAGGCGGGCACCTGTAGTCCCAGCTATAGGCTGAGGCAAGAGAATGGCGTGAACCCAGGAGGCAGAATTTGCAGTGAGCCAAGATCGCACCACTGCACTCCAGCCTGGGCGACAGAGCGAGACTCTGTCTCAAAAGAAAAAAAAAAAAAGAAAAAAAACTCAAAATTGGCAAGACTTGGTGGTTCATACCTGTAATCCCAGTGCTTTGGGAGGCCGAGGCAGGAGGATCACTTGAGACCAGGAATTCAAGACCAGCCCAGGTAATGTAGCAAGATCCCCATCTCTACAAAAATTTTTAAAAATTAACTAGGCACAGTAGTGCACACCTGTAAGGAAGAGCCTGGGAGGTCAAGCTGCAGTGAGCTATGATTGTGCACTACACTACAGCCTAGGTGACAGAGTAAGACCCTGTCTTGCAAAAAAAAAAAAAATTAATTTATTTATTATAAGTGTAAAATGTAAAACCATAAAATTTCTAGAGAAGTGTGCAGGAGGAAAATCCTTGTAACCCTGAGCTAGGCAACAATTTCTTTGATACAACACCAAAAGCAATTTATTATTTTTCAAATTATTCAAATTTTTTGATAAACTTTATTAAGAACTGCTCTTCAAAAGAAATTATTAAATGAATGAAAAGATAAGGCATAGGCTGAGAAATTATGAATAGATAATATCTAATAAAAGACTTGGCTGGGATTGGTGGCTCACTCCTGTAATCCCAGCACTTTGAGAGGCTGAGGCGGGTGGATCACCTGAGGTCAGGAGTTCGAGACCAGTCTGGCCAACATGGTGAAACACTGTCTCTACTAAAATTGCAAAAATTAGCCAGGCATGGTGGCATGCCCCGGTAATCCCAGCTGAGGTGGGAGAATTGATTGAACCCGGGAGGCGGAGGCGTCAGTGAGCCAAGATTGCGCCACTGCACTCCAGCCTGGCAGCCTGGGTTACAGAGCAAGACCTCATCTAAAAAAAAAAAAAAAAAGAGAGAAAGATTTATATCCAAAATCTCTAGAAAGTGCTCTAAAGTCATAACAAGAAAACAACCCAATAAAAAATCAGCAAAAGATTTGAATAACCGCTTCATTCAAAATGGGTGAGGATATATGGATAACATATAAGGACATGAAAGGATACTAACATCATTAGTCGTTAGGGGAAAGCAAGTTGAAATCAAATGAGATACCACTATACACCTATTAGAATGGCTAAACTTAAAGAGTGGCCATACTAAATGTTGGACAGGATATGAAGCAACTGGAACTCTCATACACTGCTGGTGAGAATGCAAAATGTTACAATCACTTGTAGAACAGTTTGACAGCTTAAACTGTCAAAAAAAGCAAAGCATACTCATACCATAGAATCCATTATTTTACTCCTAGCCAAGAAAAATGAAAACATATGAACATATGTCCACAAAAAGACCTATATGCTAATGTTTATAGCAGCTTTATTTGTAACTAGAAATAACCCAGATATCTGTCAACAAGTGAACAGGAAAACAAGTTGTGGAATATTCATGTAATGGAATAATACTCAGCAGTAAGAAGGGATGAACTATTGTTAAATAACGACATGAATGACTCTCAATTATAACTGTCCTGAGTAGAAAAAGCTAGACACAAAAGGAGTACATACTGTATTATTCTATTTACTAAAAATTCTAAAAAATGCAAATGAATTATATAGGGATAAAAGCAGATTGGTGGTTCCCTGGGAATGGCAGGGGCAAGGAAGAGCAGAAGGGCTTGATTGCAAAGGGACACATGGAATTTGTGGGGTAATGGATATTCATTATCCTCATCGTGATGATTTCATAGGGGCACGTGTATGTGTGTATAATGTCAAAGGTTATCAAACTGTTCACGTTGAATGTGTGCATTTTATTGTATGTCAGTTGTGTCTCAATGAAGCTATTTTTTAAAAAAGAAGAAAAATCCTGATCATGTCATTTCTTTCTTTAAACACTCTGTGTAGTTTAAGCAGCCAGCCCAATTCCCCAGGTTTTCTGTTTCTTATCTCACCACAGTGGCTAGTTCAGCAGCCACTCTGTCCTTGAAAGCCTTCCCCTTCATTCTAGGTGACCACAGGTGAGATCTTCATTGCCGCTATGTGTGGTACGAACTTCCAGGTGCTATCTCCCAATGTAAATAGAGGATCATTGTTGCCTTCCAATCCAACTAGGTGAGAGAACCAATCTCAGATGCTTATTTCCTTAAGAGTCTGTTGCTTGCCACCATCCTGGTGTCAAGCACTCTACTGGGGAGGGTTAGTCACAGAAAGCAGAAAACAGTTAAAACAGAAATAATATATTAAAAGATGCTGGAGACAAGTTCAAGGAGGAAGCTCTCAGCCATTTCTGCATAAGGGAATTACCTCAGTATGTGGGGAATGATCTGACTGTAGAATGATGCTATCTCCATTACAGAAGTACCATTTAATGGTGCTTCTCCCCAACACATCATAACTTCCCAAGTCACCTTCTTATCAAACTGCTACTAAACCTCAACTTAGAGCCTTCGATGAATGGCGCATTCCAGGTGTGGGGTAGGGAAAGGACAAGGTGAACCTGGAATACCTCATCAGGCTAGAAAGTAAAGATGTGCTCAAAGATTGATGGGGACATGTCAAAAGAACATGGGATGATACACATCTGTTAAAATGGATGAAGCAAAACAATGACAACAATAAAAATCTGACAAGGTTACAAGAAGCGATTCCAGACACCCCAGGATGATTCAGCAAACCAGCCGCCTGATGTGAATGAGACACCCCCCACAGAAGACCTGGACGTAGATCAAAGACACAGCATCAGCCTCCCTGGGAACTCTTTGAGGAAGCCACCAGGATCGTGTCCTGGTGGAAATCAGGATCCCTGAGTTCTAGGCTGGTACTGCTGCTTACTTGCCCGTGCCTGCCAAGAGCACGTCTTTCCTCCTGAGAGCTGCAGGTGTCTGTGTGTGTTAATAAGCAGGGAGGGGTGGACCCCAAGAATTTTCAAACTCTGTTGCCTGAAGCCCAGGACTCCTGGGGATTGCCTTGGGATGCTGCAGGGGTCAGAGGGAACCAGGTTAGGGGAGAGCTGCACCCAGAACAGACCAGCTTTTATCTGCTTTACATTTGGCAGGTTTCATTCTCAGTTGACAACCTCAGGGGGTGCAGAAAAATCAATTCCTTTACTTTCTAAATTTTTTTTTTTTTTTTTTTTTTTTTTTTTTTTTTTTTTTTTTTTTGAGACGGAGTCTCGCTTTGTAGCCCAGGCTGGAGTGCAGTGGCCGGATCTCAGCTCACTGCAAGCTCCGCCTCCCGGGTTCACGCCATTCTCCGGCCTCAGCCTCCCGAGTAGCTGGGACTACAGGTGCCCGCCACCACGCCCAGCTAATTTTTTTTTTTTTTTTGAGACAGAATCTCATGCTGTCGCCCAGGCTGGAGTGCAGTGGTGTATCTCAGCTTACTGCAACCTCCGCCTCCCAGGTTCAAGTGATTCTTCTGCCTCAGCCTCCCAAGTAGCTGGAATTACAGGGTATGCCACCATACCCAGCTAATTTTTGTATTTTTAGTAGAGATGGGGTTTTGCCATGTTGGCCAGGCTGGGTCTGGAACTCCAGGGCTCAAGTGATCCAACCGCCTTGGCCTCCCAAAGTGCTGGAATTACAGGATGAGCCACCACGCCCAGCTAAGTTTTGTATTTTTAGTAGAGATGGGGTTTCACCATGTTGGTCAGGCTGGTCTCAAGCTTCTGACCTCAAGTGACCCGCCCACCTTGGCCTCCCAAAGTGCTGGGATTACAGGTGTGAGCCATCACGCCCGTTCAGATATTCTTAGGGTTCTCAGACAAGGGTGCCCACTAACGAGCCACGTCTCTGCCCAGTGGCCCCTGTGGGCCCAGCTGTCTCTGCTGATTCCGTGTCACTCCTGAGACATGGGTGCCTTTTGGGAACTGACCAATGTCCTCCTGCTTTTCTCACCTCATCCCACAGCCTCACTCCCCAACCTGGGAAAGCCCTTCCTAGCCTGGGGGAACTCTCCCTTTGCCAGTGAGTCCCCATTATGGGATAAATTGTGTCTCCCCCATCCCCAAATTTCCTATGTTGAAATCAATCCTAACCCCTAGTACCTCAGAACAGACCTTCTTTGGAGATAGATTCTTTACAGAGATAAGTTAAAATGAGGTCATTAGGATTGGGCCTAATCCAATATGACTGGTGTCCTTATAAGAAGAGGAAATTTGGTCACAGGCATGCACAGGGAAAAGATGATGTGAAAAGATGCGGGGAGTAGACAGCCATCTACCATCCAAAGAGAGAGGCCTGGGGCAGATCTGCCCTCACAGCCTTCAGAAAGAGACAACCCTCGTGACACTTGGATCTAGGATTTCTAGCACCCAGAGCTGTGAGGCCATCCATTTCTATCATTTAAGCCACCCAGTCTGTGGTATTCTATTATTACAACCCTAGCAAACTAATACAGATTCCTTCCCCGTCTTTACCTCTCTTGCAAACCCTCTAAGTTCTCCTAGGTATTACAGGCTATTCCCCTAATGTCTGTTTGAATGGGAGAAAGCTATAGGGAGAAAAATTTAAGTTACTACTTCATAATCTAATTCAGCTACACATACATAAGGTTCCATTTGAACAGAGGACCAGAGGCTAGGAACAGTTTAAAAATGACTGGGTTCGGCTGGGCATGGTGGCTCATGCCTATAATCCCAACACTTTAGGAGGCTGAGGTGGGTGGATTGCTTGAGGTCAGGACTTTGAGACCAGCCTGGACAACATGGTGAAACACCATCTCTAAAAATACAAAAATTAGCCAGGCATGGTGGTGGGCGCCTGTAATCCTAGCTACTTGGAAGGCTGAGGCAGGAGAATTGCTTGAACCAGGGTGATGGAGGTTGCAGTGAGTCCCGATCATACCACTGCATTCCAGCCTGGGTGACAGAGCCAGACTCTGTCTCAAAAAAATAATAATAAATAATAAAATAAAATAAAAATGACTGGGTTGATGAGTTGATGAGTGTTATCATTGGGTGATGGGTCTGTGGGGGTTGACTATACTATTCTCCCTACTTTTGTGTATATTTGAAAATCTCCATTATAAACTGTTAAGAGGGAAAACAAAAGACTGAGAAAACATCACTTAGACTAGACGACTCGGGTGCTTCCCACCTCTAGAGTCCATCATGGCATCATCAGTCCCTCTTCTTGTCCCTACCAGCCAGGCTCAGCTGACAGCATCAAGAACCATCCTCGGCCAGGCACAGTGGCTCATGTCTGTAATCCCAGAGCTTTGGGAGGCCAAGGCGGGCGGATCACGAGGTTAGGAGTTAGAGACCAGCCTGGCCAACATGGTGAAACCCCCATCTCTACTAAAAATACATTTTAAAAAATTAGCTGGGCGTAGTGGTGCATGTCTGTAATCCCAGTTACTTGGGAGGCTGAACCCAGGAGGTAGAGGTTGCAGTGAGCCTAGATCGCACCACTGCACTCCAGCCTGGCGACACAGGGAGACTCTGTCTCAAAAAAAATTTAAAAAAAGAGCCATCCTCCAGCCCCCACAACCCCCACTGCCACCAGAGCCCCATGGCCTTCCTTCTCCAGCTGGGCTTGGTGCAGAGGCCTCCATAGCCCTGGGCAGCCACAGCGGAGCAGAGCAGGCATGGCAGCCAGACCCCAAAGTACCGAGCGGACTCCCCAGGCGAAACTTGGGTGCCTCTCTGGGTCGTCCTGAATGGCCCCAGACCCCAGCTCCTCTCTCTCTGACCCCAGCTCCTCTCTCTCTTCTCAGGAGTCATTTTCCCTGAATCCTTATTACCATTTAAAATATGAAATGACAACTCCAGTGTTACTAATGACCACTCAAATCATTTTTCCAGGACAGCACTGTGGCTCTTGCCCAGGACTTCTCCTCGTCGAAAGCTCTTGTTGACCCCCAACAAGGTCAGGGCAAAAGAACCCATAGAAATAACAGTATTTAAATGGCATTTAAAATGGGTTCCAGATACTATTGGTATGAGGCTCATGGGTCACATTACTCCTGGCACTATGGTTGAATAGTTACTAAATAGCAGCAGCGCACTCCTCAACTTCCTCATGTCCCATTTCAGGGGCTACTCTTTATTTATTCCCTTTTAATTCCTCCTCTAAACTCACTTCTTCCTTTAGAAGCAACACGAATGTTGAAATTTCCACTGACAAAATGAGAAGAGGAAAATGGGCTTTTCATGGGACTGATTTCATAAAATTTAAGAGACTGTCTTTTTTTTTTTTTTTTTAATGATTATCTTCTTATTTTTTGGTCTTAAAATATCTTTTCTTTCCTGACACGGTGGTATCAGTGTGTCATGATGTATCAGTCAGAGTTTAATTGCAGGTACAGCAATCACTCTATTTTAAGCAGAACAGAATTTAACACAGGGATTCAGGACTTTACAACATTATTGGAGGGACTGGTGGTGCAGACTGACACCAGACTTCTAGGAATGCCTCCCAAACACGGTAGGACTGGTTTGCCAAGAGTCCCACCACTGATACCAGCATCAGGAATCTCGGGGATCAGGAAGCCACTGCCCCCATCTGCCAACTTCAGGACTGCATCACCAAAATGGATGCTGCAGACTCTGCCTCTTGACATCCGCAAAACTGGAGATGGGACCTGGGCTCTTTGCCAGGTCTGCCCCAGGAAAACCAACCATCTCACCTCCAAGCTTTCCTGGAGAAACAGTGGAAGCGGCAAAAGCACAGGCTTGGCCATGCTACTGCCTTGCAAATCTCATGCCAGTGCACCTGCCTGGCAGGGGCTGGAGTCGTGTGTGGACCTGGAGCTGTAAGGCCTGCTGCAGGGGTGCAATGGAGTTGTGTGAACTAATCTGCAAGATCTGCCGCTGGTGATAGTTTGTTTTCTTGGCAACACTGTGGCTGATCTCCCATATTATATTCATTTGTGAAATGCAAACTCTGAGAGTGGGGGCATCAATCCTATAGAGAAACCCCATCAAGGACAGAAATTAAACTACCTGTATTCATACCAGAATGTCCAGTACCTAGGGAAAGGTGCTCCTCTTCACTGTCATCAGGGCAATGCAAATCCAAATCATGACTAAGTCACAACTAAAGTAATCACTCCATACCTTCTAGAATGACTAAAATGAAAAGGAGTGATGATGCCAAGTGTGAACAAGGATGTTCATGTATATTATTAGCAATGCTTTGGGGAACCGTGCTACAGCATCTACTAGAGCAATGAGTGTGAGTGACCTCTGACCCACTAATTCCATCCTGAACCCATGAGGAAAACATGTACGAGAATGTTCGTAGCACCACTGCTTATTTATCTATTTATTAAAACAGGGTCTTTTTCTTTCGCCCAGTCTGGAGTGCAGTGGCAAAATCATGGCTCACTGCAACCTTAACCTCCTAGGCTCAAGCAATCCTCCTGCCTCAGCTTCCTAAGTAGCTGGGATCACAGGCACACACCACTCTGCCCAGCTAATTGTTTTTTGTAGAGACGGGGTGTTGCTATGTTTCCCAGGCTGGTCTCAAACTCCTGGTCTTAAGTAATCCTCATGCCTCAGCCTCTCGAGTAGCTAGGACTAGAAGCACATTCCACCATGCATGGCACATTTTAAAATTTTTTTGTAGAGACAGGGTCTCACTACGTTGTCCAGGATGGTCTCGAACTCCTGTCCTCAATTGATCCTGCTGCCTTGGCCTCCCAAAGTGCTAGGATTACAAGCATGAGACACTGTGCCTGGTGGCACTGTTGTTTTTAAGAACCAAAAACTGTAAACAACCCAGATGTCCCTTGGCGGCAGGACGAATGAATACATTGGGGTATAGTCACACAGTGAAACTCTACACAGCAATGGGAGCCAACAAACACCACCACCATGCAGTAGCATGGAGGAACATCACAGACATGATGCTGAGCCAGTAGGGACGGACACAAAGAGGGGACACTATTTGTTTCCATTTATAAACCTCAAGAGCAGGGCCTTAGCAGTTAGCACAGTGGCCCTACTTGTAAGTGGATGGGAACTGGAAGGGAACACAAAGGGGGCTTCTTGGGTGTTGATCATGTTCTGTTTCTTGATCTGGATGCTGGTGACACATGTGTGTTCACTCTGTGAAGTTTTGTCTTGCTCTACACTTGTGACATAAGTACTTTTAAATATGTATAGATACTTCAATAAAACTGACACATACCAAACAACTACTTAGTGTCAATCTTTCTTTCTCTGAGCACCCTCCCACTTGCACCAGGCTGATGATCACGATGGCTCCATTTATGGAGCACCTGCTGTATGCCAGGCTCTGCTGATTCTCATGACCTCGGGGCAAGGTGGCAGGGTGCTTGCCCCATTTTGTGGGTAGGGTGGCCTGTCCACAGCCCTCCCAAGCACATGCCCCTGCAGTGCAGCTCACTGCTTCTCCCTTGTGCTCGGTCTCTTTTCCTCATCTGCAGCCTGGGTAAGTGGTCCTTTGCCAAGGATGTGGCACCTCCCTGTCCCCTCCCCTCTGCTGCTGTCCCCGAGCTCCAGGTTGGTAATGCAGAGCAGCTGCCGCCATCGCCAAGCGCCCCAGAGGGCAACATGTTGTTCCTTGATGACAAGCCTCAGGGAGCCATGCAGTCACTGCCGGCCACACGTGGGTGGTCTAGGATTCTGGAACTTGTTCTTCCCCTTGTGCCAGTCTCTCCTGAGAGAAGTATGGGCGGTGCTTGAGGGATCTGCCAAGCCAGGACCCACAGAGGCAGGGAGGGAGGGTTTGTACCCAGGACTAGCCCCTTGTGGTTACCTGCACTGCTGGACCATCTCTGGGGAGAGTAGGTTCAGAGCCTCTGGTTAGTCTAAGCCCTCGTACCCCAGATGGCTCATAGAGGAAACTCCTGATGTCCTTGGGGAGGACCCTTCCCCAAGCTTTGGGAATATTGTGCAGGTGCATGTGTGTGTCTGGTGTGCTCCCTGAGGGAAGGCACTGCCTCATTCTCCCCTACCCTCAGCCTGACACTGGCAGTGCCTGGCCTCAGCAGAATGAAAAGAAGTGCCAGGTATGGACAGATGAGATCAAGAAAGACACACTGTCCCTGCCCTCAAGTAGCTTATAGCTTTGGTGATGACAGCAGCTGACATTAATTAATTAATTTATTTATTTATTTATTTTGAGATGGAGTCTGGCTCTGTCACCCAGGCTGGAGTGCAATGGCACAATCTCAGCTCACTGCAACCTTGGCCTCCCAGGTTTAAGAGATTCTCCTGCATCAGCCTCCCAGTTTGCTGAGATTATAGGCACCTGCCACCATGCCTGGGCTAATTTATAGTAGAGATGGGGTTTTACCATGTCGGCCAGGCTGGTCTTGAACCCTGACCTCAAGTGATCCGCCTGCCTTGGCCTCTCAAAGTGCTGGGATTACAGGTGTGAGCTACTGTGCCCGGACCACAACCAATGAACATTTATTGAACACTCACGATTTGCTGAGCACTGTTCTAATTTCTTTCTTTTCTCTCTTTTGTTTTTTTTTTTAGACAGGGTCTTACTCTGTCACCCCTCTACCCTCGTACCCCAGATGGCTCATAGAGGACACTCCTGATCTCCTTGGGGAGGACCCTTCCCTAAGCTTTAGGAATATTGTGCAGGTGCATGTGTGTGTCTGGTGTGCTCCCTGAGGGCAGGCACTGCCTCATTCTGGAGTGCAGTGGCGCAATCATGGCTCACTGCAGCCTCAACCTCCCAGGCTCAAGCAATCCTTCCACCTTAGCCTCCCAAAAAGCTAGGACCACAGGCATGTGCCATCATACCTGGCTAATTTTTAAAAATCTTTTGTAGAGATAAGGCCTCTATGTTTTCCAGGCTGGTCTTGAATTCCTGGGCTCCAGCAATCCTCCTGCCTAGCCTCCCAAAGTGCTAAGATAACTGGTGCGAGCCACTGCACCCAGCTCTTACTTCTTTATAGACATTGTCTCATTGAGGTCTTAAAACGACTCTTTGAGGCAGGTCCTGTTGAGTCTCATTTTGCAGACGAGGGAACTGAGACTTAGAAGTTTAAGGGACCTGTGGTAGGCAGCCTCTGAGAGGGCCCCAGCGTCCCACTGCCTTGTGTTCATGCTCTCGTACAGTCCCCCTCCAGTCCAGGGTGGACTCTCTTACTGAGCAGAACGGGGCAGAGGTAGTGGGATGCTACACCTCAGATCGTTATTCAAAGACTGTGGCCTCCATTCTGGGTGCTTTCCCACTCTCTCGGGTCACTTGCTTCAGGGGAAGCCCTCTGCTGTGTTGCTAGGCAGTCTCATGGCGATACCCTCACAAGCGAGCTTGGACCTAGTTCCTCTCTTAGTTGAGCCTCAAGGTGGCAGCGGCCTCGGCCTCCATCTTGACTGTAACCTCATGAGAGACCCTGAGCCAGAGCCACCCAGCTAAGCTGCTCTCAGGTCCCTGCCTGACCCACAGAAACTGGGAGATAGTAAGTGGTTGCTTTAAGCAGCCAAACACTGGGGTAATTTGTTACATAGTAGTAGACAGCTAGCACACTTGCCTGTCCTCACACGGCGTGTCTGTGATCCTGTTGGAATTTGAAGCCAGTTATGTCTGACCTCAGCATCCATGCTTTTAAAGAAATTTCAACTTTTATTATAGATTAAAGTGTACACGTGCAGGTTTGTCACATGGGTAAACTGCATGATGCTGAGGCTTGGGGTCTCAACGATCTCATCACCCAGGCAGTAAGCATAGTACTCAGCAGGTGGTTCTTCAGCCCATGCCTGCTTCCTCCCTCTCCTCTCTAGTGATCCCCAATGTCTATTGCTCCCATCTTTTTCATGTGTATTCGATGTGTAGCTCTCACTTGTAAGTGAGAACATGCAGTTTTGGCTTTCTGTTCTTGCATTAGGTCACTTAGGATAATGGCTTCCAGCTCTACGTATGTTGCTGCAAAGGACATGATTTCGTTCATTTTTATAGCTGCGTAGTATTCCATGGTGCATATGTACCACATTTTCATTGTCAATTCACAGTTGATGAGCACTTAGGTTGACTCCATGCCTTTGCTATTGTGAATGGCGCTATTGTGAGCATACAGGGGACTGTGTCTTTTTGATAGAATGAACTTTTTTCCCTTGGGTGTATACCCAGTAGTAGGATTGCTGGGTTGAATGGTGGTCCTATTTTAAGTCCTTTGAGAAATCTCCAAACTAGAGTCCATGGGTTTTTTTGAGCTGGAGTTCGCTCTTGTTGCCCGGACTGGAGTGACCTTAGCTCACTGCAACCTGTGGCTGCTGGGTACAAGTGATTCTCCTGCCTCAACCTCTGGAGTAGCTGGGACTACAGGTGTGCTCCACCACGCCCAGCTAATTTTTTTGTATTTTTAGTAAAGACAGGGTTTCACCATATTGGCCAGGCTGGTCTCAAACTCCTGACCTCAAATGATCCACCCATCTTGGCCTCCCAAATTACTGGGATTACAGGCGTGAGCCACCATGCCCAGCCGCATCCATGCTCTTAACCACTCCCCTATACTGCTTCCCCTGCACAGAAGAAACATAGTCAATGCTGCTTGGACTGAATTGAGACTACCCTGAACAGATGAGAAAGCTGAGGGATGCCTAACCCTGGTAGATTCTTAACCATTCTGGGATGCAGTTTTCTCATATGTAAGATGAAAATGATAATAATACCTTATTTCATAGGGTTGTTGTGAGCAGTAAACAAGTTTATAACTGTGAAGGTGAAGGTCTTCCAGCAATAACAGTTAGCCATTATTAACAATAGATGCAATAATGTACGCAAACTTTTTTTTTGAGAAGGAGTGTCTTGCTCTGTCACCAGGCTGGAGTGCAGTGGCACAATCTTGGCTCACCGAAACCTCCGACTCTCTGGTTCAAGCGATTCTCCTTCCTCAGTCTCCCGAGTAGCTGGGATTACAGGCATGTGCCACCATGCCTGGTTAATTTTTGTATTTTTAGTAGAGACGGGGTTTCATCATGTTGGCCAGGATGGTCTCAATCTTCTGACCTCGTGATCTGCCTGCCTTGGCCTCCCAAAGTGCTGGGATTACAGGCGTGAGCCACCATGCCCAGTCTAATGTATGCAAACATTACTAATGTATGAAACAATACATTCTAATGTATGAAACAATACTGGGCTCAAGCTCCTCTGACAATCAGTGTTCTCCTTTGCAAAATGGAGGTATCAGTATTGTCATTCCTTGCTGTCAGGATTAGATGGACTGGCCCAGTGCCTGGCAAATACTAGAGGCTTAATAAATGGGCCAGGTGCAGTGACTCACACCTGTAATCCCAGCAGTTTGGAAGGCCGAGGTGAGTGGATCACCTGAGGTCAGGAGTTTAAGACCAGTCTGGCCAACGTGGTGAAACCCCATCTCTACTAAAGAAAAAACTAAATAAATACAAAAATTAGCCAGGCATGGTGGCAGGCACCTGTTATCCCAGCTACTCAGGAGGCTGAGGCAGGAGAATTGCTTGAACCTGGGGGCCAGAGGTTGCAGCGAACTGAGATCGCACCACTGCATTCAGCCTGGGTGGCACAGCAAGACTCTGTCTCAAAAAATAAAGATAAAAATAAATAAATAAATAAAAATGGCATCCACAAAATGATACATCAACAGATTTTTTAAAAATTTTTAAATTTTTATTTTTAGAGATGTTGCCCTGCTTTGTTACCCAGGCTGGTCTCTAAATCCCAGCCTCAAGCAATCCTCCCACCTTAGCCTCCCAAAGTGCTAGGATTACAGACGTGAGCCACTGCACCTAGCCCATTGACTGATGTTTGAAGGGCGGCATATGGCAGATGAGTGATCTGTAATAGCTGTTACAGGGCACTGCTATGGATCCTGCTCATCGGAGACACCCCCTGTTTCCCTGCCCTGGAGTCTGGGAACTGGCTAAAGGTAGAGGGCAGGGTGAGGGTGTGGTGTGAAGAGCTTGTGGCTTGAGGGACATCTAAGAGGCTTGGACCTTCCTCTTGGTCCTTGGGAACATGCTCCTGAAGAGGCCCACAGCAGGCCCACTGTGCTGGCTGCTGGCAGGACCCTCGACTCTCCAGTGAAGGGATTATGTTAACAATCCCAAGAAGGAAATTGATTCCATGAAAATCCCCAACCCCTGGGGCTGGGAAACTTAATGAGTCCCAGCACAAATGAGTCCCCGCCATCTCTCGTTCCAATTGGATCTTTCTTGCAATGGCATGGTTTGTGCTTCAGATGTGCTCCAAAAGAAATAAATGAGTAAATAACACAAAAAAGATGGGCCTCACTCTGCAGTCCTATGTGGAAACGTTTGGGAAACTGTGATGACCATCTTTGTTCAAAGATTTGGAGATTTGTGAAACATGTTTGTATAACTTCTTTTGCCAACTTCTTGTTGAGTTTTTTTTGGCGTATTGAAGTATGAAATATCATAAAAGGGAAAACAAAAAACACATAGCCCCCAAAGGACACTGGAACGTACTTATTTAAAAGGTGTGACCGGGCACGGTGGCTCACGTCTGTAATCCTAGCACTTTGGGAGGCCGAGGCGGGCGGATCACGAGGTCAGGAGATCGAGACCATCCTGGCTAACATGGTGAAACCTCGTCTCTACTAAAAATACAAAAAAATAAGCCATGCGTGGTGGCGGGCACCTGTAGTTCCAGCTACTGGGGAGGCTGAGGCAGGAGAATGGCGTGAACCTGGGAGGCGGGGCTTGCAGTGAGCCGAGATTGTGCCACTGCACTCCAGCCTGGGTGACAGAGCGAGACTCCATCTCAAAAAAAAAAAAGGTGCATCTGCAGAGCACCCCAAACGTTATCATTTTCACTGAGGTGGATGTTGACTGTGAACTTCAGGACGGGAAAGGTGAGTTGTGATCTGGTTGGAACAGATCACTTCCCTTCTCGGATTTTCTCATCCACTAAGTATTAGGCTTGGACCTGATCAGTGATTTTCAAACTGGGTTCCTTGAAGCTCCTGGGGGTGCCCTGAAAGGGCTCCCAACCTCTTACATCCATCAAAACTGTTTCCTTTTCGTCAGCCTCACATTTTAGAGATGAGATTCTCTAACTGGGAAAAGGGATTTTCCTGCTTAGGAAAAAAAGGCTCCAAACGTTCTTAGATCATCTATAAGCTCCCGTGAAGTTCTGATATTGTGAGAGAGTGCATTCAAGAGAGGGAAAAGGGATTGAAAATGGGATGCAAAGTGTAAAGTAAAACTCAAAAAAGAACTTCCTAAAAGCAAACAGCATAAGTCTCTGTCACAAGCAACGTGGAAGGAAAGCGGAGGAGTTTTTGTTTGCAGGGCTCTTTGAGGAGAGCAGCAGAAGAGTCTGGATGCAGTGAGGAAACTGCCCATGCCTGGAGGATTCCATGCTCCTGTGAAATTCCTAAGTGGGCTGAGCAATTCCTAAACGGGGAAAGGCCTTGCAAGGCACAAGGCAAAGTCTACTTTTCACATTACTTTCCTTCCACCTGGACTTACTCCTCCCATATTTCCAACCCGAGTTGTGCCTTTGACAAATGTTTGCTGAGTGTCTACTCCGTGCCTAACGCGACGCGTGTGCTCGGGAGACAGCGCTGAACAAATCAAGAATGACTGCCCTCTCGGAGCTTCCCTTCCGAGAGGAAAAGAGGCAGAACCGGACTACTAACCAGTCACTTAGCGATGACTGTGCCAGGCTTCAGAGGGAGAAACATAGAACAACAGAACATTTCCAGGGCAGTCGGACACAGAGGGCTCCTGGGATAGGCTTCCCGGAGAGGTGATGTTTGAGAGAAAACCAGAAATAGAGGTGAGAACCAGGTGGAGAGGGAAGGCTCCCTGCAGGGGGTGAGGAGCCCTCTCCAATGAAGGAAGTTATCGGGTCGCCCCAGAGATGGCTTCTCTGATGCACACACATGCTGACCATGCTGTGTGGGTTTAGCTCGTTTACAGGTTCTAGATCAATGAGTTCACTCCCTTGGTTGTCTTGCTATCTGGATTAGCTCCCACCACCTCCTCTAAACCTGCTGCAGACCTGCCTGGCTTTTCTCTGGGGCTCACTGCCTCCTCCTAACTTCTCATTTTGGCTGGAACTCGAGGAGTCCATCAGCGTTTTCACATGGTTGTCACTGTAGGGACCAGGGACAGGAGACAGAGAAAGAACCAGAGAGGGTAAGGAAGGCAGGGGTGAAAAATAAATGGGTTTCACAGATGAGCAAACTGCTGGCCTGAGTCGGGGCAGGATGAACCCCCGTGGGAGTGAACTAGGACACTTGGCTCTGAGCTTTGGAGCTTCTCCCACCTTTGGAGCCCATGACCCCTTCCCCAGCCAAGGGAATGACTCCATCCGAGGCTTTTAGAGGCGCCTGTACAGAGCGGGGATGTTCAGTGGATATTAGCAGGGTTGCTGTGCTGTGAGACACTTAGCCAGCACAGCAAGTACTCAGTACAACATTTTTTTTTTTTTTTTTTTGAGATGGAGTCTTGCACTATCGCCCAGGCTGGAGTGCAGTGGCGCGATCTCGGCTCATTTCAGCCTCTGCCTCCCAGGTTCCAGCGATTCTCCCTTCTCAGCCTCCCAGGTAACTGGGATGGGGTATGCAACACCATGTCCAGCAAACTTTCTGTATTTTTAGTAGAGACAGGGTTTCACCATGTTGGCCAGGCTGATCTCAAACTCTGACCTCAGGTGATCCACCTGCCTCAGCCTCCCAAAGTGTTAGGATTACAGGCATGAGCCACAATGCCCAGCCTCACATAGTTCTTAACAACAGCTACAGTAGCAGCTGTGGCTGAGAAACTGATCCTATTGTGGAGACTGAGCCAGGATCCCACTTACCTTGCCCCATTGTGAAAGCAGAGGTGAGCAGTGGGACTTCTATTTTTTTTTTTGAGACGGAGTCTTGCACTGTTGCCCAGGCTAGAGTGCAGTGGCAAGATCTTGGCTCACTGCAAGCTCCGCCTCCTGGGTTCACGCCATTCTCCTGCCTCAGCCTCCCAAGTAGCTGGGACTACAGGCGCCTGCCACCACGCTCAGCTAATTTTTTGTACTTTTTTAGTAGAGACGGGGTTCCACCGTGTTAGCCAGGATGGTCTTGATCTCCTGACCTCGTGATCCGCCCGTCTCAGCCTCCCAAAGTGCTGGGATTACAGGCGTGAGCCACCCCGCCCGGCAGGACTTCTATTTTTGGCTGTTTTGTTTTTGTGTTTGTTTTTTGGGTAGTGAAGATTTAGGAAACAGAGATCAGCAGCATAATTAAAAGACGCTAATAACAAAATCAATCTGCCAAGTAATTTTATATATAGCTGCTTTTTGCTGCATGGTAATTAGTCATAAATAATAAACAGTCGATAAAAACAAAGGTAACTGATTGGGCTTTCACACAGCCAGGCCATAGTAACATCCTTCCTGTTTTTGTCTTCTTAGTGCTCCCAGACTGGCCATGGATCAGGGCTGAGAGTTGACCTGATGCCAGGGAGCATTCAAGCACACTCAATGCTGACACTCACCTGTTGTGCCTCAGTTGCCCTGATGCCCCAGGGCGTTCCTTTCATTCTCTCATCAACCCCAGAAACTGCCATGTCCCCCCACCGTGGGGGTGTCCTTTGGCTCCA
Organism: Mandrillus leucophaeus; assembly: GCF_000951045.1. NCBI lineage: Eukaryota > Metazoa > Chordata > Mammalia > Primates > Cercopithecidae > Mandrillus > Mandrillus leucophaeus. Next base: position 3,644,534 of record NW_012100654.1, on the reverse strand, counting down.
TTCAGCTGCCCCTTTGTGTCTTCTCTGACTTCAGCCTGCCTTCCTCCTCTGTGTGCCCCTCCCCCATGTGCCAGGCTCTGCAGCAGGTGCTGGAGGGACAAAACTGAAGGATACCAGTTAGATTATCAGGATAAAACTGTGAAACATTTGGGTGTATGATGATGAAATATTCTAGCTCTGTGATGTCTCTATACACGTACATATTATTGCTCGTGACCAAGATATTTTTGTAGGACTCAAAAAGGGTTATTTTAAAAGAGAGAGAGATGAATAAGATCCAGTTCTTGATCTAAAGGAGCCAATAGACTGCGAGAGGAAACAGCCTCTATACAGCTCATCCCGACGCCCATGCTAGAGGGGCGTCTACAAAGGCCGCGGAAGCAGATGTGCAGGCAGTGCTTTCACTTGGGTGAGAAGAAAGGGGTTGGGAGACAGCTCCGAGCAAGTTTCATTGAGTTGCATCTTGAAGGGTGAGGAGGAGTTTGGCAGGTGGCAGAGAGATTATAATAATAGCTCACATTTATTGAGCACTTATGAAGCACCAGGTGCTGTTCTAAGAACTGTTTGTGTGCTGACCCATGTAACCCTTGAAACCACGCAGTAAGGCAGATGTTATTGTCTTCGTTTTTAGAGGAGGAAACAGGGTGTAGTGAGTTGAGTTTTGTTCCCACCAGAAGGATGTGTCTAGGTCCTAACCCCTGGTCCCTGTGACTGTGACTTTATTTGGAAATAAGGTCTGCAAATATAATTAAGGATGGAGATCTCATTTTCAGATCTTAAGATCTTATCATGAGATTATAATCTCAGGAGGGGGTGTAGCTCAGGGGTGGAGCACTGGACTGCAGACCAAGAGATTATAATCTCATTTCTTGATGAGATAATTTTGATTTAGGGTAGGCCCTAAATGCAATGACTGATGTTCCCATGACAGAGAAGAAAGGAGAGGGGGATTCAAGGCACAGAGACACAGGGGAGAATGCGATGTGAAGGGAGGGGCAGACACTGGAGCGAAGCTGCTGGAAGCAAAGCAAACCTGGAATCTCCAGAGGCTGGAAGCGGTGAGCAAGGGTTCCCCCTAAAGCCTTCAGAGGTAGCGTGTCCCTGCCCATAGCTTAGTTTCAGAAGCCATAGAACAAGCTCTCCTCTGGAGAATCATTGGCTTGAATCACTGTGAATGGTCACCCCCTCTTCCTCTCCCTCCCCACAACAGAAGTCTTTCAGTTCCACATCAAGGAAGGGTAAGACTACCCTCTTTCCCCATGGTAAAAATCAATGACCCAGTGAACCAGGCCCCAGACTTGCCTTAATGCACCACAAACAAGAACCCTATGAGCTGATGATACTTTCCCTGAACAGCAGGCTGTTCCCACTGGTGTGTGCCTGGGCCACCAGCAACAGTTTGACTTCAGGAGTCACTCAGTAGGGGCAGTCCTAGGGCTGAGGGAACCCCTTAAGTGAAGAGATGGGAAAAGGCTGGGTTCCTGCTTTGGGGAGGAGTCTAAGGGCTTTAGGCCAGCAGCAATGTTGGCTGCCTGTCCTGTTGGGAAGAAGAGAGACTCCCTGTCAGGCTGGTCCACACCTCCAGTGCCACTGGACCATTCAGATGGACAGTGCTGGGGCAGGCAGAGCTTTCAGGTGGACGGTGCTGGGCCAGGCCAGGGGGCAGGACTTGGGCAAGGGGCATGTTTCTGTGTCTCCGCTGTGTTTTTGTGTTTTCGCTCCTTTGTCCTGATTCTCAAGAGACGGCTAGGGACTGGTTGTTTTTTCTAGGGAAGTCAAGTCTTAGCGGTAGCAGGAAGGAGACTTGGTGCTCTCATGGGAGGTGAGAGCAGCAGCCAGGACCTGGAGAACCCGAGGATGAAGGCGGGCAAGGTTTGGAAGCCTGTGGAAAAGAAATCATATCATGTTTCCTGGGTGCCTGAGTGCTTGGGCTTGGGAACTAATGGACCACAGGGACATGCTGGGCTCCAGAAGGCCGAGTGAGCTGAGCAGCTCCACCAACCTCTCAGTGGGAATTGCCCCCACGGAGGGCCAGCTGCCCAGCTCAGGGCCTTTGTAGGGCTGAGGAGGACTGGATTCCTGTCAGGGCAGAATGTGAACAGATTTCCTCCCTTCTTTGCTTAGATTCTCCATCTACTGGTCCCTGCCTGGCATGCCTTCCCCTCCCAGGATAACTATTACATTTCTGCCAGGGTCCAAGCAAAAAAACAACACAGCTCCATTGTGTCTGGTTCTGAGAATTCTTTTTGTGACTGTCAGGTTGGTGTCAGTGTCCCTAGGAGGGGCTGAAGGAGCCCGCTAGTCCCCAGGGAAAGGGACCCAGGCTGCAGGTGCAGAAGGAGCTGTATCAGGCCCTCAAGGCTAGCACTGAGCAAGATGGCAAAATTGAGGAAGAGAGATGTGGGGATTTTATCATTTTGTGGGCACTTGAATGGATTGCTTTATGTTTGTGACAACAAAGGGAAGAGGATTTCATTGTTGAGCACTTAACTTTCTCTGTGTGATCAAAAGATTGACTTTCAAACGGGAGTTCTATCGCCAGGCGTTTGCCTATTGCGGGCGTTGTTTGGGCTCTGCCATCACGTGGTGCTCCTGGGTAACCAGCTCGGGGGCCAGGCTGGGCTGCTGCAGCTGAGAGTGATTCAAGATGGCGAGAGGAGGGCTGCCTGGGAGCTACAGGAAAAGCAGTATAATTAGCACAGTCATGAAAGGTGTAAGTTCTGGAACTCCACAGCCTCCCTTGATAGCCAGACTCTACCACTCACCTGCTGGGTGATTACGTGCCAGTTGTTTAATCTTTCCTCAACCATTCATGTTTCTTCCTCTGTAAAATGGGAGTCTCACAGTATTGATGTTGTAGAATAATTGGGAGAATTTCAGGAGTTAACATGTGAAAAATATGACCAGTGCTTGGCACGATACATGCTGAGCAGTATCAGCAGTATCCCCTGTGGTCCTGCGCAGGGGCAGACACCTGGCTTTGGGGATTTGGAGGGAGGAGGGGGAGGCATGGCATGAGATCCTGGGTGACTCCTGGGTGGAGCCCAGCCTGGGCCTGACTAGTGCCTAGCAGCCTGATGAGGCTTGTCACTTAGGAGAGTTCCTGTCCTCAAGGGTTGGAGGTGTCGCCACCTCTGGGCCCCACTGGGGGTAGCCTGTGCACACGTGCCATGTCCTGAGACCACAGAATGGGGAAGTGGCTGAGGTTCCTGCAGGGCCAGGAGAGGAGGCCACAGTCTCTGCTCTCCACTGAAACAAACTTTGTCTTTGACCATTTCATGAGCTAGGGAACAGGGCAACCCTGCAAACGAGGTATCATTTTCTCTCTATTTCTTATGTAAAAGAGGCTCAGGAAAGTGGTGAAGACAAAAAGTGGAGCAGGAGTCGAACTCAGGCCCAACTCCAAAGCATCACGAGGTTCTGTCTCCAAGGAACCAGGCAAGGGCTGGGAGATTGGTATTGGGCAAAAATGGAACCACACAAGCCAATGATATAGGGTACTCAAGAGGGGTGCGAGAAGAAGGGAGATAACTCAGAAGACTGAAGAGTGAAGAGAATGAGGAACCTGAGGGAGGAAAAGGAGAAATGAGGCTCTATGGTACGAGGGGTGTGTCCGCTCTATCTCTGCTGGAATGGAAGGCCCTAGGTATGTGGAGCTCTAAATCCAGAAATCTCCAAGGCCCAGGCAGGGAACTCAAATGAGCACACAGGCCTGGTGAGGTGACCTGGAGAACCCACTTGGAGAAAGGGGACAGCCTCCACTCAGTTCCCACGGGTGTGCCGAGGCATGCAGGAACCAGGCCCAGGCTTGCTGGAGTGCCACATCTTCTTTCCAGAGAAGCAGGAAACTAATTGTTTTAAATGTGAACTCTCATAAGTTTAAAATGCTGGTAACCAAAACAATTTAAAATATCATTTTAAGAAAAACAAAAACAAAAAGCCTACTGGCTGCCAGGATACAACCTCTCCTTTATGCCACTTGTTTACATGAGGGGCTCATGGTCCGATTGCGAGCCAATCCAGGCCTTCGCAAGACCCCAGGAGGGCAGAGTGTGTGTGTGTCAGGGAGGTGAGAACTGAGGACTCTGAGGAAGAAACATCCAGATTTCCAGAGAGAAGGAAACGGGGTAAGACCAATGCATTGCTACCAGAAGATGCAAAAGGGATGTTTGCCTTTAACCGCCAAGGTGCCTTCTACCAGCTCTTCCCTGTCACAGTGGGGCAGGGCCTTCAGCTCCACCAGAGGATATGAGGATACCCGTGCAGAGAGGGCTGAGGGAGACAGGGAGGAGGGATGCTTGGGGGCGGTGGAAGCCGCTCAGCTGGGCTGCTGAGGAGTGAATCACATTTCCATGTGATAGGTGCAGTTCACACTTTGTAAGGGAGCAGGGAGCCTGACTTTTCTAAATATACCAGGCAAGCCAAACAGCCACCTGGCTTGGGATTGACATTCCTGACAGGAGGCTGGGCAAGCCCTTGGATTCCATATCTGTAGGCTGCGTCTCAGGATGCTGCTCTGACTGGGGGAGAGTGGCTGAGGCAGGAGCTGGGCCTTCTAGAAGGTGCCCAGAGATATCAGTTCTCAGGTAAATACATGTAGGAACCTTGGGAATCCCTCACAGGCCTAGATTAAGCTGTGCAAGCACGAGCTTCCAGAGGGGTTACTGGAAACTCCTGGTGGACTTTCCTCTTTCTGTTGCCCTCGGCCCTCCCAGGGCTACCTGAAACAATGGTCCCTGGTTGTGTCCTCCAAGCGTATTCATGCCAGTATTCACGACATCCTCCTCAGGGCCTGGGAGGGTCCTCCCTAAATCCACAATCGCCTGGAAAGTCCCCTCCTGAGAGCACAGTGTGGGCAGCCCTGACTCTGCCTGCCTTGGCAGCAAGCTCAGGTCCCTAGAGGAGTAGGAAGTTACCTACCTGACTTACCCTGAAATGCCCTGCACGCCATCCTGCAGGCTGTAGGGTGGGGTGGTGGGGGGATGAGGAGCGGCTCCTATCCCTCTTTTTTTTTTTTTTTTGAGATGGAGTCTTGCTCTGTTGCCCAGGTTGGAGTGCAGTGGTGCGATCTCGGCTCACTGCAAGCTCCACCTCCTGAGTTCACGCCATTCTTCTGCCTCAGCCTCCTGAGTAACTGGGACTACAGGCGCCGGCCACCACGCCTGGCTAATTTTTGTATTTTTAGTAGAGACGGGGTTTCACAGTGTTAGCCAGGATGGTCTTGATCTCCTGACCTTGTGATCCACCTGCCTCGGCCTCCCAAAATGCTGGGATTACAGGCATGAGTCACCGTGCCCGGCCAAGTGGCCCCTATCCTCTTGGCGTCAGTTTCCAACTCTGTACAAGTGGAGGCTGGAGGTGACAATGCCAGTCTGAGGCCTCCTCCAGGCCTGGTATGGCATAGTTGCCTCGGGTACGATGTGGGCTGGAGGCTTGGGGTGCTTAGGGGGTAGGGGCAGTCTTCCATGGAGCAGGTGGGGCTGCTCTTCAGCTTACTTTGGGCATGAGGCACAGCAGCCCGAGCTGTGGGCAGGCAGCGCTCAGAGTCTGCTGCTGGACCCAGAAGGGCTTTCAGGGAAAGCTGGGGCTTGATGAGCTGCCCTAATGCTGGGAAGAAGAGGCAGCAATGACCCAAAGAAATGTGGGCAATGTAGGCTTTAGGCTGTGGGCAGAGGTGCCCCTGGCATGGCCTACCCAACCCAGCCCTGGGGAGGGGGCTCGGTCCCAGGCTTCTGCAGATAAGGACCTAGAGGCCTGTGAGAATCTTGTGAGCAGATTCTGAGTTGCCAGAAGCTCTGCTAATGACCAGTACCTGAGGATGACACTGGGTCCCAGAAAAATGTGGAGCTCAGATGCCTAGTGCTCTGAATGCAGCCTGGGCTCCAGGAGGGGGGGTCCTCCCAGCACCTCGACGTCTTATCACATTCACTGTGCTTCTCAGGAGCCCCAAGGGCTCAGAGAGGACTCCAGTCTCTAAGGAACTTCTGCAACCTTTGAGAGGCTGCCTTGGTGGGCAACCCATATGATATTCTGCCACAAATGAGGCTTGACCCTGGTGGAGGGAAACAGTTGTGGGCTTTGGGGTCAGTGAGATCTGGTTCAAATCCTGAATCATTCCTCAGAGAGACTTCACCTGACCATACTTTCTAACACATTGCCTTTCTAGGTTTCTTCACAGTCCCTTAAACTACCTGATTTAATCATCTGTTTATGAGCTTCCTGACATCTCCCAACCCCCAGTGAAAGGCTGGGCCCTGAGAATACAGTGGGAAGCAAGCCTGGAGAAGTCCTTACCCTCGGGGAGCTTTCTGTCCTTGGTGGGCAAACAGGTAAGAGGCGGCATCGAGGACTGTGATGGGGAAACATGCTCATTGTCACAGAGCAAGTTAGCAAATTATTTAAAGTGTTTTTTTTTTTTTTTTTTTTTTTGAGACAGAGTCTCGCTCTGTCACCCAGGCTGGAGTGTAGTGGCGTGATCTCAGCTCACTGCAAGCTCCACCTCCCGGGTTCACGCCATTCTCCTGCCTCAGCGTGTAACTGGGACTACAGGCGCCCGTCACCACGCCCCACTAATTTTTTGTATTTTTTTAGTGGAGACGGGGTTTCACTGTGTTAGCCAGGATGGTCTCGATCTTCCGACCTCGTGATCCGCCCACCTCGGCCTCCCAAAGTGCTGGGATTACAGGCGTGAGCCACCGCGCCTGGCCTAAAGTGGTTTTTAAAAACATTATTATGTTTTTGTAGAGGCAAGGTCTCACTGTGTTGCCCAGGCTGGTCTTGAACTCCTGGGCTTAAGTAGTCCTCCTACCTCAGCCTCCCAAAGTGCTGGGATTACAGGTCACTGCACCCAGCAAATTATTAAACATGTTGCTGGACAACACTTACGCTAAAAAATTCTTCATTGTTGTCTGAAATTCTAATTTAGCTGGGCATATTTGTTTTGACAACCCTGGCACTGTGGGAGCGTCTAGGAGGAGCACTATAGCCAGTCCTGGGACCTGGAGCAGGTATTTCCTGGAGACGGGGGCCCCAGCCACACCTGAAGGATGGGAAGGAATTAGCAAGGTGGAGGGGGAGTGAGTCTTCCAAGTGGAGGGAATGTGGTGTACAAAGGCCAGGATGTGAGAGCCAAGCACCCTGAGAGCCTGATAGGCTTTCTCAGGATGGGGAGTGGAGGGGCTGGGGACACAGGCAGGCACAGTTCGATGAAGGTCTTGGGTCATGTTCAGGAGTCTGGACTTTACCCCAAGAACAACACATTTACTGAAGGCTTTTAAGTGGAAAAAAACATGATCATCTCACATTTTGTTTTGTTTGGGTTTTTAAATTTTGAGACAGAGTCTTGCTGTGATGCCCAGGCTGGAGTGCCATGGTACAATCTCTGCTCACTGCAACCTCTGCTTCCCGGGTTCGAGCAATTCTCCTGCCTCAGCCTCCCAAGTAGCTGGAACTATGGGCATGTGCCACCATGTCTTGCTAATTTTTGTACTTTTAGTAGAGATGGGGTTTCACCATATTGGTCAGGCTAGTCTCAAACTCCTGACCTCAAGCCTTGGCCTCTCAAAGTGCTGGGATTACAGGCGTGAGCCACCACACCTGGCTACATCTTGCGTTTTTAACAGTTGATTCTGGCTGCTGTATGGAGAATGAATTTGGGAGACCAGAAGTGGAAGGCGAGAGGCTGGTTAGGAGGCTTTAGCTACCATCCAGCTGAGAGATGATGGTGGCTTGGACAAGAAAGGAGGCAGTGGAGGAGGGAAGTTGATAGATTTGATAGATTCAGTCCATCCTCAGGAGAAAGAATCAATAGGATTTAGCTACTGATTCAAAGTGAAGGGGGCTGGGGGCCAATCAGGGAGCGGAAGAGAAAAAGTGACTCCCAAGTTCTTGAGCAACTGGAGGGTGGGATGCCATTCAGTGAGGTGGGGGAGACAGGAGGAGGGGAGGAAGAGGAAGAGGAAGAAAAGATTGGTGGCAGAGGAAGAGGAGGGTGCTTCATTTTGGATAGGTTGAGCCTTAGGTGTTCATGGAATACCTCAGTGGCAATGGCCAGCAGAAGTCTGAAATGATGCAGGTCTAGACTGAGGCCTGAACCACCAGCATGGAGATGCAGCTGGAAGCCACGGGAGCCTTGCTGCTCCTCTCCAGCTCCTGCTTCAGAAGTCTGCAAGGCCGGCTGGGCAAGGATAGGGCTGAACCAGACTCTCTGGACAGGAAGCACTGGGGCCTGAGCTCAACCCTTTCCCTAGTGCTCCATCCAGTGCGGCAGCTCCCCCTGGTCCTTGTGGATGCCTGACAGGTAGGAATGTGGACTCCTGCAGCCTCACTTTCTGATTTTTCTTAGATGGTTACAGGATGTCTCTCAGTTTTAAAGAGTTTATAACTGATTCCATTTTAATACAATGTGGGCAGAATAGAATACATCTACGGGCCAGATCTGCTGTGGGGACCACTGGTCAGGGGCCTGGCTTTCGAAGTGAGAGGAGATGCTGAACAAAACCCTCAGGATCAGGTGCCTTTAAGGCAATGTTCCCCCAAATTAACCCATAAGCCCCTGCATCAGAATCACCCATGAAGTGTGCCTAAAAATGGAACCCTAAGCTCTGTCTCCAGTGATTCAGATTCAGAAGACCTGGGGAAGGTCCAGGAATCTGATTTTAACTAGTGCCATAGGTGCACACTCAAGTCTGAGAACCTCTGAGTTGGGGGTTGGCAGGGGAGACAGAGAAAGGTTGGTTTAGGCAGGAGAAAACCAAAAGATCAGGCTCTCAAAAGAAAAGGTCATTTCAGGAAAGATGGCCGGTTGATGGGAGGGAAAGATGTCGGCTTCCTGGGAAGGATTCCAAAGTCCATCTTCATTCTTCTCCGACACATCTTTTTCCTCCCCAAGGAAGAGGAATGTGGATCTTAATGTTCAGTTCTGAGATTGTGATAGAGCTGTATTTGCTAGTGGGAGTGATGGAGCCAATGGGCACTAAGAGGTCTGTGCACAGGGCTTTGGTTCCCTCTTCTCTCTCTCTTCCTAAGTGGTAAGTGGAGCAGGGTCGGCTGTCTTCTTGGATGCTTTCCTGTCCTTCCTGGCCCAGGCCCCACCAGCCGAGCATGGTGGCACATGCACTCAATCTTTATGACTTTCTGTCCTGGAGCTGAGGGTGTGTCGGAGCAGCCTTTCTCCCCATTTCAGTGGATAAGAGCTAAGTGCTGGGATGGAGAATGGGATGGGATTGGGTGAGAGGTGAATTGAGCAGGTCTCACAGTTTCCTGTGCCTAAGCCACTACCTCTCACTGGTTTAGGAAGCAGAAGTGTTCTATGAGGTTCTGCCCAGACTAGCATAATCCTACCCTAGGGCTCAAGCCAGTTAATTGCAACACTAGTCTGCTTGCTTTCCATTGATTCTTTTGTATACAACTCCACTGGGAATGCATCGAGGAGAAATGAGAGTTCTGGGCTGGGACTGGGCATTGTTGGGCCCCTCAGTCTACTCCAAAACCGTATCATTATTTCTAACATCCAGCAGGACTGCACCCCAACTTCAACCATAAGACAGGGACTAAAAAGTGTGCACTGGCTTTCATAACAAGGTCATTAGTGACCTTGAACAGAGAGAGTAGATAGGAAAAGCCAGGCTAGAGTGAGACAGCAAGAGCGCCAGGTAAGAAAGACAGAAGTGGGCCGGGTACGGTGGCTCACACCTGTAATCCCAGCACTTTGGGAGGCTGAGGCGGGTGGATCCCTCAAGGTCAGGAGTTCAAGACCAGCCTGGCCAACATGGTGAAACCTCGTCTCTACTAAAAATATAAAAATTAGCCAGGCATGGTGATGCATGCCTGTAATCCCAGCTACTGGGGAGGCTGAGGTAGGAGAATCACTTGAATCCGGGAGGCAGAGGTTGCAGTGAGCCGAGATCGTGCCACTGCACTCCAGCCTGGGTGACAGAGCAAGACTCTGTCTCAAAAAAAAAAAAAAAAAAAAAAAAAAGAAGTGCTTCATAGGTGTCTCTTCCAGAGGACAGGAGAGAGGTGGAAGTAGGGGAGGACATGGGGTCAAGGCCAACATGGGAACTGCTGGCCAAGAGGAAGTACAGAGAGAGGGAGAATCAACAGAGTGAGGTCTGTGAGGAGGGGAAAGATAAAACCATCTGGAGCACAAGGTAGGGATTAGTTTTGGTGAAAGGTCACCCCATCCATTCTAACAGGAGGAAAAGGAAAGGATGATCCCAGCATGGGCAAGTTTATAGATCTGGTGACAAAAAAAGTTGAAGGAATTACTATCTGATGGCTCTGTTTTCTCTGTGAAATTGGGGGTAATATCCTGAGCTGACAGTAAGTAAGAGACTGAAAGATGAAGTTTAAAGGGAATCATAGATAGTGTCTATGCAGGCAGTCCCAGGGTGAGGCCCAGCAGATTGATCTCAGCACCACAGCTGCTGCCAGTCCCAGCCCAGTCTGCTCAGACAAGTTCACATCAAGTGGAAGCCTCCAGCTAGTGCTGCCGACACCTGGGTTCTCAGCCTAATAATTCAATTACCTATTTGAGGATGGTGATTTCTATATATTTTTAAAGCCCCAAGGGGCTGGGCATGGTGGCTCACGCCTGTAATTCCATCACTTTGGGAGGCCAAGGCAGGAGGATGGCTTGAGCTCAGGAGTTTGGGGTCAGCCTGAGCAACATAATGAGACCCCAGCTCTACCAAAAACCTCCAAAATTGTTCAGGTGTGGTGGTACACACCTGTAGTCCCAGCTATGGGGGAGGCTGAGGTGGGAGGATTGCTTGAGCCCAGGAGGTTGGGGCTGCTGTGAGCCCTGATCATGCCACTGCATTCCAGCCTAGGTTATAGAGCAAGACCCTATCTCAAAAGAAGAAAAAAGATCCCTAGAAACAACAGAACAGAAACAAGGAAAAATCTTCCTAGAGCCCAGGCTAAACCTCCCACCTCTCATTTTTCCCCTTGGATAGGTCAATATTCCCTGATGGGGACAGCTGCCACCGATAGATTAGTATTTTTCAAAGTGTGTTCAAAGAACTTTAGCCCTGAAGACGTTTCAAGGATAAAGGTGAAAAACAGGTTTGGAAAATCCTGCATTAGCACTCCTCTTGGAGGTTGCATTCATATACAGAAAGATCTGAAACATTTAGCGGAGAGAAAACTTTAATTTTTGTTTCAGTGTTTTAAACCACAGACTCCTCTCCCTAACATGCCCATGTTCCCATGATCACTGGGAACTAAGAGTCTGTAGATTCCACTTTAACATATATTCATTAAATCAACAAATCACTTGAACATTACTATCAGCCCAGGTACAATCAACTAGTTGTGGTTAGTGAAGGACATTATTTGGTATATCCAAAGTGGTTGTCATTTAAACAACTCTCTCTTGAGGAAGATTTTCAGCCTGTTGAAGAGAGAGAATAATCTGTGGCATGAACAGAGGCATTTTAAATCTGTGAGAAAACTCACAGTCCAAGAGTCAAGTTAACTGAAATCCACAGGATAGACTGAACATGCTGCAGACAAGCATTCTCAGTCCAGACACCGCCTTATAAGGTGGCCTGACATTTTCTCATGGCCCAGGCCACCCTCCAAAAATATCCAGAGACAGAATGAGAGTGGGAACTGGCCTCCCCGAATGTTTCAAATACGAACAAGCAGGCTCTCCATGAAATAGGAGGGCTGACACCTGCTTTGCAAGCCGGCTCCAAAAGCACTCTGCTTTTCAAAACCAAGTAGTTGCAGGGTCTGTGATGGGGAGGAGGGCTCTGCAGCTGGGAGAAAATAGATTGAGCCTCGAAGCACGCACCCAAGTTGGTTTCTTTGCTCTAAAAAAAAAAGTGTTATTTCCTGTACTCCTCCAGAATATGCTTTAAAATCTCTTTGCTTTATATGGACAATAAAAGATCCGTGACCGATTTTCATTAGAGGGCTTCTGTCCCTTGCCATGTCCTTGGGATGAAGCCGTTTTCCAAACTCCTTTGGCTCTTAAGGCCCTGATTACTTGTGAGGTGCTGCCCCCCAGCGGGAAAGTCTGACTACGACAACACCGAGGGAGAAATAAAGATCCTGGCTTTAACCAAGTGCAGCCAGCATCTGGAAACACATCTGGATTGCCTCCACCCAAAGCCAAAGATAGATGTGAAAGCACTGTCATGGTGACAAGTCTGGAAGCTCTGAAATTAGGGAGCAGAAAGCGTGACTTCCAAACAAAAATATTTATGAAATGGGCACTGGGTGCTTATATACACAGCCTTTCACATTCTTATTTTTGCTCACCAAATGAGATTTTAGGGTGAATTGCCTTTTGTGGGAAGGATTATTTTTGGTATTGAGACTTGCCCTCATAGCACTAATATATCTTTGAATTAAAAGAAGTAATGGTCAAATAACCACATGGCTGTCTCTTCTAATCTGGTTCTGTTATAGGCAGAGAAATGTTAATAGGTATGGCTATTTTTGGTAATAGTTGCTTAGAACAGTTTCTTCACCATTAAACTGTATGACAAAGAGCCAGGCTATTTGTGAGGCTGGGATTTTTTTTCCTTTCAATAATAAAAGGAATTGCAAAGCTAGTCCTCATTCTTGTTAAAGGGAACAGAAAAACACAGCAGTATTTTTGGAATGCTGTGTAACAGTAGGTCTCTTAATTATACCAATGCTAATTCGTCCAGGCTAAGGCTTATATTAACATAGTACACATAATTGCCACAAAATATGACAATGACAAATTGGAAAGCCCTGGTCTCCCATTACCATGCTAACATTGTAAAAGTTGTGTTTTCTGAGTAGCCTGTACTATTAACTTTACCATCTGTTCCTCAGTTTCAGTTGCAATACTTTTTTCATAAATGAAAAAGCCAACCTCTGAAGCTGAATAGGCTCTACACGAGGAGACAGGTGGTCTAACCTCTATGCTGGGAACATCTAGACCGTAATCAGACGGCATTTAGAAGGGAAGTGTTCCCCTTTGGAACAAAGACCACATTCTTAGGCTGTGGTGATGATCTGAGAAAGAGCCGGCAGGCTCAGATGGGGAGCACATCACTGCTGCAGGCACCATGATCAAGAGGTCACTAGGAAAAGTAACTAGGACATACCCAGCACCGGAGGCCTAGAGCTAGATCAGCTGTGACCTAGCAGAGGACACCCCAAGGCAGTGTCCTTCCCACCACTTCTTACTGCCAGCCTGAGTGAGGGGGGCCGTTCCTGGGATTCCTGTGTTTGGAAGCATTTTCAGGATGAAGTACTTGAACTTCACCACATCTTGCTTTAATATAAGATGAACAGTGCTGGGCAACAGGATCTCCCCACTGAACTTCTGTTAGAAAAGTTACACTAACAGACTGGGCGTGGTGGCTCATGCCGGTAATCCCAGCACTTTGGGAGGCTGAGGTGGGTGGACCACCTGAGGTCACGAGTTCGAGACCAGCATGGTCAACATGGTGAAACCCTGTCTCTACTAAAAATACAAAAATTAGCCGGGTGTGGTGGTGGGCGCCTGTAATCCCAGCTACTTGGGAGGCTGAGGAAGAAACATCGCTTGAACCTGGGAGGTGGAGGTTGCAGTGAGCCGAGATTGTGCCTTTGCACTCTAGCCTGGGCAACAGCAGCGAAACTCTGTCTCAAAACAAAAAAAGAAAAGTTACACTAACAAAACCCCAGCTTGTTATAAGACAAGGGTCCTCAACCCTGTGCTGATTAATATCTCAGATTCTCTGGTCACTTGCATGAGGAACCCCTTGTCCCTCTGCAGCCAGCTTGCAGACTGGCTTAGCCTGAAGACTGACTGGCAGGGAAGGACTTTTTGGAAACCTCTTAATATAGTCTGTCTTTCCTGTAAGTGCAGAACCATTATGAATAGCAGAATTAGATTTTAAAATTGTTAAAGAGCTGGAGTCCGTAATTGAACTGAAATTCTCCCATATTCCTGAAACACCACATTCAGGCCTACTGACTATGAAAAATCATTGCACTCACTGGTAGGTATTTCAAATCCAGGCAGAGCACACATCAGTTTATTTTGAAATGCAACACAGATCAGTATTTTATGAATACAACTTATTACCACATTAACATTATCAGGTAAAAACAGCTTTCAAATGCATGCATAGAAAGTTAAGCATAGTCTCTGGACTCCTTATTTCTAAATATACAAAAAATACATTTAAATTATATAATTTTAGTGAATCAAAGACTTATAAAATTACAATTTTGGTTTTCACAACATAGAAAAAATACAAAAATGACTATATATACGGTTGTATAATTTTTTACCCAAATTTCAAAGGAGCAGTATGTATTGAATTTAATGTTTTATCTGAAACTCAGAACTGCAAGTAATTTGCAGGTTGGACCACATCAATGCCAACCTTTTATTATAAATGAATAACCAAAAAAATAAGTGAAAAATGAGGGCATGATCTCTTCTTATACCTCTTCAACTCTCCAGCACCTAAACCTTTCCTGTCAGAAGTCTGCTCTGGAGACAGTTTTTCATCTGCAAGGCCAGTGCTTTATTCCATGACTAACTCTCCATGGTGCCTCTAGGTAACGGTTGGTACATGTTAAATGAATGAGCCCAACCTCAGCAAACATAACGCAGCAAGATGCAGATTAGCAGTCTTTGCCGACAAAAGCACTACTGCGGACCTCAAAGAATTCTCTCTGTCAGAAGAAGGCCCCCACGGAGGGGATCTGAAACACACAATCAAGTGGGTAGTTGGGAAGATGATGCCTTTGACTATGCCCTGAAATGAAACCGCTAAGTCTGACAAAATACCCACAAAAACATGACATTCCTTGTTCACACTTTATTAAGAAGGTGTGACATTTGGTGGTGTGGTTGTTCTCAATTTATAAAAGAATAAATGACTTCAAAGGAGAAATGAATTCATGTTAGGGATAAAGAAACCAGTTAGAGAGGTTATTGAAGGACACAGTGACATGCCTTACTTATCTGCCATAAGTATTCTAAATGTTGATGTACAAAAATACACACTGGGGTTGAGACCCTTTTTGAAAAGGGAGCTGTATGCTGTGTTCTCATTGCCAAAGTTCAATTCAATGCAACAGCACTGTTTGCAACAGAATGTTTTTCATAAGTAGTGACAAATTATAATAAAGCGGCCCAAATAAAACCCCCAGTCCAGCAACCCTGGAAAAGCTGTATTTTTCATCCTGACTTCTAGAATTTTCCCAAAAACAACTGAAAAAATCTAACAGAATAAAGTAATATGACAAATATAACCCAAGTTGATTCTATTTTATAGTAGAAATACATTATGGAAGAATAAAACGAGAGAAAAGGCATGAAAAAATCTTTCCCACATATTTTGTCTATCAAATACAAGAATAGATTCTAATCTCAACACGCCCAAGTTGAGTGCTGACTTTAAGAAGCAGAATTTTAAAGTTCAATTCAAAAATAATTTATTACACACCTGCCTGCATTAAATTTTCAAACTTCTATAAAAATAAGCACTTAAAAATTTAATTTTCCAGGGGCCGGGCACAATGGCTCACGCCTGTAATCCCAGCACTTTGGGAGGCCGAGGCGGGCAGATCATGAGGTCAGGAGATCGAGACCATCCTGGCTAACACGGTGAAACCCCGTCTCTACCTAAAATACAAAAAAAAATTAGCCGGGTGTGGTGGCACACACCTGTAGTCCCAGCTACTCGGGAGGCTGAGGCAGGAGGATGGCATGAACCCGGGAGGTGGAGCTTGCAGTGAGCCGAGATCACGCCACTGCACTCTAGCCTGGGCAACAGAGTGAGACTCCGTCTCAAAAGAGAAAAAAAAAATTTAGTTTTCCAGTATGAGTTTTCTGATATTCGCAATTATACTTTAAATGACAACTACTCAATAAGCTAAACTTTTAAAGTCTTAAAGTTCAACATCAACCCCCCCCCAAAAAAAAAAAAAAAAGCTGCAGGGGGTGGGGGAGGAAAAAAGGCTCCATAAAGATACTGTGCTATTTAATACTTAATGGACATCTAAACTTGGGCTTTCACATTTTCATCCAACTCTTTCTTATTTTTTTTTTCAGTTTACCTACAGTTGCAGTACCAGCCCTTTCTTGAGGAGTTTTAAACGCATGGTTGAGCAATTAAATCATATGAGGATGTGATATGGATGAGATAATGTCGGTAGGACCAAACTATTTCTTGGCTGCTCCAACATGCGGAGATGATACTGCTTTTAGCTCATGATGGCCCAAGTGGAATGTTTTACTGCCTATGGACTTATAGCTTGGTGGAAATTAACATAGGACCTTAATTAGCAAAAGTATCCAAACAGAAGAGCGAATGAAAATTAAAAAATAAAACAATAATGGTGTATAAACCTATTCCTGAATGTTTTCTGACTACCTTTCTAAAGCAACACGTTCCATGTGCTTTCAGTAACAGAGCCTCCATTCCTACGTGGCTGGATCAGCTTCTTCAGGGTCATCAGTGCATCAGTGAGAATAGCTACTGGCAAACACGTTACTCAGAGGTGTTCTGAGAACAGTGCTGTGAAAAGGACTTGTCGCTTATGAGCTATTGAGCTCCCCCTTTCTGAGACCTGTCATTTTGTTAAGATATGATTGAGGCTGAGCTCCAGATAAGATATATTCTTTACGGTATACACATACTCATTAGATTCAAGCACGTTTCTTAGTGGCAGGCAGTAATGACTCAATTTAAAACAAACAAAAGGGTTCTAAGTTGTTTTCTGATTATAGGCACTACCCCGAAGCTTCATAGGTATATACGTTTTATAATTCATTCATTAGATATGAGGGGATAGGTCCCAGCCATAACTTCAGAGCATTCCAGAGAACAGAGTTTGCCGCTTCAAAAATACAAATAGTTTCCAGCATGCAGTCAAGCACTTTGACAAGGGAATGCTAAACACACTGCAGACTGAAACATAACTATACTGCAAGCTGGGCTATTCGGTTGGTACGACTTCATTATTCAGACTGTAACTCTCAAGTACTTAGTGTTACAGGTCTTTACTGATCAGATACATGAAGGACACAGAAGGACATAAAATGTCAAATCCCTTTCTAGTGCCATCATAAATATTAGGAACTTCTGGTTGAAAGAGCATGCTGAGATGAACTGGCTAGGGTGTTTTATGTAACAATCTTTTTCTAAAATAAAATCTCAGGCCCACGTGACACTGGATTTTTGTTTTAGTTTTGTTTGAATATTTTAAAAATAGTTCTTACTTATTTTCTATGAAACGTATTGGGAACTCAAAAAGTCTGCAGCATTTTTTGATCATTGAAAAGTTTGTTTTGGTGGGAGGTGCAGAAAGCAGGAACTATTCAAATTTCTTGTGCTCTTCAGTATGAGAAAGGATCTTTCTTCTCTGGTGTATCATGTGGAAATACAACTGGGGAAAAACTGAAAAGAAAAGAAAAGTTGGTTAAGAGGATGGTTTAAAATTCCATGCTCTATTTAAAGCATATGAACTTGAGGTCCTCTCTAACCCTCTGACTAATTTCTCATCCAGCAACCAAGGAAGGTAACAAAGTGGGCTTGGGGAAAGGGAGAAAAAACACAGAGAGACTTACCATCTTTCTTTTCCTGCCTTAGCTGAGGGAAAAAGTGGTGTGGAATACAGTGACAGACACTATTGTCACTATCATGACCTATCTCGATGCCACACAGCAGCCAAATAATATTCTTTCATGTATTATCTCCACATTTATTCTGACTAACTTCACAACAACCAGGTGAAGAATTCTAGTGATGAAGTTATTATTCCTATTTCAAAGAGGAGGAATCTGAGCTCCAGAGAGGGTGAGCAACTTGCCTGGGGTCTCATAGTAAGTCCCGGACAGAATTGGGACCAGGCTCTTGGCTCCTGACCCTCAGCCTAGCCCCATCTGGTCCCAGGACAGGTGGTTCTTTGGGAAGAACAACCTCTCTTGGGAAGTAATTTTGGGTAAAGACTTGAGGAGGAGGAGGAGGAATGCCACATTTGCTTTGAACACAACTAAGCCAAGTTTGGATGTTAAAAAAAAAAAAAAAAGGCCTTATGAAATGCAAGCCAGTGTCTTAGGCACTGGGGATTCTTCTGTTCTTGGTCATTTCACAGAATACTTCAAAAAGCACTGGTTCTCAAATGAATGGGGTGGTACTGCCTCCCTCAGAACTATTTGGAACTATTTCGACAGTTTGACTATTTGGAAATAAGGGAGAAAGGGAAAGGGTACTGGCAGTTGGCATATGAGACCAGGGATGCTAAAACATGCCACAATGTATGACAGTACCCACTACTAAGAAGTATCCCACCCAAAATGCCTATAGTGTCCCTCTAGGAAGTACCAGTTTGAGCCACCCAGACTTCACAAGGTTACTGTGTGTAAACAACTCCAGGTGAAATGCTCTTTGTTGTACAATACCCTTCCTCTCCTCATCTCTCCAACAGCTCCAATCTTTATTTTATTGATATTACTTTTTTAGACAGGGTCTTGCTTTGTCACCCAGGCTGGTGTGCAGTGCTGTGATCTTGGCTCATGGCCTGGACCTCCGGGGTTCAGTCAATCCTCCCGGCTCAGCCTCCTGAGTAGCTGGGACTACAGGTGCACACCACTTCACATCCGACTAATTTTGCATTTTTTGTAGAGATGGGATCTCCCTATGTTGCCCAGGCTTGTCTGGAACCCCTGGGGTCAAGGGGTGTGCCCACCTCAGCCTCCCAAAGTGCTAAGACTATAGGCATGAGCTACCAAGCCCAGCCCAGTCTCTCTTTTTCAGACGGTCACGCATATTTTTGGAAGATGATTTCTACTACTCCCAACTCTCTCCTGACAAGTTTCTTCCTTTTTAAATGGGTTCCAAGCTGGCCAAATTTCAAATGATCCTCCCAAAGCACGCCGGGACACCAGTGCATGTGTGACAAAGATCTGCCAACCTGCAGAGGAGGCAGCATGTGGAACAGGGCTGCCGTCCACGCCATTGCTACTGCCAGGCAGGACGCTGTTCACAGGAAAGACCTCACTTAAACATATAATTCAACAGGCAGAGAACTATTTTGGCATGAAAGCCAGAAAATCTGACAAGCTCTATAATCTAAAAACTGGAAGTCAAGATATAATTAAACCATAAGGAATGTTAATTGTAATCGTTTAAAAATGTGGGGCCAGTCCCATTTCTATAGATTTACTGTAGCGAAGGGAAACTGTGAGCTGGGCACGCTCAAAACCTTCCACTGGTTGCATTTGTGTTCACACAACCGGCAGCTGCAGCCTCACAGCTGGCTCAGATGGCCCGGGGGAGAATAATGACCTGGAAGTTATGCATTAAGCCCTTGGTGGCAGTTCAAGGAAGAAGATGGCCATGCAGACGTTCATTTCCACGGGCAGGGCCTGCCACCTACCAGAGGGGTCAGATGATGGTGCTTTCACTCCTTTACATCTCCCAGAGATTCCTCAGTACCCAGAGAAAGGAATCTGGATGGGAGGCCAAGGGCCTAGGGTGCCTGGCCTATTTTCCACAGTTCAGGCAGTGGCCTTCTGGCTGACCAGAACTGTGATTCTGTCTCCATCTGAATCACCTACATGTTCAGACTGAACTCGACCATGACACTGAAAGCTTTCCAGATGCATGGCTGCTACTTTTAACAACATGAGCTACACTGAGGAATAGCACTGAAAAAACCCCTCAACCTGAGAACAGGCTATTGAGAATTCCACCTTCTGTTCTCCCAGTTCAGGGGACACAGAATGGGGACACTGCTGGGCACGTGTGTGTGTCGGTCCCTGTGTGTTGGGGGTCAGCGGGGTGTGGGTGCTGCTGGGCCCTCCTTTCTTTAAGAAGATGGCCAGCCCTCTTGGGGCTCTCTTCCCCTGTGGGGAGAGAACTGTGGAGGGCGAGAGCACCAGATACGCTCTCTGCCTGGGCCAAGTCTCCTTGGTTGCTCTAAAAATCAGAGGTGTGGTTACGGTTACTGACAACCCGGAAAGTGCCAGCTTCTCCAGGTCCTCACCCCTCATCAATGTATCTTGCCCTTTTTTGGCTCCCTCCCCCATAACCAATTTTCACCAATTTGGGGGTGGAATGTAAACAGGCCGTAGACATCTACTGAGTCCTGCAGGGACTGTGTTGTACTAATCCTGTATATATTGCAACTACAGCAGAATAGGACAGGAGCACCTGGCCAAGGCACCCCAATATGAGGAAACTCCTGGGGCCAAGTCTCATGAGCCACAATTTAGGCTATGTGTGCAACAACGCAACAATGGATGAGGCCCATGAAAAGGAGGTGTTACTTTATATAATACATGTGTATCATCAACTTGCCATTAAAGATTAAAAGAACACTACCTTGTAGAAAGAAAACCAAATTTGTTAAAGGAGACTGCATGTCAACAGCAACCTCCTAATTCTGCATTTTCTTCTGATAAATATAAAGCTTTGGAAAGTTGGAAACGTGCAGCTGGCCAGAATGAACTGTACACTCTGGCCTCAACAGTAACAACCTGAACCCCTGAGGACATCCAGAGCTGCTGGCTCAGGCCAGAGCACAGTGAGGCCAGCAGGCACCAGGTGACTCGCATCAGGATAGGTGGTCTGTGTGCCATCTTGAACCTGGGGGAGGAGTCCGAGGTTTGCAGGGAATCTTTTAATCATTATTTGAGATCCACCTTTTTCCCTGGTCTACAAGAGGTAAGCTGCCTTAGAAAAAGAAATTATGTTAGACTTTAACTGAGCCAAGTTCTCTTACCAAAAGGAGGCTGGGACTGCAAGGGGGAATTACTTAAGGTAAAGAAAGCAGACTTCTGTTGGGAGGAGAGTCCTTTCCTACTCTCTAAAACAGGGGTACCCAACCCCTACCTGTTGGAACCGAGCTGCACAGCGGGAGGTGAGTGGTGGGCAAATGAGCATTACTGCCTGAGTTCTGCCTCCTGTCAGACCGGCTGTGGCTTTGGATTCTCACAGAAGTGTGAACCCTGTTGTAAACTGCACATTCAAGGGATCTAGGTTATATGTTTCTTATGAGAATCTAATGCCTGATGATCTAAGGTAGAACAGTTTCATCCTGAAACCATCCCCCGCACCGCCCAGGGAAAAACTGTCTTCCATGAAACTGGTCCCTGGTGCCAAAAAGGTTGTGGGGACTGCTGCTCTAGAAGACAACTGGCTCTGGGGTCAGTGTCTTCTCTTTCCTCTATCTCTTTCGAGCTCACAGCAGTGGGTTTCCCTCAGGAACGCTATCGTCATGGAGGCCGCATGTGGTACCCAGGCACTGTCACTACACCAAGAGCTCAGAAGGAAGAGGCAAAGCTCAGCACTGGTTGGCTACCAGAGCACAAAGAGACAAACATGCAGACAGATGGAGGCTGCCCTGGGGAGTAGTTCCTGGAAGGAAGCCCTGCTTCCTAGAGAGGTTGGAAGTCTTGCAGGAACTCTCAGGTAGGAACTCCTAGATTTTTGTCAATGTGGAAGCAGCTTGTTATGGATCTGATTTCATAAAAACCTCCCTGCCTCTCTCCCAGTCACCCAGTATGGTACATGTCTCCTATTCATTTGACCATGGTGAATTCAAATAAAGCCTGTGGTGCCCACTGGGATAATATGTGTTAGTTACTCTGAGTGTGGTAAAACTGCAACTGTGAACTGCTGCTCTAGAGACTGGAAAATGAAACTCTTAAAAAAAAACAAAATTAGAAAGGTGAAAAACTATTAGTTAATTTTTATTACTTAAACATTTAGATGATTTCACATTTATCGTCTGTTGGAAAATCAACTACTTTTTACATTTGAAGAGAGATGGCCTCTGGTTGCTATGATTCCAGCACTAGAGAGGAGGACTCGATCAGGAATAAAGAGTGGAAAATGAATCATGAAGCAGAACTGTATCCAAGAATTTCTGCAAGATAAACACTCACATGAAATCTAGATGTAGTTTTTTTCTCACAAAGCATGAAATGCAATTTTCCACAGAGGGACACAAGCATGTCACTTTGTTAGGATGATTCATTCTGGTGATGCCGTGGAATGAAGAGAAGTCCAACCCTGTCTGAATTTAACCTGGGGTTTAGGGAAGAATATAGCATCTTTTCTAGATTAAAATAAGATTCAGAGTTACAATGGTTATAGAAATAGCTAAATGAGAAGAACCACTAACATTGTATGTCCTTGGTTATAAGAAGATCTTTTGGTATGCAAAAATCAATCACAGGATTTATAAATGAACATCAGAATTCCAGCATAGGACTAAACTCTTCATCCTCAGAAAGTAGGGCTCACTTCACAGAGACATCAAACGTGTCTTTTTCTCTGTCACTGAATACACTGATAGGCACATTTGATTATCCATATACTTAAATCTTCAGCAGTACTATTAAAATAATTAAAAACCATCTTGAAGAGAACACTGTGTCCCAATCAGTGCTCAACAAGAAAATGAAAAATGTGGAAAAAAGTAAATCTATTATTATTTTGTTATGTTTCTAGTTAACTATCAATCAATTCAAAATGAAGTTAAATGTCTATTTCGATATAGTAACCAATGCAAAAGTCTTTTTACCATATTTTTCAAATACCGTAACAAGCAGTTCTTAAGAGAGAGAAAACTACAATCAAGGTAAGGCCTTTAATGGCTTTTTTGTTTTCCATTCAGTACTTTCCCCAATATATACTTAACCTAGCCTTGTACTCAGTTTCAAACCCACATGCTGAGAAGGGCTGCATTTTGGCAACTGTATTGAGAAGGGTTCATCTTTATTCAATTACTACTGGAAAAAATTCCCTTTGATAGTCAGCATTCAAAAAAACCAAGAAGAATTCCCAATAAATGAGATTTACATTTACTTGGATATAGTGCAAAAACAGTCAAAGATATTTAACTCTAGTTATTGTAGAGCCAAATTTTAAAACATAATTAAACATATGCATAACTGTTTACTTACTTGGAATGTAGGAGATCATTATTAGAATCAGGAATGCATGGTAGTCAAAAGAGAAATTGTATTTGTTGGGTAAACTGATGGAATACAGGCCAGCTTGTCTGACAAAGGGCAGAGCTGCGTATATTGTGAGCAGTTCTCCTGACACTCCCATTGGGTACAGCACAATGAAAAGTGTGTACCTAAAGCAAAACAAAATATTTATTACTGAGGCTCAAAGTCAGCTTTAGGAGGAAGCTGCACTTCCCACCCTTCTAATCAGTCCTGGTCTTTTAGAAAATGATTGTTTATACATTTTTCTGTTTACCTGCTATTCAGATTCAGGTTTTACAAGCCAGTTTTTGAAACCAGCCTACAGCAGGTATATGTTTCCAAATGGTCTAACGACAAAATAAAGTCTGTTCAGGCAGTCTCAAAATTTGGTCTGACGAAATAAACAACTCTTCAAAATTATGCTCTAAAATAACTAAAGTGATGCCAAATGCTGGTAAAGTAGGGGAACTGAGTCATGGTTTATATTGAAGGGTCCTGCCCTGTGGGTCTTGGGATGGGGTTGGGGTGGTAGTGGCGGAGGTGTTGGAACATGTGGTCTAGGAATTCCACACCACACGCAAAGACTGAACAACAACAAAAATAGCACAAACATCTGTATACTGCTACTATTTTTCAAATGTTTGTACATGCTATTGTGAAAAATTAAATATATGCAATTAAAAAAATTTAAAATTCATAATAGCTTTTGGTTACTATGTAATTTTCCAATCAAAACACCCCACAATTACGATTATCGTCACATGGGAGGGGAATCTGCATAATTTTTCTCTCTTTAAAAATGAGTTCTCCACATTCCTCAAAGAATTCAGAGAGCAGTCACTGCCCTATGGAACTGTAAGCCGCTGTAAGTATTGCTAAAGGAATCATCAGCTCAGACTTTCAACAGCCTTTGGCTGTTTGTGGCTCACAATGTGCAACAGACTACAAACTTCTGTGTACAGGAATTGTGTTGAAGATCTCTGAAGTGGAAAGGAAGACATATTCCCCACTGCCAATTTTAGCCACACTAAGTAGGATGGTGGAAAAAAATCTTTCAGAGGCCGTGGAGAACAGTGGACGAAAGAATCTTTCTCCAACAGTAAAATCAGGGCTTGGTCAACAGACTTCCCTAACAATCAGGGTAAACAGCTTTCACAGTGGCTGTCCAGGTTGGTTAGTAACTGCTCTGTTTCCCATTCTTCCCCTTTCCTAATAAAAATGTTCATTGCAAATGAGAAAAACAATAAAAATAACGAAGGAGTTCCCATACTCGAAATGTTGGAAACAATTGGATTATGTCCCTAATTTAATTACTGAACTCATAAATAGTCTAGGAACCACTGCTTTCTTTCCACCAAATAAGGCGTTTCAGCTCCAGGGACAACTGGATCCTTGTGCTTTGTCACTCTCCCTCAAAGTCTTTCCCAGCTCAGAAAACTGCCTACAACTGTCTCATGGACTCATTAAGGTAAGCAGATGAACAACTAGCCTTTTACCAAAGTCATCATTACTTGTAAAAACAAAGCAAAATAACAGCGATACACTAAAACTGCCATGTAATGCTTGTTATTACCTAAAAATTAATTTAAGAGTCACAGCTTCTTGGCAAAATTGAGACTAGGAGAATAGGACTCGGTCCAAAAACACCCATCACAATGGCAGAAGCTCATCAGTAAAATGTGATGATATGGACAAAAAAGGGATGTTACAGCAAATCTCTATTGATTGCTACTTGGTGATGAAATTTTTTTTTTTTTTTTGAGATGGAGTCTCGCTCTGTCGCCCAGGCTGGAGTGCAGTGGCCGGATCTCAGCTCACTGCAAGCTCCGCCTCCTGGGTTTACGGCATTCTCCTGCCTCAGCCTCCCGAGAAGCTGGGACTACAGGTGCCCACCACCGCGCCCGGCTAATTTTTTTTGTATTTTTTAGTAGAGATGGGGTTTCCCCGTGTTAGTGATCCGCCCATCTCGGCCTCCCAAAGTGCTGGGATTACAGGCTTGAGCCACCGCGCCCGGCCAGTGATGAAATTTTTTTAAAAAAGAAAATACTGTATAATTTAATTGAAAAGAACTGAGTCCAATTAAAATAATTTAAGTAAAATATAAAAACCTTAAAACAGTATTTCCGTTAGTCAAAGTTAAGTACAGAGTCCTATTCTGATGAAATCTACAGACAAGATTTCTACCCAACCCCTGTATCAATTTTATTTTTAGAAACTTGGAGGCAATATTTAGGCAATAAAAGGTAAATGCAATGACAGACCATTTCAAAAGTGAGCCTTCATTCCATGTGCTTTTTTACCTGGCCCATTTGATGAGGTAAGGCAGATGGTTTAACAGACTGAATGTATAAAAGGAGTAACGGATGATTTCCGTGATCGTCCAGGCAATAACAAACAGGAGGACACTGTCTTCACTCTGTACCTGAAGGAAGAGGAAAACAAAAGAAAAAAACCACACAGATAACGTTAATGAAGACAGTGTGCAGCACCCGGCAGAGCCAGGGAGTGAGTCGGCACAGCTGCTGGTCTCTATCCTCAGGGCCCCTGTACAGCAGAAAGAGCTTGTGTGTAAAGGAGCTGGGGCCTAGGATGACAGCTGTGTACATTCCAGAGATGAGGGCCAAGTGCGAAGGGCCTCAGTCACCAGGAGCGAGAGCAGCAGGGCAGGGTAACAAACACGAGAGGTGGGAGTTTTGCAGGTTTGCCAGCCTCATGCGGAGAATGTGGACTGATGTCAGTGGGAGCCAACAGCAGTTAGGTAAGGAAGGTGGGAGGGCAGAGTGGTGGAGAGCTTGGGATCCATTACCAAGAATTTTTCTTGATTTGCGTGACAGCTGCGAACTCAAGACAATTTCAGAAAAGGGGAATGTAAGGATTAAAGCACAACTGGGCTGGGTGCAATGGCTCACGCTTGTAATCCCAGCACTTTGGGAGGCTGAGGTGGGTGGATCACATGAGGTCAGAAGTTTGAGACCAGCCTGGCCAACATGGCGACACCCTGTTTCTACTAAAAATACAAAAAATTAGCCAAGTGTGGTGGCACATGCCTGTAATCCCAGTTACTCAGGAGGCTCAGGCAGGAGAATTGCTTGAACCCGGGAGGCGGAGGCGGCAGTGCGCCACTGCACCACAGCCTGGGTGACAGAGTGAGACTGTCTCAAAAAAAAAAAAAAAAAAAAAGCACAACTGAAGATGAGGCTAGCTCACAGAGCCAGAAGAATTCCAGTGAGGGGAGGGCTGGGGACCATCTGCAAGGCAAGGGCCCATTTATTTCCTCCCATTAGAGACTTCTTCCCCCAGAGGAGGCCTGCATTAACTCCTCTATGATTAGGGAAGCTTCCACACCGTTCCCAGGAGGCAGTTAGAGCCAGAGAGCTTTGAAATCTCCAGCCTCCTCTGAAGTTGCTTTTATGCTGAAAAAAACAATAAAGGTTTAAAAGAGCCCCTAGGTGATTTTTAAGGAGGTTTTCTCTTGTATTGAAAATTTACTGCTGTGGCTTTAACTTTCAGCACCTCCCCCAATCCCTTCCCAGCTGGGTTTGTAATGAACTTTTGTGCTTGAAAATCAACAAGAAATACCCTTGCACCCTAATTCATATTAGTTTCCATATATCCAAAAAAACAAAAAAACAGTCCAAGAGTCGGACATAAATAAGAAATCCCACCCCATAAACCGAACAAATCTTGACAAGATGGACTTTCTGTCCCATTCCTAATACCTAATACAGCGAGGGAATGGCATTCTAGCCTTAACTTTTGCTTCTTTCCATTTGCAATGTTAATAGTTTTTAGCACTTACATTCTTCCTCAGAAAGTGTACATGGAGCGATCCACCTACACAATGAAATAAGTAGTCATTTACATATCTATTAACTAAATTGCTCTGACAAAGAATTTCATAAATGCACAGTTACTATTCTCTAAAAATAATAAGAATTTCATACTGTCAAGAGCAAGAGTACTTTCTGTTTTCCTGGTGCTCTCATATTAGCCAAAGTAAAGCAAAAGCCAAACACCTCTAAAGCTTTCATGGAGAGATTTTTCAGTCTGTCTCCAAATCCTTACTTGAATCCATCTATAACAAAATATAATATAAATATAAAAGCACACTTTGCTTTTTGATGTATTTTATAATCCTCCTTATCTTAAGGAGATATGTTTTTACAGTTATGAGTGGAAGCCTTGCCTAAAGAGCTCTGGGTTATAATAGGAAGTTCCTTTAATATTTTGTACTGTAAACATCTTGAAAGCAGGGAACGTGTTTTATTCATCTTCTGTTTTTCAAAAACACTTTGTGCTTTTCACAAGTAAGAGCTCAATAAATAACTGCGGAGTAAATGAATTCAGTCCTAATTGGGTTACTCCGAGACTCAGTTGCCTTCTTTAAGGTGCCTGATAGTTTCTGTGTAGTCTTAGTGACCTTCAAATAGGCAAAAACAAACAAACAAAACTTGAAACCCCCCCAAACCTCCTGCTTTGACCCAGCCTAGAGGTTGGTTATTATTCACCTCCCATCCATCCCCAAGTTAGATCTTAGCCAAAAGAACTATGACAAACTCAGACTAAGTATGAAAGCAGTCTGTTCCCAGAGTCTAGCTGTGAAGACGATGGCATAAGTCTTTTTTAAAATACTAGGGATGCAGGAAATGACCATTTTGTGCAAAATGATATCTTCCAATCAATAGGAAATGCAACATTGTTATCAAGAAGGGATTTGGATAAAGAGATTGACATTATGTGATTTATAGATAATTATAAACCAATAACACAAAACGGGCAGTTAAAACCAGTATGATCAATGAGACTCGAAGAGATATTTGTACACTCATGTTTATAGCAGCATTATTCACAACAGTCAAAGGGCAAAGAAACCCAGGTGTGTACTGATGGATGGATAAGCAAGATGTGGTCTATACATACAATGGAGTATTATTATATACATACAGTGGAGTATTATTCAGCCTTAAAAGGGAGGAAATTCTTACACATGCTGCAACATGGATGAACCCTGAAGACATCATGCTAAGTAAAATAAGCCAGTCACAAAAAGGTGAATACTGTGTGATTCTACTCATATGTGGTACCTAGGGTGAGGCAGAGACAAAAAGTAGAGACAGAAGGTTGCCAGCAGCTGGGAAGATGGGAAATAGAGAATTATTGTTTAATTGGTATGGAGTTCCAGTTTGGGAGGATTAAAAAAGTTCTGGAGATGGATGGTGATGATGGTTGTACAACAATGGGAAAGTATTTCTGCAACTGAACTATACACTTAAAAGTGGTAAAATGGTAAATGTTATATGTATTTTACCACAATAAAAAATAAATGAAAAAACCCTCCAAACAGCCCTCAGTAACATAAATTTAATAAGTCTAAATGTAATTACATGACTTAGCAACAACAAAATGACTCCAGATCAGAATGGAGAAGACCCACCTTATGAAATCAAGAGATCTGGAGTCTTTGGTGAACCATAAGCCTCACAGGAGCCAACAGGGTGTGAAGTGGCTGTTCAAACAAACAACACTCCAGGATTCAGCTACGTTAACAGTCTTATCCCAAGTACTACACTGTAAATAGATGAGACCCCACTTACGGAACAGAGTCTGCTAGAAGAACTCCTCAACTAGCAGAGCTGACTTTGGAAAAGGAAAGAGAGGGTAAGTACTTTAAAATATGTAAAAGGATACAAAGAGAGGGTAAGTACTTTAAAATATGTAAAAGGATACCATAAGCAAGAGGCAGATGGACATGAGACTAGTAAAACTGGCAGGGAGTAAAATGCTGGGTTCAACCTAAGAAAAACTGAGTAACAAACCAAGTGACTAATCACATAGGCCACCGCAAAAAAGTCGTGTGCTTGTAGGCCCTGGACACATCCCAACCAAGACTGCCCAGGAAGGTCCTACCAAGGACAGGGGGCTGAGCTGGCCTGGGGCGGCCAGGGCTGCTGCTGTTCTTTGGAAAGGTGTGTGCCCATGATCCCTCCACGGGCAAGGCGTGAAACGCTGGCTAATACTGACTTCCTTGCATGAGCTGAAATTTTTCTAGTTGGTGAAAAAAATGGGTAGAAGTTTTGATGCTTCTTAAAAATAATTTTTCTTTCATCCAAAAGGCCAGAGAGGAGAGAATAACTGACAAGCTCTCCTGTCATCATTACTGACTGCTGAGCATGTGAAATGTGAACAGTTCTCTGGCTATTACTCCCTGCTTGATGGCAAGGTCTTCAAGGGCCCAGGTCTCATCATTTGGCTTCCTCAGTCCCGACACAGGTCTGGACACAGGGATGTGTGGAATCAATGCCCCTTAAATCGGATGATAACTTATATTTTTCTTTTCCTCCCCATTTTTTTTTTCTTTTTTTGAGACTGGGTCTTGTTCTGTTACCCAGGCTGAAAGGCAGTAGCACAATCACAGCCCACCATAGCTTCAACTTTCAACCTCCCAGGACAGCCTCCTTGGGACTGATCCCCCCGCCTCAGTCTCAAGAGTAGCTGGGACTACAAGTGCGTGCCACCACACCCAGCTAATTTTTTTCTTATTTTTTTGTAGAAATGGGGTTTCACTGTGTTGCCCAGGCTGGTCTTGAACTCCTAGACTCAAGTGATACTCCCTCCTCGTCCTCCCAAGATGCTGAGATTACAAGTGTAAGCCACTATACCTGGCCACTTTTCTATTTTGAAAGCAACAATTGGGAACATTTTTATAGTAAGTGGGGAGCCTCCTTTCTATTAAGTGCCAGTGAGTCATCAATAGCCTCACAGGAGTAAGAAAAGCTAATTTAGCTTAGGAGGGGTTTTCTGAGGGGCAAAGGATTTGGATTATAAGAAGTTCTACTCAGCTGCTTTTTGAATTTATAACTAGAAACATATAAACATATGATTTTATTAATTATCAAGAATAAGAGGTTTATGGCTGAGGGGCTCATGCCTATAATCCCAGTGCTTTGGGAGGCTGAGGCAGGAGGATCACTTGAGGCCAGGAGCTGAGATCAGCCTGGACAGCATAGTGAGATTCCGTTTCTACAATAAAATTAAAAAGTAGCCAGGGTGGTGGTGCACACCTGTGGTCCTACCTACTTGGGAGGTGAGGTGGAAGGATTGCTTGAGCCCAGGAATTTGAAGTTAAAGTGAGCTATGATGGTGCCACTCAACTCCAGCCTGGGTGACGAGCAAGACCCTGTCTCTTAAAATAAGAAAAAAGGAGGTTTAATAAGTCTGCTTAAAGATTTTAATGCAAATGTTCGTAGAGTATTAGTCATAACTGAAAAGTGAAAACAACCCAAATATCCATCAACTGGTGAATGGATAAATGACATCTGATAGATATACCTGTACACTGGAATACTATTCAGCAACGTAAAGGGAAGAAATATTGACACATGCTACAACATAGACAAACCTCTAAAACATTACGCTGAAAGAAGCCAAATGCAAATCATCATACATTATATGATTCCATTTATATGAAATATTCAGAAAAGGCAAATCTAGAGACAGAAAGTAGATTAGTGGTTGCCAGGGGCTGGGAGTGGGAACTAATTATAATAAGGGCATAAGGTCTCCATGATGTGCTTATTTCACATTGCATCCCTATATCAAAACATCTCACGGACCCCATAAATACAGACACCTACTATGTACCCACAAAATTTTTAAAAAATAAAAAAAAATTTTTTAAAGGGTATGAGGGATGATATTGGGGTGATGGAAATGTTCTAAAGTTAGATTATGGTGATGGTTGCACAGCTTGGTACATTTACTAAAAACCATTTAATTACACACTTAACATGGCTGAATTTTGTAAATAATACTTCTGTAAAGTTATTTAATAAAAAAGTATCTGGAAGGTTGAGGTGAGAGGATAGCTTGAGCCCAGGAGTTCGAGACCAGTCTGTGCAACATAGTGAGACCCTCTCTCTTAAAAAAAGAAAAAAAAAGGAGTTTTCTTTAATACATATTATTGCCTTTTAAGAGAAAAGGGACATTTAGAGCAAAGAGGGAGAAGGGAGATGATGAAGATTTACCAAGGATTTCTAAGAAGAGGGAGACAAAAGCCAGGTTTAGGATAGGTTGCCAAAAATGCCATAAAGCCATGTTTCGAAGTTGCATGTTCAGAAAGATGGGCACAAATCGGGGAGTGGGTACCATGAAGCCCTTCCTGTTAGGGAATCTTCCTTTGCCTGGCATAGTGAGCTGTGTATTGGATACTCCACGCTGCAGACGGAAGGTTTCCACCCCCTGCTCTAAAGCGAGGGAGGAGGCGGCTGGGTGTAGGCGGCTTGTGTAATTTAGCCAAGGGAGTTTACATAGAAATTCAAGCTGGAGAAACAAATGGGTGCAAGAGAAAAACCTTTACACACAAATAGCATCATATGTTTGACTTTAAAAGGCACAGGGAGTATCAGTACATGAAAAGCTGTCATTTTTATTACAGTCAAAGAAAAACAGATGGTGCCACATAAGAAAACCACTATTGTAGAAACCCTATTCTTCTTAGCATTTTGGAACCCGCTGCTTACTGTGCTGGTTATTTCAAAGACATTCTCTAACCAAGCTTTATGGCAAGCATTCTTTCCTCTTCTTAAAACCCCTTTCATTTGTGAAGAGATTTGGTAATATCTAAGAGGGTAGGGCTAGGGTTTGCTTTTGGAAAAACCGTACGTTTGTCTTAGTCTGCTCAGGCTGCCATAACAGAATACCATAGACTGGGGGGCTTAAACAAGAGAAAAGTATTTTCTCACAGTTATGGAGGTTGTAAGCCCAAGATCAAGGTGCTGGCAGTAGTTTCTGGTGAGGGCTCTTTCTCACTTGCAGAATGCTACCTTCTTGCTGTGTCCTCACATGGTATCTTTTTTCATAAGGGTGCTAATCCCATCATGAGGGCTCCACCTCCTCATGATCTCATCTAAACTTATTTCCCAAAGGTCCCATTGTCAAATACCATTGCACTGGGGGTTAGGGTTTCAAGATATGAATTTTTTGTGGGAGGAGACACAACTCAGTCCATAGCAATGCTCTAGACTAGGTGTTGGCAAACTTCTTCTGTACAAGGCTAGTCAGTAAATAATTTAGGGAGGGTTTGTACCACATGTGGCTGTTGTAATATATTCATCACTGTTTTTTAAACCCTTTAAAAAATGCAAAAACTATTAGCTGGGCATGGTGGCGTGTGCCTATAGTCCCAGCTACTCAGAATCACCTGGGTCTAGAAAGTTAAGGCTGCAGTGAGCTGTGATCACACCACTGCACTCCAGCCTGGGCAACAGAGCAAGATACCGTTTCTAAAAAACAAAACAAAATCCACCAACCAACAAAAAACAAAAACTATTATAAATCACAGGCTAGATTTGGCCTATAGGCCAACCTCAATTATAGATTCATTTAACCCCTCCAACCTTCGACTTCTTCTTTTTTTTTTTTTTTGATAAAGAGTCTTGCTCTGTCATCCAGGCTGGACTGCAGTGGCGCAATCTCCGTTCACTGCAAGCTCTGCCTCCAGGGTTCACGCCATTCTCCTACCTCAGCCTCCTGAGTAGCTGGGACTACAGGCGCCCGCCACCATGCCCGGCTAATTTTTTTGTATTTTTAGTAGAGATGGGGTTTCACCG
>NW_012100654.1:3600482-3611940 GCF_000951045.1 Mandrillus leucophaeus | reverse complement strand
GAGTAGCTGGGACTACAGGCGCCCGCCACCATGCCCGGCTAATTTTTTTGTATTTTTAGTAGAGATGGGGTTTCACCGTGTTAGCCAGGATGGTCTCGATCTCCTGATCTCGTAATCTGCCCGCCTTGGCCTCCCAAAGTGCTGGGATTACAGGTGAGCCATCTCGCCTGGCCCCTGTGACTTCTTTAGCATACAAATGTCACCCTGCAACATTTCTTTGACAGACTGTGTGGGGAGGTGGGGAGAAGGGAGTCAACGTCTATCACCAATGGACACTATAGGGAGAAAAAGCAACCTTGTAAGAACATGTATAGGCAGGTTTTTCATGTTATTGTCATTTTAAAATCTCAGTAATTTCTTGTGTGTGTGGATAATATAAAATAAAATTTATCATTTAACAATTTTAAGTGTATAATTCGTTGGAATTAAGTACATTCACCATATTGTGCAACCATTACCACTATCCATTTCCAGAAGGATTTCATCATCCCAAATAGAAACTCTGCACCCATTAAACAATCACTCCACATCCTCCCCTCACCGCCCACAGGTAACCACTATTCTATTTTCTATCTCTAAGAATTTGTTTATTCCAGGTACCTCATATAAGTGGAATAATACAGTATGTGCCTTTATTTTTTTGAGATGGAGTTTTGCTCTGTTGCCCAGGCAGGAGTGCAGTGGTCCAATCTCGGCTCCACCTCCCGGGTTCAAATGATTCTCGTGCCTCAGCCTCCTGAGTAGCTGGGATTATAGCCACCCACCAACACGCCCAGCTAATTTTTATATTTTTAGTGGAGACAGAGTTTTGTCATGTTGGCCAGGCTGCTCTTGAACTCCTGACCTCATGTGATCTGCCCACCTTGGCCTCCCAAAGTACTGGGATTACAAGTGTGAGCCACCGTGCCTGGCCCAGCATGTGTATTTCTATGTCTGGTTCATCTATGTATTAAAATTTCCTTCCTTTTTTTGTCTGAAAAATATGTCATTGTATGTATATACTACATTTTGTTTATCATTTGTTGATGGACATTCGGGCTGTTCCTACCTTTTTGGCAGTTATGAATATGCTGCTATGAACATTGGTGTATAAGTTCAAGTACTTGCTTTCAGTTCTTTTGGGTATATTCTTAGTAGTGGAGTTGTTGGATCGTATGGTAATTTTATGTTTAACTTTTTGAGAAACTGCCAAACTGTTGTCCACAGTGGCTGTACCATTTTATATTACAATCCTACCAACAGTGCGCAACAAGAGTTCCAATTTCTCCACTGCTTATTTGCTGTATTTTTTTTTTTTTTTGGTTTTTTAAAATAATAGCTGTCCTAACGAGTGTAAAGTGTTATCTCATGGTAGTTTTGATTTGCACGTCCCTAATGACTAGTGATGTTGAGCATCTTTTCATGTGCTTATTGGCTGTTTTATATCTTCCTTGGAAAAATATCTATTCAAATCCTTTGCCCATTAAATTTTTTTTAGCGTCTCTTTTTAATATTTATGGTGACAGCAGCAAAAATTATACCTAATTGTTACTGAGCTCTTACTATATGCCAAGCACTTTTTAACATATATTACCTCACTGAATCCCCATTTTACAGATGAGTAAAGTGAGGTTTACAGAATTTGAACCCAAGGTATGTCTCCTAAACCTGAGCAGCTCTGGCTTGTCTTCTTGGGCTTGGGGGTCTCACATGCATGTGTGCACGGATGCGCGCACGCACACACACGTTGTTATGGGGTAACAACTATCTTTCAAAATCAGTAACTTTTGGAAGGAACCCTATGCAAGAAGAGCCTAGAGAACAGATAAGGTAAATGTGATGTTTAGTGTCAATAAAGACATTAGTTCTCCAACAAATGTTGCCTACCTCTGAAAAGGGAATAGAGAATATGATTTGAACTTCAGGGACTGAGTGGAAGAGGTTCACCGAGAAGACTGAGTAAAGCACAAAAAACTACAGGTCACTAGCACCCAGAGGTATCTTTAATATGTCCATGAAATGACTTCTAGTTGTACATCAATGACCCAAGTTAAAATACAACATAAGAACTTGAAACAAACACTAATGAATTACCTAAAGTTAATGTGAATCTTC
Organism: Mandrillus leucophaeus; assembly: GCF_000951045.1. Lineage (NCBI taxonomy): Eukaryota > Metazoa > Chordata > Mammalia > Primates > Cercopithecidae > Mandrillus > Mandrillus leucophaeus. The sequence goes on along the minus strand of NW_012100654.1, from coordinate 3,609,846 downwards.
TTCCCTGAGTCTTGTTTTGCTAACAATCATTTCTTTTTTGTTTCAGTCCACCTATGGTTAGGATGTTTGACCCTCCAAACCTCATGTTGAAATCTGATCCCCAATGCTGGGGGTGGGACTTGGGGAGAGGGTGAGTGAGTTCTCACTGTTAGTTTCTGTACCACTGGTGAAGAGCCCTCACTATCCCCTGGCTCCTCTCTCTTCATGTGACCTCTGCACAGGCTGGATCCTTTCACCTTCCCCCACGAGTGGAAGCAGCATGAGGCTCTCACCAGATACAGCTGCTGGCACCATGCTTCCTATACAGCCTGCAGAACCATGAGCCAAACAGACCTCTTATCTTTTTAAATCATTCAGCCTCAGGTGTTCCTTAATAGCAGCACCAATGGACTAAGACGAGCCCTGTTTATTTCTGGATTTAACTTATTGTCAAGACCCCTAAAAATTTATCTCGAAAGCTTGTTCCTCTTTTCTATCTCTGCTAAGCAGAAATTGAAATACAAAATACAATTTCAATTCAAAATGAAAAGAAACTCATAAATACCAAAATTAAAAAAAGAAAACAGGAAAAAAGGAAGAATGAAATACTTCACTAGGCAAGCTTCTGGTTTTCCAGAGATCAGCCCAATCATCTCAAATATGTCTTTGGATAAGATTCACCTGAGATCACCTCTTTCCCTTCCCCATGTGGAAGACACAGTATCGTGGCTGAAAACTCAAGGTGGTGAGGACATGGAGAGGTGAGGGAAGGTGGTGGGCTAACACAGGTATGAACCAGAGGCCTGGCAGTTGAGGATGGGAGTGGTGAAGGAGAGACAGAGGTGACAGGTGGAAGAGATAGCCAGTGCATCTGGAAAACCAGTCACATGGAGCAAACAAGCAAACTGAGCAAAAAAATCAATATATTAAGAAAAATTGGCTTCTTGCTGTTGGAGGAGGTTACTAACAAACATGGAAGGGAAAATGCCAGAAAGAACACTGAGGTATTAGACTGTGGTTGGAGGGATCACTATGAATCCATGATTTATACACATACACAGCTATATAAATACTTTTAGATGTAAATGTGTGTGAGTATATATGTGTGTACGTGTGTGTGTGTATATGTATGTATATGTATATGTACCCAAGTTTTCTCTACTGAGAGGGTCTAGAAGCAATGACATCTCAGTAGCAGTGAGCACCTCATCTACCCAGACCCTGGATCCTAAGTTACCATCCTCTACTAAAAGGAACCAGGCAGGGCTCTTTGGCAAAATGGCTGATTCTAGGGCTGGGGCTGGAGTAGTACAAGATGAGTCTGGAAATCTTTTTGTGCCAGATCATAAGGAAATACTCAATGGATGATGGAAGTAAGTCAAGAGGACCAGGAGGAAGAACTCCCACTGGCCAAATCTAGATAGTTTTAGCATCAAAATAAATAATAGACTATAATCCATTGAATTATACAGGAATTCATGAGTCCAAACAGATATAAATAAAATAAATAAATGGGAGAAAGGGAAAGCTATTTCTTATAGAATGCCAACCCCTATGTATAAAAGAAATGACAGAAATAGACAGTGGCCATTTGATAACCATCATAGAGGTGGCTGACATAGGCAGAAGTCATTCCCACAAAATATTCATTAATAAAAAGGAGGTGAACTAGAAGTGGAGAAACCCGGCAGATACTAATAGGAGCAGGTGACAGAGGTCAATGTCACCAGGGGTGGGAAGGGTAGTCATGGCGTGCCTCCCGAGAAGAGCAAGCGTGGCTTGAATTGGTTATGAGGGAATGCTGGATGGACCTAGGCTGAGAACTTACAGCCTGTACTCTTTAAAACTGACACAAGGTCATGAGGGACAGGGCAAGGCTGAGGAGATCATCCAGACTGAAGGAGTCTGAAGAGACCTGACAAAGAAACAACACACGGATGTGGCAGGAATACCACAGCAACCGTGTGTCTCCTCCCATGAATCCCAGTGCTCAGCACAAGACCTGGAACACAGAAGATACTGATTAAATATTTTCTCCATTCTGGAATGCAGAAAAAAGACATTGTTTGGACAGTTAGTGGAATTTGAATGGAGCATACTGGATTAGACAGTAGTGTTGTATCAAGGCTGATTTCCCGATTTGGAGAGTTCTATGTGGGTGATATAGGAGTGTCTAGAACACATACTCAAGTACTCATGGGTGATAGGATGTTACACACAGGTTGCTCTCAAAGTTCAGAAAAAACAAATGATAATGCATATAAAAACACAGAGAGGCTTAATATGGTGGCTCATGCCTGTAATCCCATCACTTTGGGAAGCTGAGGCGGGCAGATTGGTTGAGGCCAGCAGTTCGAGACCAGCGTGGGCAACATGGCGAAACCCTGTCACTACAAAAAATACACAAATTAGCCGAGCTTGGTGGCAAGCGCCTGTAGTCCCAGCAACTCAGGAAGCTGAGGTGGGAGAATCGCTTGAGCCCAGGAGGCGGAGGTTGCAGTGAGCCAAGATTGCGCCACTGCACTCCAGCCTGGGGCACTAGAGTGAGACCTTGTCTCAAAAAAACAAAAAACACGGAGACAGTAGGAAACAAAACAAATGAAGTAAAATGCCAATAATTGGGGAATCTGAGTGAAGAGAATATGAGAGTTCTTTGTACTGCTCTGGCAACTTTTCTCTAAGTTTGAAATTACTTCAGAGAAAATTATTTTCTAAAAATCACCTAAATACTAAGCAACCACTCTGGGGATAAAATAAGAAGGAAATATAACTATTATCTGGTTTTCTAAACATTATTTTGGGTGTGAGACCTCAGGATCTGCTGGAAGAGGTGGGCTTTATAACCACAAAGACATAACATTTATAAGAAAACGTATCAACAAGGGTGCACAAATGGAAGGTAACTTGAAAGGGAACAGCAGATTGAACACTGGCCCCAATCTGCCTCCGCATCAGTATTGTCTTAGAGTGTAAACACGCCAAAGGCAAGGTCACAAACTTGCTTTGAAGAAGGGCTAGCTTAGTTATAAGGCAAAATAAAATTCTTAATAAATGCTTTAGATTGGGATAATAATGATGATTAAGATAATGATAGTTCCCATTAGCAGGGCTAATTATTCCTTAAGAATGATAAAAGTAATTATGCATAAATTTTCACCAGCTAACTGTGAAATTATTTTAGTATGTATAAAGAACATACTCAGTTCTGTGTGAAAAGCCAATTATATCTCTGTTAGAAACCTCAGGACACAGAATTCAAAACAGTTATACAGAAATTTGTCATTAAATTTTTGGGGAAAGATTAGGTTACATTATACCCAGTAGGTAGCTAAGATTTACCTACTAAGCACCAGGCACTGTTCTAAGTGCTTTAATGTGTTAACTTGCAGACCACTCCCTGAGGGGAACCACGGGGCCTGGGAGACTAGAACAGCTCCTGAGGAACCAGAACAGCCTACTCAGCCCTCAACTGGGCAACTGAGAAATGACCCAGTGGTCACAGCACTGTCATCCCTCTGCCTTAGCAGTTATCCCACTATATGGTGTTTGCTGTCTGCTGGATTCTGCTTGACTCATACTAGGCTGGAAGCCCTGTGAGGGCAGCAATTGCATCCCTCCTTTTCTCATGTGTCTTACTTAGTGCTTAGCACAATACCTGGGGCACAGAAGATACCAAATAAATATTTGTTGAATGAACAGGAATGAAGAAGTAATAGACGGCAACCCATCTGTAGTCTCAGCAAATGTGCTCTGACTCGGCTGGAACAGTCTTGGGTGGGAGGGCAGCTCCTAAGGGGCTGCAGTGCCAGTTAGTCCGACAGCTGAGGGCTTGGGCTGGAGAACAGGACAGTTCTGACAACAATCTTGGTCCTTTACCTTGATTAAGCTTTTTTGAACAAAAATGTTAGTCATTTGGTTATTTATCTAAAAGGAATTTCATCCTTGATACTGAAACGCAATAGTAATAGATACAAACATGGTGGTTTTTTTTTTTTTAAAAAAAGGTATCTGAATGAGTATGTAGGGTTTTTAAATCTTTTTATTTTTTCGAGACAAGAGTCTTGCTCTGTCTCCCAGGCTGGAGTGCAGTGGCACAGTGTCAGCTCACTGTAACCTCCGCTTCTCCAGTTCAAGTGATTATCCTGCCTCAGTCTCTGGAGTAGCTGGGGACTACACGCATGTGCCACCACGCCCGGCTAATTTTTGTATTTTTTGGTGGAGACGGGGTTTCACCATGTTGCCCAGGCTGGTCTTGAATTCCTGACCTCAAGTGATCCACCCTCCTCGGCTTCCCAGAGTGCTGGGATTACAGCCATGAGCCACTGCGCTGGGTCTAGTATTAGTCTTTTGACACAACAATTTTATGTATAAAGTGCCCTTTATAATTTATTAAAAATCCACAATAAAGTGGCTGCTAAACAAAATACTATTCCTAAATGTGAGTTATAAAAATATTAATATTTCTTCCCCTTTAAAGGAGAGACTAATGTGCAATATAGATTTTTTTTTTTTTTTTTGAGATGGAGTCTCTCTCTGTCGCCCAGGCTGGAGTGCAGTGGTGCGATCTCGGCTCACTGCAAGCTCCACGTCCCGGGTTCATGTCATTCTCCTGCCTCAGCCTCCTGAGTAGCTGGCACTACAGGCGCCTGCCACCCTGCCTGGCCAATTTTTTGTATTTTTAGTAGAGACGAGGTTTCACCATGTTAGTCAGGATGGTCTCGATCTCCTGACCTCATTATCCTCCCACCTCAGCCTCCCAAAGCGCTGGGATTACAGGTGTGAGCCACCACGCCCGACCAGATTAAAAAGAAAATCCTACAGTGATAAAGGAAACTCGTTAAAAAGTTTTTACCATTACAACACCAATAACTGAGAACTACTTTTTTGATGTGAATAATGGCCAAGTTAAATGTTCTGGCCTATCAAAACAACTCTTGGTCACGAAGTAAGCTTTTCTGAACATGCAATGAAAAAATATATAAGCATGCAATCAACAAGCAATACATGATTGATTCTGCATTTATGACAAGGCCAGAGATGCAGATCTGAATGCTAAAATGTTCCCATTAGTCCAATTTTAATGGTTCCTATGTGTTCAGCCTATTTTCTGGAAAACATGAAGAAAGGATGGTCGGTACCTCAACTAGCCAATTAGCCTAGCTTCACCACCACTGGCCTCTACTCCAATTGAGTACAACTCTGGAATCAAACAGATCTCCAGACTTCCTGGCTGCATGTCCTGAGGCAAGTTACTTATCCTCTCTGATCCTCAGCTTCCTCATTTGTAAACTGGAGACATCAGAAAAACATATTAAGTGCTTAGCAAAGCCCTTGCCATTTTAGCAGTTACCATTATTATTCCATGAAGGGAAAAATTCCATTTATTGAGATCCTACTATCTATGCTAGTCACTGCTGAGACTCCATACAACCTGATGGCTGCCTCTTAGGCTTCATTACGAAGAAATGCTTTGTGTTGTTCTTGTTTTGCTTTTTGTTGCCTAAGTATTGTTTAAAAGATGCCATATCTCCCTCTACTTGAAGGTTAACATACGTGTACCAACTCTGAGATGTCTAAGGATCTCACCAGCTGCTAGTCTTTCCCAATATTCTTCCTTAGTCCTGTTTGATTTGCTCACCTCCAAAAAGCATGTTATTAACTGGAAAGCTTTCATGCAACCATTACCTTCAACCCAATTCAAACACAGACACTGCATCAGAATGGAGTCATATTTAATCCCAAGTCATATTTAATCCCAACCTTCATCATATATCTAATCTAGTCTAAATATTCTATGAAGTGATAGTCCTTTAACTCCAGCAATGACAGCCCAGAGAACAATATTCTCAGCAATTGGTGACTGTGGCCCCAAGGAAAGAGCTGGGGCCTACTCATCCCACAGTCTGCCCCCAAATCTCCAAATGCAGTGTCCCACTGTGCCCACCCAACACTCCGGAGGCCACTGACAGAAAGGTAGCTGAAATGTCAAAAGAACATGAAACTGGCAATATATTTTGTGAAATGTCATGGTTCTTTCTGTTCTATGACAGTGTGATAATTGCAAAAATTTCAAAAGGTGGGAAAAAGGCTATGAACACCATCTCTTGGAGCAGAAGTATCAAAATGGTGACCTATGGTCCCTGATCGTAGATGTTCTGTTTGGGCTTGTACAGTGCTTTAAAAATATTTGAACCAGTTTTTAAAAATTAGGAGATTTCTCATTTTAAATATCTAGATTTCTGCCTTTTCTTAAAAAAATTAGATTTTACAATACTGAATCTGTCTGGCAATCTCTAGCTGAGGTGCACACTGACTGCTTGTGTGAGATGGCATGCACCCTCCAGTCACCATGCGTTTCTTCCATGTTCTTTTAAAATCCTGTGGGACAGACCTCTGCCGCCAACAGATAGCCTCTGCTACAGATGATAAAGTGCTACACAAATGTCATGCAACATATTCGAAAACTCTAAAGTTTTAAAAACTTTAGTTATTTAAAAGTCTGATTAGTTTTTACACTTGAGGCTCTGAACATACTTTCCTTTAAGGTAATGACCTTGGCAAAAGATTCTTTAAACCTGACCTAACAAGACAGCACCAATGCAGAAGGCAAAAGAGATTCACAATTTTCACGTTTTGGGTTATTCTGGTAACAAGCCACAGCAAAGGCCAGGCGCGGTGGCTCACACCTGTAATCCCAGCAACTTTGGGAGGCCAAGGCAGGCGGATCACAAGGTCAGGAGTTTGAGACCAGCCTGACCAATGTGGTGAAACCCCATCTCTACTAAAAAATACAAAAATTAGCCAGCGTGGTGGCACGTGCCTATAAATCCCAACTACTAGGGAGGCTGAGGCAGGAGAATCGCTTGAACCAGGGAGGTGGAGGTTGCAGTGAACCGAGATCCTGTCATTGCACTCACTCCAGGATGACAGAGTGAGACTCCGTCTAAAAAAAAAAAAAAAAAAAAAGCCAGAGCAAGAAGATGTGAGAGGGAGAAGGTGCCAAAACTTGTCCTGCTAAAAAACAAACATTTATGGTTTGAAGAAAACAAAAGCTAAAACTCTTAATGTGGCAAGCCTAATAATTAGTTTTTCTGAAGAAAACAAAAGTTAAAAATCTTTAGTGTAACAAGCCTAATAATTAGTTTTTCTTCCCCTATAAAATGCAAAGCATGCCCTTAGCGTGCATACACACAAATCCACACATGTACACCAAGGCACATCTTACAAATTCCGGAAGTACACCAGGGTTTTACTCCAGACTTGGAAAGAGTCCTCTCTCTGGAAAATGCAGACAGCTTAGTCATATGCTTTATTTTTTCTGTGATGCATCTCAGTTTGCAGTGATAGGTTTTGACTGCAGGGCTTCTTGATACGGGTAAGTTTAAAAAGGTTACTGAACTCTCTTCCCTGAAGAAATGGAAATACACTGTATGGATATTTCACAGGAGTGATGGGGGATAATTTTTTTACGTTCCTCTATGGTCTTTAAGATTCCCAACGAGATCAGCTACCTGACTGAATTCACTGTGCGGGACAACTATCAAGGGGTTGTAGGTACTGGTATTCTTGTCATATTTATGTATTTTTAATTAAATTCTCTGATATCCCCTATTAGTATTTCAAAATAGATTTATTTTGAAAAAGCTACACTACATAAAGGACTGACGTTTTGGCAAAGAAGCAGGTAATAAGAGAGTTCCTCCTCCCGCAAGTTTTCAAATGAATATTAATCAATGCTTTAAAAATGCCACCTATTGTACTGTAGAGCACATCTGCTTAAAAGTAGTTTACAGGTAATAGTTTCTAACTTTTCTTGGCTTTGCTGACACAGTTTAACATGCTCACGATGCATGCCAGTCACCTCACTTTTACAGTGAGAAATAAGAATCTTCAAACTCAGTGGGATAATAATGCTGACTGTACTCCTATGGCATATTTTAACTCAAACAGGAGAGAAAAGGCATGTGAAATGGTTTCCAACAAAGGCAAACTTAGCAGGTGAATCCACTGCAGAGGCCAAGCTGCAGCCCTCTGAGAGGTGAGGCCTGTATGGCCTCCTGACTCACCATTTAACCAACTGCTACCTCTGCAGTGCATGAAGAGAACCCCATCAACACCATTTCCCACACCTGCAATTAGGATTTTTTATGACAGTTTAATCTAGAGTACTTAAAAAAACCCTTAATTTAAGGAATACAACATACCAAACATACTTTATAAATTTTGTTTCTTTAAAAGAAAAATTGTACAGTCTTTTACATACACGTAAGATAAAATATATGAAAATCAAATTGCCTGAAATCGAGAGAATGATAAATAATGTCATACTGATTAGCCAGAGCTACACTGTCCAATAGTGCAACCTCTAGTCATATGTGGCTATTTAAAATACAATTAAACTGAAATTCAATTCCTCAGACACATTAACCGTATTTCAAGTGTTCACATGTGGCTAAGAGCTACTGTATTGAAGAATGCAGATACACAGAACATTTCCAGCAATGCAGAAAGTTCTATTGGACAGTGCTGGGGTAGAAGAAATACCCACAGGAAACATGTTGGTAACCAACAGCTTTCCATCACTGTATGGTATTAAAAAGTTACTTTTTTGTCTTGAAATAAATAAGCACCTTAATTCATTTCACTTTGAAGTCATGGATGAAAGCTGGTTTGAATGTCAGTATTCACTTACTGGTGACTGCCCACTGATAATACAACTTGACAACATAGTTTGAACACAGAGCCTTGTTCTCCCATGTTATTCATTAATTTAAGCTGATCACATATAACCACAGCTAAAAGCACACAGGCTCCTAGCCTGGAAATCTCATGTGCTTATTTGGAGAACTACTATTTTAAGCCCAAGGTAATGATTTTTTTCTTCCTTCACTCTCATTCCTTTTCCATGACAGTTTCCTAAAGTGAAAAGTCAAGCATCTTTGTTAATCCCAGAACTGCAAGTAACCAGATTTAGCTCTAAAGAGGCTTCCCACTATTGGAAAGTAGCATCAATACATATGTTAAGATACCACTCGACAGTATAGACACATCTTATGCTTGAAGAGAATGTATTCCAACAAGCTTGTCGAAAATTTCACCATCAAAAATAGGAGTAATGTAGGAGACCCCATGGATACATACAGAAGATAAATTAAATGAGAGGGAGTTAGTATAATATTTTAGAAGGCTAACCAAAGTGCTAAATGCACTGAAAAACCTAAAATCTGGAAGTCCTGGGACAGAGAGAGAGGAAGAAGTTGATCAGTGCTCAATCCTGAAGGGACTGGAGTCTGCCAGGACAGTCTGAAATGGGGTAGGCTAGGGCAGGGACAGCTCTGAGTCTTAGGGGAACCTCAGGACAGTGGGACATTTTTCTCTGGGGCTA
>NW_012100654.1:3597939-3599562 GCF_000951045.1 Mandrillus leucophaeus | reverse complement strand
AGGCTGGAGAATAGCTTGATCCCAGGAGTTTGAGACTGCTGTGAAATTATTGTGTCCCTGCACTCCAGCCTGGGTGATGACAGGATGACAGAGCGGGATCCTGTCTCCAAACAAACAAACAAACAAAACCAAAAAAGAGAGAGAGAGAAGTGAATCTACACTGAACCTAAAAGATCTAAATATTTTTTCAATATTTTGAAATAAAATCTTTACACACAGTACAAGGAAAATGTTGGAAAGGGACAGGCAGAAAAACACTGAGAGAAAAATAGACATTCTGATTTTGCCAAAGCCATCTATGCTAAATATAGGTAACGGCAAAAGGAACCAGCTAGCTATGAGATAAGCAACACAATCTTTAAGTGGAAATGCCACTAAGTGCTGCTGCATTTATCTAGGAGCTGCCTCAAGTTTGATAGTGTCTGATTAACAATCAAATAAGGAGGTTTTTTTTTTTAATTTTTTTTTTTTTACCTTTAAGAGAGGTGCCAATTTTAAAACGAAGGTGATGTAAATCCACCCACAAGAATATTTAAAATAGAAAGTAATCAAATAGATGGAGTAGGGTGGAGGATTTTAGACATTCAGCTTTTAGGGGGGACAAAGGATACTGAATGTAACTCAATGGCCTTTGCTAACTGAGCTGCAATGTCACTGTGGACAGGGCACTGGGGCTAGACGACAGGATGGCACAGCTTTGATCCAAGTGCAGGGCCCAAGGAAGAAATGACATGCCTCTGACACAGCATCTCATCTCCTCATCTGAATGATGGGGGTAAGAAGCTGCCTTTCTGCCTCACCATGACACCATGTTCACAGATGGCGCACGCTGGGAAGTCCACAACACAGCCATTAGGGATAACACAGAAGGCGTGCGGCCACAGGAGACACGCCAACCAGGGAAGCGGCCTCAGAGGCGGGAAAAACACGAGCACACTGTGACCCAGCTGGAGGACCCAGCAGGGAGGAAAAACCCCAACAACCAAAACACGATCGGGAGCGGGAGCATTAGGACATTATGTATCTGGTGTTTTGGCTTCTACAAGAGTGGAAAGGAGGAGGGAAAGAGGAAGAAAGGAAAACTGTTCTCTCTCTGAAGGAAGTGGCACTCCTCTGCACAGCAGCTGCTGGCTGCTCTGTAAGGGTTTCAGGAGCTGCTCAGTGAAAACCTGCATGCTGGAGACCTTGAGTTCTCTCTCGATAACTGCCACCTTGTTCTCACATATCCTTCTCACTTCATCTTCACAAAAACTGCCGTATAGCAGACAGGGCAGATATCAGTATTACTATTTTACAGATGAGAAAAACAAGACTCGGAAAGTTGAAGTGCTTCATCCTAAGTCACAAGGTAAATATTAAAGCTCAAACTCATCAACCCTTCACCTAAATTTTCGGTGCTAAGCCTCCATGTTCTAGAATACTGAGTCCTAATTACCTAGAAAAGAATAAAACTGTCCAGGTGAGGTGATACTTTTGAGGAATCCCACGAAGAGCTGTTGGCACTGTTTCCTCAGGTGGGAATAATTCGGCCTCTGAGGCGACCTCCCTGACGGCTCTGTGAGGAGACCTCCCTGACAGCTCTGTGAGGAGATCTCCCTGACGGCTCTGAAGCGACCTCCCTGA
>NW_012100654.1:3594382-3595349 GCF_000951045.1 Mandrillus leucophaeus | reverse complement strand
CTCAATCCTGAAGGGACTGGAGTCTGCCAGGACAGTCTGAAATGGGGTAGGCTAGGGCAGGGACAGCTCTGAGTCTTAGGGGAACCTCAGGACAGTGGGACATTTTTCTCTGGGGCTACTAGGTCATGACCTGGTCATTCCTCTCCTGAATGAGATTTCCCCAAATTAAGATAACTGTGCAGAATATATTAAGATATATTCTGGTATAAATGTCCCTTCTCACATGAGAATTGACAACTAGGAATGGTGCATATCAGATTTTAGCCCTTGTGGTAAGAGAGCCAAAAAAAAAAAAAAAAAGGCCCTGAGAAGCTTCCCATGTCTAGGTGTTTGTAGGGGCAGAGTCACCATGGGGAGGAGGGCACAAGGTGCAGTGGAGGCAAGCCCAGAGTGGAAAAAGATTAACATTAAAGACAAGAGAAACCAATTTCCTGGTTTTGCTGCGCTTGGAACCTATCCAACTATTACTTGACAAAGAGGTTCTGTATAAAGTACTGTATAAAGTGGTGGTAACATTGGCTTCTGCGGGTTAAGAAGATGCTTGCTTGCTTTCTCTCTCTTTCTTTCTTTTACACGTAACTAAATTATCATCAGAGGATACTATATTTTAACCAACAACTGAGTTCTGGTGGAATTTTTCAAGGGCTATAAAGGAACTAAGACAACGGGGGAAAGATGCAACATGGGATGACAGAAGTGAGCCCACTCTTGGCCAGTGTGGTAGCTCATGCCTGTAATTCCAGCACTCTGGGAGGCTGAGGCAGGATTGTGTGAGGCCAGGAGTTGGAAAAGAGCCTGGGCAATGGTTTGAGACTGTACCTCTACAAAAATAAATAAATAAATAAATAAATAAATAAATAAATAAATAAATAGAGACCCCATGGATACATACAGAAGATAAATTAAATGAGAGGGAGTTAGTATAATATTTTAGAAGGCTAACCAAAGTGCTAAATGCACTGAAAAA
>NW_012100654.1:3532902-3594332 GCF_000951045.1 Mandrillus leucophaeus | reverse complement strand
CTCCCTGACGGCTCTGGCCCACAGCATGAAGCACATGCCCACTACAGACCCTTCCCAGCAACTCCACCCCAGTGTGAGGCAGTTTGATTCCTTGGGTCTCTCTCTTAAAAAAAAAAAAAAAAAAACCAAGGTCAGTCATGCTTCTTCAGTGCAATGATTTCAGATCTTCTTCTGCCTTAAGGCAGGCTCCTCAAGCTTCCTCTTACCTAGTCATCAGCAAAGACGCTGGATTTTGGACAGAGCACCAGAAATTCCACAGTACCTTTGCTTCGCAGTTTAAGGGAACTCTAAGGCTTTCATTCCTCAAGAATGAAACAATGGCTCTTGGAGTTAGAAAAGAGATGCTGAGATTGGGTTAGGCTTCAAGTCAACTAAGTAGAAAAGTAAATTAAAATCAAGAAGGGAATGTCACAAAAATTACAGCACAACACATAGGTATCTTAGATCATTTCTCAAACCTTGGACTTCTTAAAATTATTTGAGAAGCCTAATAAATATTCAGATTCCCTGGTCCCACTCCCAGACATTCTGTATCAAGTGTAAGGTGGGGCCTGCAATATGCGTTTTTAATAAGCTCTCTGGGTAATTCTGGTCCAAATAGCGCATACATCCTAGTTTGAGAAAGAGTCTTAGAACTTTTAAGGAGAAAGGCTAATTGGAAGGATTCATCTCAGAGCACTTGAGCAGTAAAAAAACAGAGAAGCAATGTGTTGCAGATAAGCACCTAGGGCCCACAATTGATGTGTACATCTGATGTACCGATAATTTAGCAGGAGAATCATATCCTAATATGAATATGGCATGGTGGAACTGCTGAGGAGGAAAAGCACCTATGGATCTTATGCAGGCATTTTCCACTCCATAGGGGAGTAAGAGAAGTCAGCACAACAACAGTTTAAAACATCATGTTTACGTCAGGTTTTCTTTTTTTTGTTTTGTAGAGATGAGGTCTCACTATGTTGCCCAGGCTGGCATTAAACTCCTGCCTCAGCCTCCCAAAGTGCTGAGATCACAGGTGTGAGCCACTGTGCCCGGCAGTCATCATGTTTTTAAAGGGTGAGAAGGTGGCAGCTCTGATGCAGCAGAAAGACCTGGGATTTAGAATCCAATCCTGACGCTGCCATTTGTTGGGTGTGCAATAGTCACTTTGCTGCTGTAGCTTCCAAACTCTAAATGGAGGCTACAACCTACCTATCTCAAGGCATGGTTGTTAAGAGAGACTGATCATAACATACTTTAATAAAGCCCTCTGTAAACTATAACATATCAAACAAAAACCAATACTATTATAAAAAACTGGAGGTTACTTTCTTAAACACTAATTACAAGATTTTTGTAAGCATCCTGCTGAAAAGTTGGTAAGAATGGTTAATTCAGTGTCACAAAGCCCAGCATCAAGCCAGAAGGGGGCGGGACACAGCTGACTTGTTTTGCCAGAGCTTCTGTTTGTTCATCTATATGGTCTCTTGGAAAGGAAAAAGGTGGATGGGTTATTAGCTATGTTAGGTCAAGGAAAAGCATTTGAGCATACAGATCACAATTCTTTTTTCTTTTCTTGCTTCTGTGTATTGATTCAAATTTTTTCATTAATATCCTGCTGATCAAGGTATCACACTAGTTGATGGGTGGATCCTTATACGTCATAAGAGAACACCATCGGATCACTTTTTAGTTTCACAATGTACATGATGACATTTATGTGACTAGCATTCCACTGCGTAGAGAATTAAAATGGCAATCAATGATGCATGTCCCATAGAGCTTCTTTTTTTTTTTTTTTGAGACGGAGTCTCGCTCTGTCACCCAGGCTGGAGTACAGTGGTGCGGTCTCGGCTCACTGCAAGCTCCGCCTCCTGGGTTCATGCCATTCTCCTGCCTCAGCCTCCCAAGTAGCTGGCGCCCGCCAGTGCCGTACTACAGGTGCCCGCCACCACGCCCGGCTAATTTTTTGTATTTTTAGTAGAGACAGGGTTTCACTGTGTTAGCCAGGATGGTCTCGATCTCCTAACCTCATGATCCACCTGCCTCCGCCTCCCAAAGTGCTGGGATTACAGGCGTGAGCCACCACGCCCAGCCCATAGGGCTTCTTAAAAGGAAATACACCTCATGTGAAAAAAGTACAGTCTAGTCTGAAAAGGTTATATAGGCTACACCCTAGCACATCATGTACAGGTACAGAAAAACAAGGGAAATGAGCAAAGAAAGTGGGCAGGGCAGCGGGGTGGAGCAGGAGTCCAAATTCACATGTAATGTGATTAAAGTGAAGAATTCTTGTTCACTTTAGAGGGGAATATGATGTAAAAAGAAACTAAGAAATGATAGTAGTGTGAAAATAATTTGAACATTACTACAAGAAAGCGAGATATATGTGATTAAGCAGTTATTTCTAAGGTCAATTTTCTTATGCATTAATTATACAGTTCCCACCATTAAAGTAAGCAGAGCTGAATATTAAGGAAAATAAAGATATTTTTAAGATGCTTCAGGAAATCGAAGAATAGAAGTCATATGTGATGTTGTACAGAACAAATTGAATTATAGCTAATATGAAACTCCAAGGCAGGAAAAATAGCATTTGGCCAAGAGAAGGGGCCAGGGAACAGGTGACAGATAGCAAGCACTGGCCTCTGAGGGGCCACAGCAATAGGCTTTTCAAGGTGACAGATAGTAAGCACTGGCCTCTGAGGGGCCACAGCAACAGGCTTTTCACGTTAGCTGTTGAAGACACAGGGCAGGGATGGAGGGCACCTACTGCTCTAAACAAAACCATGAATGAGGAGTTCTGTGCAAAGAAAAAGAGAATGAGGAGAAAAGAACTATGATCCTAGGACAGCAGAAAAGCTGAAGTCCAATTACAATGGGAAGAGTAAGTCATCAACAGTGCATATGTAAAAACAAGAGGATCCAAGAGACGATGGGAAGACAATAAAATATACTGTACTAAATTCTTCAGAAAATGATATGCCTTTTCTTTTTCTTTTTTTTAAGCAGGTAAATAAAATGATATGTTAATGTTAGCAGAAACTGAGTCACTCTGGTTGCAGAGAAACAATTCTGAATACGCAAATGTAATGAGTACATAACAAATTACTGTAAAACTCAAATGTGATAATGTATGTGAAACCGTCTGTTATGTGTTAAGTCCTTTGCATCTGGCAGGCAGTGTGGCTGTGGAGGATGACACCAGGTCCCTGTACCTACAGAGACATTTAATAGCTTTGCAAGCCAACCAGTTTCAATGATCTACCCAGGAAATCCTGGCAAATGTTGCTAACAAAAACTTGACTAATAGAATTGCTTGACTTGAGTTGTAAGGCATTTTTGATGTACCTGTCTACCTGCTTTGGCAGATGTGCTCATAAGCCAAGGAGTGGTCACTAAGTGGAACGGAGGAAGCAGAGCCCACGAAGAATCTATCAATTGGTGGATTAGCACTCAGACAATATCTGACTATATTGGCAAAGTGATTGGATACTTCATAGTGAACAATATTTTGACTTCATGTACCTAGCACTTAATTACTGAAAGTACATACTTACCTATTTAAGAATGTAAATGAGTTACTACTAGGAAGAATTTTTAGGTCATTGGAGACTATTGGAAGATAAAATTATGAGTTGTTGGTTAAAATGAAAAGGAAATGGTATCTACACAAAAGTATGGGAGGAAGAAATATCACAGTCCTTGCTTATCTGGAGTTTTACTTTCTGTAGTTTCTGTTACACCTAGTCAACCACAGTCCAAAAATATTAAATGGAAAATTCCAGAAAGAAACAATTCTTAATTCTTAAGTTGTACACTGTTCTCAGCAGCATGATGAAATCTCATACTGTCCCAATCTATCCCACCTAGGACACAAATCTTCCCTTTGTCCAGTGTATCCATACTGTATATGCTACTGGCCCGTTAATCACTTAGTAGCTAACTTGGTTATTAGTGCTTGTGTTCAAGTAACCCTCATTTAAAAACGGCCCCCAAATGCAAGAGTAGTGATGCTGGCAATTCAGATACGCCAAAGAGGAGCCATAAAGAACTTCCTTGAAGCGAGACAGTAAAAGTTCTCAGCTTAATAACGAAACAAAACAAACTGTATGCTGAAGTTGCTAAGACCTACAGTAGGAACAAATCTTCTATCTGTGAAATTGTGAAGAAGGAAAAATAAATTTGTGCTAGTTTTGCTGGTGAACCTCAGACTGCAAAAGTTGCGGCCACAGGCCGGGCGCAGTGGCTCAAGCCTGTAATCCCAGCACTTTGGGAGGCCGAGACGGACGGATCACGAGGTCAGGAGATCGAGACCATCCTGGCTAACACGGTGAAACCCCGTCTCTATTAAGAAATACAAAAAAACTAGCCAGGCGAGGTGGCGGGCGCCTGTAGTCCCAGCTACTCGGGAGGCTGAGGCCGGAGAATGGCGTGAACCCGGGAGGCAGAGCTTACAGTGAGCTGAGATCTGGCCACTGCACTCCAGCCTGGGTGACAGAGCGAGACTCCGTCTCAAAAAAAAAAAAAAAAAGTTGCGGCCACAGGGCATGATAAATGCTTAGTAAATATGTAAAAGGCATTACATTTGTGGGTGGAAGACATAAACAGAGACGTATTTCAGCAGCAATCGGGTTGTGTGCTATCCACGGTTTCTGGTATCCAGTGGGGGTTTTGGAGTGTATTCCCCTTGAATAAGAGGGAACTACTGTATAGGTTTAAAATGATGACTTGGGCCAGGTGTGGTGGCTCATGCCTGAAATCTTAGAATTTTGGGAGACTGAGGCAGACAGATCGCTTCAGCTCAGGAGTTTGAGAGCAGCCTGGGCAACATGATAAAACCCTGTCTCTACAAAAAGTACAAAAAAATCAGCTGGACGGGGTGGCACGTGCCTGTGGTCCCAGCTACTTAGGAGGCTGAGATGGGAGGATTGCTCAAGTCTGGGAGGCTGAGGCTGCAGTGAACCATGATTGCACCACTGCACTCCAGCCAGGGTGACAGAGCAAGAGGCCGTCTCAAAAACAAAACAAAAATACAGATGCCCAGAGTTTAGTGTGCTAGATACGAACAAGATATCAGAAAAATATAACTGAGTTTCAGACCACATCCACACCATCTGAACCTCCATGAGAACTCGAATTATAGGACTTCACCATTTAATCAGTCTTCTCTTTAACAACACTGCATATCTGGGGTATGTTTTCCACTATTAACCCAGTTCCTACAGCCAATGTGAGCTATATTGATATGACCTGGAACTCTGACCTGGAACTCCTTAGCCATAACAAACATGTGAATCAGAAAAGCTGACTAGTGTTTGTTAGTGTTGACATTATTTTATTTTAGTCTATATAAACACTTACCTCTTTGACGCTATGTGTTACTGCCCATATTAGAAAAACTCTTGACATCACCTGGAAAGAAGTCAGGACAACAGAAGATGGAACAATTCCTGAAAGAAATTTTAGGATGGACAAATAAATCTATTGTACTAAGTTTCAATATATAATACATTTTCTAAAACATTACAATTTAAATGTTTAGAGCCAAAATGATCTTGAATAACTGAAAGGTGTGTCTATATTGCTATACAGACTAAGTTTTCAATGTAGTCAGTATTAAAACAAAGTTTTCTCCCTAAAAACAATAATATTTTTAATGGTATTACAAAACCATGGGATCCAGGTGCCTTTCTTAACCCTCTCAGAAACCACTGACTAAGTACAGTATTTTTTACACTTACTGTATAGATGGAGAAAGCAAAAGCACTACTTAATCTTCAAAATAAGACTCATTTTACAATATGGGTTTCAAAACAAATAGGCAACAAAGGCTGAGAAATCAATCCTATTCGTGTCTAATGAGTGCTGGAAGCTCATGGACATCAGACTTGATACACTATCTAATGGTTAAATTAGGTAGCTTTTATATATTTTGCCAACAAGCATAACAATATAAAAGACTATTTTTTAAATATTTTTTAATTTTTAAAATCACCTTGTTCATTACAAGCCCTGGCACAATTATCCTCCCAATGTCCTCGAGTTATAACACTGGAGTCACCTTTGATTATTTTATTTATTTGTTTTTTGAGACAGAGTCTCACTCTGTCACCCAGACTGGTGTGCAGTGGTGTAATCTCGGCTCACTGCAACCTCCACCTCCCAGGTTCAAGTGATTCTTGTGCCTCAGTCTCCCAAGAAGCCAGGACTATGGGAACATGCCACCATGGCTGGCTAAGTTTTTGTATTTTTGGTAGAAATAGGGTTTCACCATGTTGGCTGGGCTGGTCTTGAACTCCTGACCTCAGGTGATCCACCCGCTTCAGCCTCCCAAAGTGCTGGGATTACAGGTGTGAGCCACTGCTCCTCACCATGGTAGCGTACACCTCTAGTCCTATATCTAGGGAGGCTAAGGCAAGAGGATTGCTTGAGTTTGGGAGGTTGAGGCTGCAGTGAGCTGTGATCATGCCACTGCAATCCAGCATGGGTGACAGAACGAGGTCCTGTTTCAAAATAAATAAATGAGTAAAAGTAAATAAATACGCAAATAAATGTATAAATGAATTACAAAACCTGGTTATATAATTGTGTAATACAGCTAACAAAGCTAATCAGTAAGTCAAACATTTAGTGAATATATTTAGCCAGATCACACTTAGATGGGACAATATGCAGCTGTGGATTTCCTCTAGAAACCAATCTTTTTTTTTAAAAAAAAAAATATATATATTGAAGATCGAAAGCTCATACACTGCAAAACAAGGCTTATGTTTTAAGCTATTCTTGTAAAATAATGTTTAATGGCAGAATTGTACTCTTCCATATTGCTATTATAACAGACCTATTCTGAAAATTATATTTGGCTTATTAACATGTTAAGTTTCATTTTGCTGGGAGAGGGGGATTAATGAGGTTGAAGCAATAACTACCTAGGCACCTGTAAGGAAAGCACCCATATAGAGGGAGCCTTTGATTTCTTTGATTTCAAACAACAATAAAAAAAAAAGTAAAAATAAAAGAACTGAGAATTAAAGGATTTCTTTTTTTTTTTTAAAAAAAAGAGACCAGGTCACCCAGGTTGGAGTACATGACGCCATCATATCTCTTACTGCAGCCTCACACTCCTGGGCTCAGGCCATCCTCTCGCCTCAGCGTCCCAAGTAGCTGGGACCACAGGTGCGCCATCATGCCCAGGTAATTTTTTTAAAGGTTTTGTAGAGACAAGGTCTTGCTATGCTGCCCAGGCTGGTTTTGAACACCTAGGCTCACACAATTCTCCTGCCTTGGCCTCCCAGAATGCTAAGATTACAGGCATGAGCCACCATGCCCAGCCAAGAGTAACTTTTTATTTGTTTATTTTTAAATAGAGTTTTGCTCCTGTTGCCCAGGCTGGAGTGCAATGGTGCGATTTTAGCTCACTGCAATCTCTGCCTCCCGGGTTCAAGTGATTCTCCTACCTCAGCCTCCCGAGTAGCTGGGATTATAGGCACGCACCACCACGCCCAGCTCATTTTTGTGTTTTTAGCAGAGACGGGGTTTCACCATGTTGGCCAGGATGGTCTCGATCTCTTAACCTCGTGATCCGCCCACCTCAGCCTCCCAAAGTGCTGGGATTACAGGTGCTAAGAGTAACTTTAAACAAATGGAACTAGAAGGTCTAGGGGCAAAAACTGCAATTCAGCTGAACACAGGTTTATTAATTATTAATTATTTCCTCTCTACTATAAATCACCCTTCTCTAGGGAATATAAATTTGTATTTGTCTCCCTTTCAAAAATGCCATACAATTAACAGTGTTTTTCTTTTCTTTTTTTCTTTTTTTATGAGACAGTCTCGTTCTGTTGCCCAGGCTGGAGTGCAGTGGCATGACCTTGGCTCACTGCAACCTCTGCCTCCCAGGTTTAAGCAATTCTTGTGCCTCAGGCTCCTAAGTAGCAGGGATTACAGGCATGTACCACCATGCCTGGCTAATTTTTGTATTTTTGTTAGAGGCGGAGTTTCACTATATTGGCCAGGCTGGTCTTGAACTACCGACCTCAGGTCATCCATCCGCCTCGGCCTCCCAAAGTGCTGGGATTACAGGTGTGAGTGAGCCACACCTGGCCAACAGTGTTTTTCTTAAAAATGCTTTAGTATCCACACACACACACAAAATATTTATTATTTAGTGTATTTCTCACCAGCCTTCTAAGTATATTTTAAAACAGTTTAACTTCTACTGTTTATATTGTCTTTTGCTTTTCTCATTTAACATTTTAAGAATTTTCTATCTTCTCTTCTTCAAAAGATTTTAGCTTAAATCATGATATTCCTTTGAGTGAACATGTTTGTTTATTCTCCTTCTGTGGGACATTTAAATTGCCTCGAATTTCTTGATACTATAAATGAAGTAATGAAGCATTACAAATAACACTCAAAATTTGAGGCTTAGACCTTTTTTTAAAAAAAGGATTATTTCCTTGGGACATTTTCCCAGAAGTAGAAGTACTAGGTCAAATGGCATGAATGTTTTTAAGGCTCTTGAAATATATTGCGAAATTGCTTTCCAAGAAGTTTATTATCAATTTATACTTCTACCAGCAATATACAAAAGTGCCTATCTTAGCACGCCCTTGGCAGTAAATTTTAATCTTAATACATAATGAACGAAAAGCTGATCATACTTTCTAATTGACGTAGACATCAAGATGTTTCTGGTCTTGCCTGCAGGTGCTCCTACCATCTCTATCCTGTGAACTCGCCTACTTAGACACCTTAATTTCCCTCAAATCATGTCATTCAGACCAACTCTCACTTAGTTTCTCTGTAGCATAGACAACTACTTCAACCAGTCACCCAGCAAACAGCAGTTCAGGCCCTCATGTGACAGCACAATCTCAAAATGCCTGCTCTAACGGACCAGTCAAAAGGCCAAGAGCTCTATCCTTAAAATTAAGCTAACGAACAGAAGGCCACATAGACGGGCCATTATTATCTTAGCTCTGAATAGAAATGGCATCACCAGCTTGGGCTTATCATTATTATCAGGTGAATTTCATAAGAAAATGTCAAAAAAGGCCGGGTGTAATGGCTCACGCCTGTAATCCCATCACTTTGGGGGCCTGAGGTGGGCGGATCACCTGAGGTCCGGGGTTTGAGACCAACCTGGCCAACATGGTGAAACTCCGTCTCTACTAAAAATACAAAAATTAGCAGGGCATGATGGCAGGCGCCTATAATCCCAGCTACTTCAGAGGCTGAGGAAGGAGAGCTCTTGAACCCGGGAGGCGGAGTTTGCAGTGAGCCAAAAATGCACCACTGCACTCCAGCCTGGGTGACAGAGTAAGACTCCGTCTCAAAAAAAAAAAAAAAAACCACTGTCAAAAAGTATTAATATTATCTTATTTGCCATAGGAATAGTATACAGTATAATGTCCACCCTATCACTCAAACCTCTCATACAGGTAGGAAATTTGTTTTAGAGCTCAATGTTAAGATTGCTCCTTTCCAATAAGAATTATATAACTCAGTCACCCTCTTTAACTTGGTAGCCAGAAACTTTCATGCCAGATTTGAAGCATACTATAGTGTGATATTTTGTGTATGAGCTACCACAAATCCTTGTAGAATGTGGAATATAGATAGACAAGACAGACTAGATTCTCTCTTTTTTTTTTTATTAGACAGGGTCTCACTCTGTTGCCCAGACTAGAGTACAGTGGCACAATCATAGTTCACTACGGCCTCAACCTCCTGGGCTCAAGCAATTCTCCTGCCTCAGACTCCCAAGTAGCTGGGACTACAGGCATGTGCTACCACGCCCAGCTAATTTTTGTATTTTTAGCAGAGACAGGGTTTCACCATGATGCCCAGGCTGGACTCGAACTCCTAAGCTCAAGAGATCTGCCCGCCTCAGCATCCCAAAGTGCTGGGATTACAGGCATGTGCCTGGCAGATAGATCCTCCTTCTTTCTGGCACTTCTTGCAGTCAATCCCACTGTTTTTGCATTTATATGCCATTACTTCTTATTTGAACACAATGGCATAGCATGTTAAAACCCAAATACAGACATTTTTGTTGTTGGCTATTTAAATTGGTTGTTTACAGATGACAGAGAGATTCTGGAATCTTACTAGTAAACTCTCAATGGACTAAAATTCATTCAAAAAAGATGTACCAGACATCTACTATTTGTTAATACTTGTGGAGTGCCTACTCTGTGCCAGGTACTGCTCTCCACACTGGGGATGCAAAGGGAAGACAGTGTCCCTGGTGAGCTCACACTCCCAGGCTATGACTGATATGTTTTAGCATAGTTCTCAAAAATAAGACTTTTTCCTGAAGGTGATGAGGGGTGACCAAACATTTGTAAACAGGAGGATGGCATGATTACATCTTGGTTTCAGAAAGGTATCTCTGTCAGCAGTGCAAATCTTTGGCAAGTCAAGGTTGTAACTTGAGAAATAGTTATGGGAATTTATGTTGAAAGGGCAATGAAATTTTGAAGCAAAAACACTGGCAGATAAAAGAAACATAGCAGTGTGTGTGTGTGTATGTGTGGGTGTGTGTGTATGTGTGGGTGTGTGTGTGTTAAGCAAAAGCTGTATAAAGGGGATCTGGCAATTGGTTGCTTGCTTCGTGTGTGTGTGTGTGTGTGTGTGTGTGTGTGTGTGTGTTAAGCAAAAGCTGTATAAAGGGGATCTGGCAATTGGTTGCTTGCTTCGTGTGTGTGTGTGTGTGTGTGTGTGTGTGTGTGTGTGTGTTAAGCAAAAGCTGTATAAAGGGGATCTGGCAATTGGTTGCTTGCTTCCCCAGAATGAGGGTGCTCTGAGGACTCCCCAAACCACTGAGCCCTGCAAAGTTGGGCAGCACTAGAAATCCTCCCTGCCTGGTGCAACCTTCAGATGGGGCAGGTTAGTGAAGTTGGGAGACTGGCTATACCTGACAAAGACCAGGTTGACAGTTGAGCACAGTCATGCACCACACAATGGCATTCCGGATAATGATGTACTGCATATATGATGATGGTCCCATAAGATTATAATGGAGCTGAAAAATTTCTGTTGCCTAGTAATGTCCATTGTTAACATTATAACGCAACTCATTACTCATATGTTTCTGATGGTGCTGGTATAAACAAATCTATTGTGCTGCTAGTCATATAAAAATATAGCACATTATATAAAAATAGTCATATAAAATATAGCACAGTACATTACATACAGTACATAATACTTGATAATGATAATAAGCAACTAACTGGTTTATGTATTTACTATACTATAATTTTTATTGTTACTTTAGAGTACAATCCTACTTACTTAAAAAAAAAAGTTAAGTGTAAAACAGATTTTGGTAGGTCCTTCAGGAGGTATTCCAGAAGAAGGCATTGTTACAGGAGATGGCAGCTCCATGTGTGTTATTGCCCCTGAAGACCTTCCAGTGGGACAAGATGTGGAGGCGGAAGACAGTGATAGTGACCATCCTGACCCTGTGTAGACGTAGGCTTGTGTGTGTGTGTGTCTTAGTTTTTAACAAAAAAGTTTTAAAGAGCAAAAAAAGAAATTAAAAATAGAAAAAAGCTTATAGAATAAGGATGTTAAGTATTTCTGTAGAGCTATACAATGTGTTGTGTTTTAAGCTAAGAGTTTTACAAAAAGCAAAAAAGTTAAAAAATTAAGCTTATAAAGTAAGAAGGTTACAATAAGCTAAGGTTAATTTATTAGTGAAGAAAGAAAAATATTTTTTATAAATTTAGTAGCCTAAATGTACAGGGTTCATAAAGCCTACAGTAGAGCACAGCAATGTCCTGGCCTTCACATTCCCTCACTACTCAATGATTCATCCAGAGCAACTTCCAGTCCTACAAGCTCCATTCATGGTAAGTGCCATTTTAAATCTTGTATACCATACTTTTACTGTGCCTTTTCTATGTGTAGATACACAAATACCACAGTGCTCCAACTGCCGTACAGTCCAGTAACCTGCTGTAGAGGCTTATAGCCTAGAAGCAACAAGGTAGACCATATGGCCTAGGTGTGTAGTAGGCTAACATGGCAACAAGAGAAATTAGATCACAGAATCTCCCTAACAAAATACAAAGTATACTGAATCAAGAGTAGTAACATTAAATCACAACAACAGCAACAACAACAAAAATTACCAGCAGCAACCAAAAAGGAATAGGTACAACTTAATGCCATATATTTTAAAACATGTTAGTCAGGAAAAGAAAGATTATGGCACAGTCTCTTCCCCCACAAGTAATGTTGGTGAATCAACAAAATCCTGAATGTTCATTAATGAGCCATATTTGGAGAGAAATACAAATTTCTGGCTAGAGTGTGACAGAACTGGAGGCTGAACAGCAATGGCGAAGTGGGGGAAGTGACTAACTAGGAGCCACCTCATCCATGCTGAGCCTTCCAGGCCCTACACTGAGTTGGAGACTGATACAAAATTCTCTATGGAAACCAGCGACACTTCCTTCAGGGTTGAGGAATCCTACAACAGGGCAATTAAATCTCAGAACAGAAAGCAGTGCCCACATATTTAATACATAGCTCATTCATGTTGCTTAAGATTCAAGAAGTATAAAAAGATACACAGAGAAAATTCTCCCTCCCAATCCCGTCACTGCCCAGGTCCCTTTTCCACAGGTCACCGATTATTAATTCCTTGTCTAGCATTCAGAGATAAAGTATATAAATCAAATATGTAGGTGAATGTATAAAGACATATTTATATACATTCTTTTTTCAATTTTTTGTATAAACGAAGCATTTTATACACGTTCTTCTATACCCTGCTTTTCTTCCTTTAAAATCTATCCTGAAGATCTTCCTATATCAATATGTAAATTTTAATGACTGAGGCTTTATAATGCTTTCATAACCATACACTCTCCTAACCTGTACCCCCATGTCCTCAAGGTGTAGAAAAATGTGTAAAACAGAAAAACTTAAATCCTTAAATTGTAGCTCAGAGGGAAAAACAATTGAATCTGAAATGCAGGGAGGAAGAATTTGGTAATACCTCTGTCAGAGCAAATAAAATTGCTGGACAGAACTGCTAACACTTCAGCAAGATGAAGAGACATGGCAACAACACAAAAGGAATACAAGAAAACAAGGAAACAAAAGGAAACTGCCCACTGCATCCAGGGGGAAAGTCAAAGATTAAGGCAACTGGAAGATATTATGGAAAACAAAGACAAACCAACATAAGGATAATTGTTATCCCCAATGTCGGGGACGTAACATGGAACAGAAACCTGAAATGAAAAAACTAAATCTGCACTGAAAGAACACACAGTTGTTCCACATAACAACTGATAGTGAATGACTAAAACTGAGAAATTGCTTGGTTACAAAAAAAAATACTTCAGAGATCCAGACCAAAAAAATTACCTACAAAGTAGTAAAAACTCAGCCTGAGTTTAGACTTCTCCACAGCAACATCCAAAGAAGGCAATGAAGCAACACTATAAAGGTCTGAGGCAAAGAGAGTATGTTCGAGGATATCATACCCACCCAAGAGGTCATTTCAGTATTACAATAAGGCAAAAAGTGGACATCACCAAACTTCACATACAATGTTTATGTGACCTTGAGAAACACAAGCTGTCAGAAACTCAGCCAAATGAAATAAATCAAAATAAAGAACTCAGGAATGGAGAAGTCATAATAAGAATGCCCATGGTGGGCACTAAATCCATTCAAATATATTATTAAGACCAAACAATTATGGTAATTATGGTCATAGACTATATTATAAATGCTATGAACAATAAATCAGTAACAATTTAAAAATAGGAGAGAGGGAAGAGATACTAATTTCCTTAATAGAATTAAGAGGTATTGCCTAAATATCCTTAATAGAGTTAAGAGATGTTATGTAAAATGAAAATATAGGTAAACACAATTGGAATCCAGAATTTTCATAACTTTTTTCTTAGACAGATATTTTAGTAAATAGTGCTGCCCAGCATGGCAATCCCGGCGCTTTGGGAAGCTGATGTGAGACAATCACTTGAGTCCAGATGTTTGAGACCAGCCTGGATAACACAGTGAGACTCCACATCTACAAAAACTTTTTTTAAAAAATAGCCCGGCGTGGTAGCGTGTGTCGGTAATCCCAGCTACTCAGGTTGAGGTGGGAGGAACGCTTGAACTCAGGAGTTTGAGGCTGCATTGAGCTATGATGGCACCAACTGCACTCCAGCCTGGTTGACAGAGCGAGACCCTGCCTCAAAACAACAAATACACACACACACACACACACACACACACACACACAGAGTAAAAAAAAGTTTTATAATTTATTTTTGATGAACAACGTTGTTAATAAAAAATGTCTTTTTCATCATAGTATAAGCTATGTCTGTCTACCTACTGTTTCTTTCTCGTATTAATATATATGTGAAGAGAATGCTCTCTGGAATGACATTTAACTAGTACTAATGAAGATTAGCTCTACTGATAGAATTTAGAATAATTTTAAACTCCCCTTTGTACTTTTCCACATTGCCTAAACTTTTAAAGAACACAAATTAAATTTTCAAAATTAAAAAAAATCATTATTCTTAACAATAAATTAAACTTTTGGCACTAGCAAAAAGATAATTCTAAAAGTGAACCACTTCTAATCTTAAACAGGAATTTTCTTACTTTCTGCTAGAGTACAAGCTAATCTCAGGGTAACAGAAAATATTTCTGACCAAAATAGAGGATGGGATATAAAACAGGAGCTGGAGCAGATTCAAACACCATGGGACTCAGGGGAAGAGGATGGCTAGTGTTTTCAGAGGACTGACAGAGGGCAATTCTCTTTTCTTTTTTCCCAGCACATAGAAAACTGGCCATGTCTCTTGGGGTTGCAGCTCCCGACCACCCCCAGAAAGCAATATTCAATACATTTCACATAACATTTAGGTTACTGGGTTCTGACAAAAGAAATTTGTCTTAGACTGAAGCCAATAGCAAAACTATGGTATTTATAAGTTCTGTGGATTTACCTGAAGTTGGCATTTCTGAAATATGTACAAAACTTTAAAAGGGTATTATGCTTCCTTTGTGCTAAAAGGATAGTGTTACTACATATATTCATGCTTAATTGTAATGAAACAGAAATGAATATTAAAGGAGAAACATAAGAAATCAAGTATATTGATACTTCATGTGTCATCATTGGTAAGAAGTGTGGGGCTAGACTGAAATCTTTTCCATTTAAGTGACAAAACTAAGTACAGAGTGCTTCTTGAACTAGGGCATGCATACCCAAAAGATGTTAATAGTGGTGTCCAATCCAGTGACATCCTACTAGTGGTCAACTTACTCAAACTCAGCTATATGAACTCAACCAAAACAAAATGAATGGAAAAATAACTTAGTGTGGGCAACTGCACTCAGCATTTTACGATGTGAATATGTGCACCAGAATGAATGGTGGTCTTAGCTCCCTGGCCTCTCAGCATGATTGTGATGTTACTGTTCTTTACACTACCTTTGGATAATGTAGTTTCAATACAACATAGTTTCTTAATGAGAGCCAATTATATCATATGGCATTCAAATGAAGGAAGAATGAACACTTTCAACTGGAGAATAAAGCAGCTGTGCTAGACTTACTAGGAGCCGATACTAAGTTGCACTGTGATGTATCAGTAATTTAAATTTAAGGAATTTTTTCATAGGAATTTTACCCCTACATAAGCAATTCTACTTCAGAAGATATACCCATTGGATATATATCATTATATCTTCATGGAATATTGATTTTCCCTGAAAACTTTGGGGGAAATCCATTTTTACATTAAATAGATAAAAGGGGACCCAAAGGTGTTTCATTTATGGCACGCTACCTTGCCTTTACTCTCAAAACCTTCTGGGGTGAAACTATATTCCCCATTGGTATTTAGAAAACTTGGGAAGAAAAGCTGAAAGAGCACTATAATACATAATAAAAAACACACATGGGGCCGGGCTCAGTGGTTCACGCCTGTAATCCCAGCACTTTGGGAGGCCGAGGCAGGCAGATCACTTGAGGTCAGGAGTTTCAGACAAGCCTGGTCAACATGGTGAAACCCCGTTTCCACTAAAAATACAAAAATTAGCTGGGCATGGTGGTGTGTGCCTATAGTCCCAGTTACTCAGGAGGCTGGGGCACAAGAATCACCTGAACCCAGGAGGACAAGGTTGCAGTGAGCCGAGATTGCGCCACTGCACTCCAGCCTGGGTGACAGAGCGAGACTCGGTCTCAAAGAAAAACAAAATTAAGAAAAGTACGGTAGAAGTTAGGCTCAGGGAAAATAATGGTAGAAACAATAACTTAAAATCATGAGAGAAATTAATACCTAAACTAATGCAGAGAGGGCCTGTGCACTTGTTCAAGGTGGACCACAAACTTGGTTCTGAACTCCTTTACAACCAATACAAAGAGAGAAAATAATCCAGTTGTACAATTCATAGTGCCCATGAAAGAAATAAAACCTGGGCTGGAGGCAGTGGCTCACGCCTGTAATCCCAACACTTCAGGAGGATCACTTGAGTTCAGGAGTTCGAGACCAGCCTGGGCAACATGGCGAGACCTTGTCTCTACTTAAAAAAAAAAAAAAAGACAGGCATAATGGTGCATACCTGTAATCCCAGCTACTCAGGAGGCTGAGAAGGGAGGATCACTGAGCCGAGTCTGAGGCTACAGTGAGCCATGATTATGCCACTGCACTCCAGCCTGGGGGACAGAGACCCTGTCAAAGAAAAGAAAGGAAAAAAATCCCGGTGCTTGTTTTTTTTGAGCCGTGTTCCTATATATTAATGAATTTGCTGTACTGTCTTCTAGTTCACTAGATGTTCTGTATTCATTTTCTCTTCTATTTCCTCCATTTCAGATGGCCAACTGTCCATATACCCACACTAGCATCTTACTCATCCACTTATTGAAGTTCTTACAGTTAAAAAATAATAAATTGGTTTCAAGAGAGGGCCCAGAGACCTCTTAAGGGAATGACTTTTTTTGAAAGCTTTCTCAAACATTCAGAGCCTCCTCACTTGCTTATTTACTTTTGAGGTCTCCACTCTGAAAGTCTAACCTCAGAATGAGAGCAAAATACAGACATGAAATAAATGACACATATTTCCTTTCTGAAGATAACTTAAAAGGGTGTCACATTTTGAAAAAGATGAAAATGTGAAGGTAACAGACATCATTCTCCGAGAGGACACAGTGAGTCAATTATAAGTCAATCAAATCTCTGTATTACAGTTAGCATTCCAATAGTAAATTCCCATCCTATTATTTTTATTGTTTATAGAATACCAGGTGTTTTAGACCAGATTAATTGCAGCCTCGAAATATGAATGGTTCATATGTATTTCACCAGCAAGACCACATCATAGACAGTTTTTTATTTTTTTTTAATTAGTCAAACTGTCAGGGCCAAACAAAACTGAACTTTTAAAAAACAGTTGAACTATTATATATATCATCAATTTTTGCTAACTTATACTAATAATCCTTAAGTACCTTGAATGCTGGATTAAAAAAAAACACTTCACTAGTATTTCTATTACTGTTTCAATATACTCAATACAAAATTGATATTGTATAATTCAATACAAAATTAGTATTTCAAATACTATTTCAATATAGTTTTGAAATTGTTTTTATGCAAAGCTTTTCAAAAAGCTAAACCCAGCGGGGCACAATGGCTCATGTCTGTAATCCCAGCACTTTGGGAGGCTGAGATGGGTGGATCACCTGAGGTTAGGAGTTTGAGACCAGCCTGGCCAACATGATGAAACTCCATCTCTGCTAAAAATACAAAAATTAGCCAGGTGTGGAGGTATGCACCTGTAATCCCAGCTACTCAGGAGGCTGAGGCAGGAGAATCGCTTGAGCCCAAGAGGCAGATGTTGCAGTGAGCCAAGATTGCGCCACTGCACTCCAGCCTGGGCGACAAAGTGAGACTCTGTTGGGGAAAAAAAAAAAAAAAAAAAGCTAAACCCAATCCAATAGCCACTTTGTTGAAATAACACAAGATCTAATAAACAACAAGGTTGAGAGAGTAAGTCATAAGTCA
Organism: Mandrillus leucophaeus; assembly: GCF_000951045.1. Taxonomy (NCBI): domain Eukaryota; kingdom Metazoa; phylum Chordata; class Mammalia; order Primates; family Cercopithecidae; genus Mandrillus; species Mandrillus leucophaeus. The sequence continues at coordinate 3,576,291 of NW_012100654.1, read as the reverse complement.
TTCTCTCTTGACTCTACTAAACCAGCAATTACAGGATTTCACTTAAGCAAACCAAGAAATATACTCCTATTGGTAATGCTCCTTCTTCAGAGTTCTAACATACTGTGTGGGCAGGGAAAGACGACTGGAGATAATATTTAACTGTACTAGAAGGTTGTGAAAAAAAGGTATCCATGGGAAAGATTCTCTATGTAAGAGAGCAAGGAACTGCTGGGGTTATTTAAATATGGTGCTTTTTTACTAAGAAAATGTTGGCTGTCAGAGTTGGAAAGGATCCAAGCGATCAAGTTCAATTCAACACGTGATAGATGTGAGGTTGGGAGAAGGTAAAGTGACTTGCCAAGCTTACATAGATAGTTCAATACAACAAATGGGTATTTACGTTTAACATTTGGTGGTCACTCCCTAAGAAGGTAAATTAATGGTCTTTATATGAATAGGACAAAATCAAATATTTGCAACTGATGTTTGAAATGTTCACAATGTAAAATGCTTGCAACCAATATGACAACAGATTAACATTTAAAGTATACAAAGAATACAAATTGTTTTTATCTTAAAAAAAAATCAAGATGCTAATAGGCAAATGAGCAAAGGACATAGACACTACCCATAAAAATGGCCAGAATAAACAAACATATGGAATTACATTCAACTCCGCAATTAGGAATAAAGCAAATCAAAGAAACTATTACATTTTACTATGAGTAACTTAGTAAATATTGAAAAAGAATCATAATACCCAAATGCTGGTATTATGTTGAAACAACCATACTCACATTTTGCAAATGGGCACAATCCTTTGGGAATTGAAACTGGTAACATTATTTAAGAGTTAAAAGAATATTCATATGTTTTGAATTAGTCATTACACATAAAGATGGATGCTAAAGGCATAAACCAAAGACTAAAACATCTATCTATCAACAGAGATGCTAAGGCCATAAGCCAAAGACTAAAGAATGTATATATCGACACAGACATTGGTTGAAAAATTACTTCTAATATTTTAAAAATGAGAACAAACTGTTCTTCACCAAGATAGACATGATGATACACCTCATTATTAGGTATTTTGCAGTAATTTAGAAGTATTAGTGAATACAAGATGAGCCAAACCATTCTGTCATACCAGAAAGCAGAAAATTATTAAAGATCACTGGGGTCCTTTCAAAAAAGACTCAGAAGAGAATCTGAAGATGCTCCAACTGGCCAAGAATGGGCTAATGTGAGCATCAGAAAGAATCGTTAAAATGGATGGAATCACATCAAATATGTTAAAATCTATGAGATTATGATGACAAAATAATAAAATGAAAACCTTCACTGTCCCTTTGACCCACTCTGATTCTTGTTGTTTTGGGGGAGGGTGTGTGTATGTGTCAGTATTAGTGCCTGCCTGAGTTGGGAATATTACATTCCAGGTTCTGTATGAACAGAGGGCTCTATAAAGCAACAGGACACCAGCCCTCACTCTGTTTTAAATTACAGACCAATGTAAAACGAATTTAAACTGGATTTTCCCCCCTCAAAATGGAAACAGCTATTTTCTTTCAGAGTTAATGAAGTATTGGTAGCTGAAGCCAATTTGACAACCAACGGATGAGAGAGATTGCTGTCTGATTTCAAACTAAACCCTGAACTTTTTTTTTGAAAAAACAATAAAACACATTTTACATGGAAAAAGAAACCCTACACACTTTCAGCGGTCTTCTTTAGAGGATTCTGGGAAACCAACACATTATCCCGAAAACTGGTAAATCAAGGGAAAGAATCAAAGTAAAAAAAAAAAAAAAAAAAAAAGAATATTACTATATCACAAGAAATGAGGACAAACTGTTACCTCTGGGGAGGGGCACTGGATGCCTAGGACACTGGGGCGGGAGAGAGACTCACTTTCCACTGCATACCTTTTTATAGCTTTTGCATTTTATACCAAGTGAATGAATTGCTTATTGAAAAAATAAACTCATTTAAAGTGTCACTATCAAGGATCACGTAACAAAATGGAAAAACAATTATATTAAAGGAAAAAAACTGTCAGAATCCAAATGATAGCCACTCGAATTATAACAATGTAGACACTGGATATGCATACAGACCAGGTCTAAAAGGAAACACAGAAAAATAAAAATTATTGACCAGAATTGCAGAATATAGGGGCATTTTTTCTATTTATTAAAAAGAATTCCATTGCTATATTTATAATTTATTTGTCTAATAAGTAATTTTAAAGTGGTATTTAAATAGAAAAATACAGTCTTTTTCCCTTTCTGTCATCCATACTTTTAGGAAAGCTTGGTTTTTTCAATCTTGAGTCCATAATAAAGGCACCAAGAACTGTTTGGGGGTAACAACTCTGGGTGTAGGCATAAGATCCAAGAAAGATAAAAGAAAGGGCCTCTTGAGGGCTGTTCACACAGATGTTAAAAGTACAAATGACTTTGCCCAGCTCTGCTTTCCCATCCCTGTACTAATACGGGGGTGGTGGCAGTGGTGGCGTTCCCCGAGTAGGAGGCCTGCAGAACATGGGAAGAGCCTGTCGACAGCACATAAAAGACACACACTGAAAACACTGCTTGCAGGAGGAGTGAAGCTTGTCAAAGTACTGCAGAGGCTGAGAAAGTGAAGAGAAGAGAAAGAGCAATTATAGCCCGCACCTAACAATTCCTCAGCTAAATTTAACTGGAGAGGTGGAATATATCTGCAGTTTGAAAGCGATAGGCAAATGAATTTTCAGGTACAAGAAGACCCAACCCACACAGAACATTAAATGGTCATTGTAAAAAAAGATATTTTTTCATATCAATCATCTCCAATTATTCTGATATTTCCATTGTCATGCCCCAAAATAAATAAATGGCCTCAAGAAGGAATAAGGAAATCCTAGGCTCAGAGCAAAAGCTTTTATTTCTTGTTAGAAGCTAAATCAAAATAAATAAGAATTTATCAATGTCAGGTTTTTTTCAGAAATGCTACTTTAAAAATTTCCACCTATAAATAATGGAAATCAAATGTAAACTTTTATTTACTTTTTGAAGGTTTAAATTGAATTATTTATCTAAAGTTTTCCAAATTTTTATGTCAAGAGATATCTCAGCCAATATACTAATTCATACTAAACTATGTTCACAAATAATTCCAAATACAATTTCTAAATTTCAAACGCCATTTTTTTTTATGCACAGAAATGTATTTCAAGATGGTAACAGAGGTAGGAGGAATGCTTGAGCTCAGGAGTTTGAGACCAGCCTGGGGAACATGGCAAACCCTGTCTCTACAAAAAATACAAAAATTAGCAGCGTGTGGTGGTGCATGCTTGTGGTCCCAGCTACTCGGGAGGCTTCTGTGGGAGGATTGCTTGAGCCCAGGAGGTCGAAGCTGTAGTAAGCAAGACGCTGCCTCAAAAAAAAAAAAAAAAAAGATGGTAACAATATAATTATTTCTGGGTAATAGGATCAAGGGTGTTTTTTATCTTCTTCTTTAGTACTTTGGTACTAGTTGATTTTCTTTTTTTTTTTTTTAAACAACGTGTATGTGTTACTTTATATTAGAAAGAAAGTCTTTTGGCCAGGCGCAGTGGCTCACGCCTGTAATCCCAGCACTTTGGGAGGCCAAGGCCGGCGGATCACTTGAGGTCAGGAGTTCAAGACTGGCCTGGCCAACATGGCGAAACCCCATATCTACTAAAACTACAAAAATTAGCTGTGCATGGTGGCACACGCCTGTAATCCCAGCTACTCAGGAGGCTGAGGTAGGAGAATTGCTTGAACCCAGGAGGTAGAGGTTGCAGTGAGCCAAGATCATGCCACTGCAATCCGGCATGGGCAACAGAGCAAGACTCAGTCTCAATAAAAATAAATAAATAAATAAATAAATAGAAATAAAGTCTTTTTACTTTTAACAAAAAGAGCACAACTTGATTTAATAGCCACCATATTGCCAATTCCACTAAAAATAAAAATGGGTACAATTTCCACTGAAACAACATACAACCATTTTCATACACAACTAATTTATAATCATTTTACCAAAAATATATATAATAAAAATATCTTTTTTTTTTTTTTTGAGACAGTCTCCCTTTGTCGCTCATCCTGGAGTGCAGTGGTACGATCTTAGCTCACTGCAACCTCCACTTCCCGAGTTCAAGTGATTCTCCTGCCTCAGTCTCCCAAGTAGTTGGGATTACAGGTGCACACCACCATGCCCAGCTAACTTTTGTATTTTAGTAGAGATGGGGTTTCACCATGTTGCCCAGGCTGGTCTCAAACTCCTGACCTCAAGCAATCTGCATGCCTCAGCCTCCCAAAGTGCTGGGATTACAGGCATGAACCACAGTGTCTGGCTCAGATATAATTAAAAAATCTAAATGGAAACAGCTTTTGGAAGAGTTTATTTATTCAATACTCCTTATTACTAATGAGGACTTCGATGGGAGGAAAACATGATCACGTACAAGGTCATTACTGAGATTTATGACCACATATATTACCTAGGGGTAAACTACTCTGTGTTTTTGCTTCTGGATTCCAACACTAAAGATATAGAGCCGATTCATTACTTACACTGAGTACTGTACTATCACTATGTGCTACTGCCAAGAGCATGGACTCATGGATTGCTCTATCGGCTCAGGACTTGAGCAACCATCCAAACCCTTGTGGCAGACAATACCAGTTGCTTACCCACTATACAATATCCCTTTCTGCCTCACTAACAGAACACTGATCTCATTTGGGTTAGCAATGTACCCTGCTAAAACACTAGCTTTCTTGGGATGCCTTGCAACTTGAGGAAGCCACCTAGCACAGTTCTGACCAAGGAAACATAAACCAAGTTTCTGGAAAGCCTTGCACTTTCTGCTTGGAATGTAAACATGACATCATATTATCTCATCATAGACATCTTATAACTATGAGACTACAAGTACAAAGACAGAAGTCCCACACTAAGGATAGTAGAGCAGAAAGATAGACTTCTTGTTATATAGGGAAATTAAATCCCTATTTGATTAAAGCCACAGTAGTCAGAATTCTGGTATGCATAACCAAATGCAATCCTACTTATCCTTTTATTGTTGAGAAAATGAACTTAATATCTGAAGAGAATCTCGGTGGACTTAAGAAGTCAAACTAACACAGAGTGCAGGACAAGGCGACACTTTTAAAAGAAGCTATTTCAAGTACACTTTCCAGTCATGGAAACTAATGACATCAATAAGAAAAAATACGGTGGAAATTTGGTGTAATAATTTTTTTCTGGTAAAAAATCTTCTGAATCATCTATAAAACAGAGTTCATAAAAAAATTCACTAGTATATTATGTCCAAAAATTTTAAAAATCTGCTTTCTCTTACAATTTTGACATGTGGTATTCATGAACATCTTTTAAAAACATCTTTCTAGAGCCAAGAATGTGGCAACTCAATGCCAGGTCAACCAGATATAAATGCAGTATTTAATGAACGTACTTAACTATTATAAATAGTCGATTGCCCTTTAATAAATAATTTTCCTTTAAAAGTGTTGGAATTGTGATTACCGCCTTCCTCCACACAGATTATTTTAAGGAAAAATTTCCCACCCATAAGCATTATACTCTAACCAACTAACCAAATCAGTCCCAGATCTAAGATAAAATGTTATGTGAATAAACTCTAAAGAGCTAGGAAATATGTATTTCCCTTGATTTTTCACAGTAGATAAAGTACTGTGAAGAATTACTTTGCTTTGAATTCCAAGCAAGTTTCATAAATATTTATGGACTGAAAGTGTGACTGAACCTGAAGAACACTGAACACAGCTCACAGGTCCCAGAGCACGTTCCTGTCAAGTTTAGGAGGAAGCCCTTTCCAAGTGGGAGTTCTGGAAGGGAAAGGGATATTCCTTATCATGTATCAACAAGAAGCTAAGAGCCCTCGCATGCTGTACCACTACAAGTGGAGTCTGCACTGAGAGTCATCAGCCCACTTGGCTCCTACCATGGACAGCCTACTAGGATGACCAGAGCCTGTATGAGGCGGGATATGTTAGACCAAGCATTACGTCAGATTACACAGAAATAAAGGGAGAAACAAACTGGCCTATATTGCTGTTCAAATGACAATAACAATACTAAAAGTTGACATCTATTAAGAGCATTCTATGCATCAGGCCCAGATCTACATCCTTTACTTATATTAATTAATTTACTTCTCACACACTTCTGTGAGATAGGTGCCAGTTTCCTCAATGCATACATGTGGGAACTGAGGTCCAGAGAAGGCAACTCACTTACTAAAGCACACAGTAAGCAAGTGGAAGAACCAGAATCAAAGCCAGGCAGTCTGGCTTCAGAACCATGCTCTTAACTACTAAGCAGGACCACCTTCAACCTAGGAAGAAAAAAATCAGAAAAAACAAGCCTGTGGTGGGTGGTGCTAACATACGTCCATGAACTCTTTGATAGTCCTCCCTTCACAAGGCAGAGCCTAATTCTTCTCCGCTAGGGCGTGATGTGGGCTTAGTAACTTGCTTCTAACAAATAGAAAACAAGCCGAAGTAATGGTATGTGACTTAAGAGACTGGATCATAAAAGGCACTGCCGCTTCCTCCTTGCCCTCTCTTAGGTCTCTTCTCTTCCTTGAGGAAAACCAGCTGCTATGTCACGAGGGACACTCTAGCACGTCGTGAGGAGCCAGGACCCCCTGTCAACAGCCATCCCCCAGTTCTAGTCCACTCTGCAGATGACTACAGTCCTGGCCAACACTTTGACTGCAACTGCATGAGAGACGGGGCCAGAACTACTCAACTAAACCCTTCCCAAATTCCTGACCCACAGAAACTGAGAGATTGGAAACATTTTGTTTTAAGCAACTAAATTGTAAGATATGTTTTAATGTATCAATAGAAAACTACTACTACTACTACTCCTCTCCAAAAATAGATTACTACAGGCAGAACCTTTTATCAGAGCCAGACTTCCTTTTTTTTCTTTTTGAGATGGGGTCTCGCTGTGTCACTTAGGCTAAAGTAAAATGGTACAGTCACAGCTCACTGCAGCCTCCACTTCCTGGACTCAAGCAATCCTCCTGACTCAGCCTCTCTGAGCAGCTGGAACCACAGGTGTGGGTCACCACACCTGGCTAAATTCTTTGATTTTTTGCATATATAGGGCCTCACTATGTTGCCCAGGCTGGTCTTGAACTCCTGGGCTCAAGTAATCCTCCAGCTTTGGCCTCCCAAAGTGCTGGGGTTACAGGCATGAGCTACCATGCCAAGCCCAAAATTTTCAATATCAAATCATATTTAGATAAGCTATAAATTGTGTAATTACTTAATGATCTCGTATGTTTGTTCACTCTCTGGAAGCAATACCATTTCGACCATTGCAGAAGGGTGGAACAACATATCCTTTATGTCCCTTCAAAAGCATTATGAATAGAACTAATTAATATCTGAAATTCTACCCTACTTACTTTATTAAAATTAAACAAGGAGTATATTAAGGTTAAAAGATTATTCCTACCTTAAATTGTCACATACTCGTTTTATTAAGTCAATAAAAAAACAATATATTCCACCTCCAAAAATCTGTAAGAACAAGCTGTCTATTCAAGGTGCTAATCTGCCATTATTTATAGACCTTGACTCCTTTCTGAGCAGCCGTCATTAACAGAACAATTTAGGAGTTCAAAATACTCTTTACTGAACTCAACTGCCTCCTGAAGTTATTAGTCATACTTCTCAAGGCTACAGTGTGATAAGTGATAAAGATGAACCGCATCTCAAGAAGGCTGTGAAGAAAAGCCACCGTGAAAAGCACCAAGATCAGGGCTGGGAGCGGTGGCTCATGTCTGTAATCCTAGTACTTTGGGAAGTCAAGGCAGGCACATTTCTTGAGCTCAGGAGTTCGAGACCAGTCTGGGCAACATAACGAAACCCTGTCTCTACTAAAAATACAAACATTAGCTGGGCGTGGTGGCATGCACTGGTGGTCACATCTGCTCGGGAGGCTGAGGTGGGAAGATTGCTTGAACCTGGGAAGTTGAGGCTGCAGTGAGCTGTGATCACATCACTGCACTCAAACCTGGGTGACAGAGCAAGACCCTGTCTCCAAAAACAACAACAGCAGCAACAAAAACACCACAAAGATCAGCTGCTGCTTGCACACTGACATACCTCTAAAGCCCTCCTTCCTGATCATTCAGGTATCTTTGATCAGGTTTGAGGATTTCTGGGGGTCTGCCCCAAAATTATAACTGTAGTCTTCAAGGCGCCCCAGAGTTGTTATTTGGGAATCCAGGTATGCTCAGAGGACGAATACTGGCCTACCTCTTGGTGTAGAAGGGAAAGAGAAAACAGTAAGTTGGATTTTAGTTTAGAAGTATTTAAGGCTGTAATCCCAACACTTTGGGAGGCTGACGCAGGAGAATTAATTGAGCCCAGGAGTTCCAGACCAGCCTGGGCAACATAGTGAGACCCTATTTCTACAAAAAAAAAAAGTATTTGATACATTGCTTACCCCATTCTCCCATGCCCCAGGCTTTACAAATGGCCAGACTCAAGCTGTCCCATCCAAACTCAAATCCCCTAAAGGAAAAAGAACAGGAACAAGATCAAGATTGGTATCTGGGCAGTGAGGACCCAGGAGAGAGCGAACAGGGAATGAGAAGGAACCACTAGAGAAGCAAGAGGGAAAAGAGAAATGGAGAAAATGAGCAACAATGAAGTGGCTAGAAAAATACAGAGAAAGAAAAGGCAAGAGGGAAGAGAAAAGGGGGAGATTTAAAGTAGGGGATGAAAGCAAAAGAGGTTTTGTTTTTTGTTTTAAAGAACAGAAACACAAAGTGGCAGAGAAATGATATTCCCTGAAAGGAAAAGAGATAGACAGAGAAGCAGAGGGCAAATGGTGAAGAAGACAAAGGCTGACGCCCTAGGTTCCTGATTAGGAACGAGGTGGAAACTGGTAGTGCAACTAGCAGATCCAGAGTACAGAGAAAAGCAGGTCAGGGAACAATGATGAGGTGGCTTTTGCACATGCTGAGTCTGCGGTGTCTGCAGAGGAACCATGTGGAGATGTCCAGCTGGGCAGTTGGGACAGAGATGCAGGAGAAGGATGTGGCCCAGAAGTGGCATGTGGGAGCCACTGAAGCCGTGGGAAGGTACAGTGGGACCACACAGGGAGACTGCAGAGGGGAAGAGAAAGGTTATGGGCCAGAGCCCACGGAGCACCATTTGCGGGATGCAGGGAGAAAGAATCCGTGAGGGAATCTCAGGACAAATGCAGGTGCCTAAGGCGCAGGATGAGAGCTGGGAGAGAGACTGGTGGGGTGGCAGAGTGAACAGCCTGACTCACCTTGAGTGGCAGCAAGGGTGGCACTGTCTTCAAGGAGAGTCAGGTTTTCAGTAAGGTAAGAAACTGTGGATGTTCGTACTCTGGGAGGACAGAGGTGACCTTGTTTATAATGGAAAAGGGTTCCAGAAAGCCCTACGGCCTTCCTTCTGTGTTCGTATACCTCTTTGAACTTACCCTTTGGGCGAAACATTTGTCACACTGTCCCTCTGTGCTTCATGTTTACCTCCTGGGCTTAAGGGCAGGCATGGTTTAGACTGAGTTTTGTATCCTCAGTGCTTTGTCAGTGCCACACCTGCCACCCAGCAGAAACCCGATAAATAATAAATATAGGTCCGGCACGGTGGCTCACACTTGTAATTCCAGCACTTTGGGAGGCCAAGGTGGGTGGATCACTGGAAGTCAGGAGTTCGAGATCAGCCTGGCCAACATGGTGAATTCCCATCTCTACTAGAAAAAAAATACAAAAATTAGCCAGGCTTGGGGGCGGGTGCCTGTAATCCCAGCAACTCGGGAGGCTGAAGCAGGAGAATCCCTTGAACCTGAGAGGCAGAAGTTACAGTAAGCCAAGATCGTGCCATTGCACTCCAGCCTGGGCGACAGAGTGAGACTCTGTCTCAAAAAAGAAAAAAAAAGAAAAATTAATAATAAATACTTGTGGGTTTTCTGGAGGGACACTGGGAAGTCTATATTAGTAAAAGTTCTGAAATATGTAACTTTTGATCTATTTCCGGAAATTTATCCAGAGATTAATCACAGCTGTATAAACATTAAGCTACAAGTATAGTTATAATCTGCACACTTTAAAACCACCAATATATTTAACAAATAGAGCACTGGTTAAAAATCACAATATATCTACATAGCTGAATATGTGAAATCCTCTGAAAATCTATACAGATCAACAGTAACAAATACAAGCATACAAACCCCACATCTTCAGCACAATTAATTGACACAGACTACACAGATTCAATACACCTATAAGTAAAAACAATAAACAGCAAATTCTAAGCACAGCTATCTCCTGAGGTCCCACTGCAAATCTTTGTGGAAAGTGAGGAGAATTTGGGAAAATGGCATGGAAGAGAGAAGAACAGAGCAGAAGGCCTAAATCTGAGCCAAAATCATCCCTGAAAGAGACAGTCTACCTTAATTATAAAAACACTGAAAAACATCTTATTTGGAGCACTAACCACAGGGAAGAGACAGAGTCTGTGGGATGCTATGGCATTCTGAAAAAGGCATTGCTTCTCAGGAAGAAATGAGTAAAAAAGAAGGGAGAGGAGGTGCCCTCTAGTGACTGGATGGGGAAGGAGAAAGAGGCAGGAGGAAATTCAGATTCCTGTAACACAAAGGCGAGGTAAAACAATCAGGGGCATGTAATTCCTCCCCCACTGACCTCTTCAAGCAAAAAGCCATCCACTAAAGACACTATACTTCACTGCATTTAAGGATTACAGAGTTTGCAAACTAGGGATCTTATAAACCAACCCAAACTTCCAATCCTGTCTACAAAAGGAACAGATGCAAGTAGTTTACAACTACACAAAACCATTTTCAGGAGATAACAGAAAAAGAAGATCAAACATTTTGGCTAATGAAAATGCCCTCCAAAAAAACAATCACAAAGTAAACTTTAACACAATAACCCAAACTGAATTAAATATCCTTAAATAGGCATTTGGGCTATGAAAAACTATATGTTTAATCAATTCAAAAACTGAAAATAGAAGTGGACTAAAAGTGGGCAGAACTGAAAGAAAAACTGATTGAATTCAGTAAAAAAAAGAAAAAGATAAAATTATATCTGAAATGAAGACTAAATATCAAAGTGTCCAAAGGAGAACAGATTCAAATAAAAATGTAATAAAGAAAATTGAATAATAAAAGCAAAATAACCATGAGAATGAAAATATGATAAACAAAGAGGGATCAGCGATAAAGTAGTTGAAAGGGAAGGAGGCAAAGAAGATCCAACACACATGTTTGAAATCCCTAAATTAAAAGAGAAACAAAATAATGAAACAGAACTAAAATTTAAAACTATAGTCTAATAACACTTTCAGAAACAAAAGAAAGTCCAAATCTACATACTGAAAGGGCCTACTGGGTACCTGGGAGAATCACCCTGTAAAGCTCAATTGAGGCATATCCTAGTAAAACTATTAGACTTTAAAAAGTATGTGTATTTACAGAGAGAGACAGAGGAAGACCTTGGAGTTTTATGATAAAAAGACCACATATCTCAAAAGAGTTGTATGGTAAAAAGACCACATAATCAAGACAACTAGGTTCTCCACCAGACTCCCCAAGGGAAACATAAAAACAAAGTGAGAATGCAGCAGCATTTTCAAGAAATTTAAGGGAAGAAAAAGTCAACTAAGGATTTTGTATCTAGCAAATCAGTCCTTTAAATATCAAGGCTACAGGAAACGTCTTAAACATCGATGGACTCAGAGAATACTATGCTCACAGCCCTTCTTGGGAATCTTCTTTTGGGGAGAGGCATTCTGCCACGGGCCCTGGGCATTCCTGCTAATTCCTACTACGTATGCCAAAAAGGCAAGATCCTGACTGCTCTTTTCCCAGGTCATTTCGTAGGCTTGTGTTTTCAAGGAGCAACCTGGAGGGATAAGGTAGCATTGATTCCCAAAGAGCGTTTGTTTACTATAAAAACACTAGATTCCTCAAGTGTTCTAACACAAACCACTGCATATCTAGATATTCATCTAGACACACATGTGTCATCCCCATGGGATTTGTGGGACATAGAGAACTGATGCAAATGAAGAGGGTGTTCTGGCTATTGTTTCTGCCATGAGTAATATGGCAATATATTTGAATCTGGCCCAAGAGTCTCATGTTTTCTGTCAGGATCCATGAAACGCTAACAAGCAAACTTACTAGCTTGTCAGTAAGGTAACATCTCCAATATGTCACAGTTCCTGACACTACTAGAGAATGAGCTTCATCCAACTAAAAAGTGATGAGAAACTTGGGCAAAAGGACACACAGTGAACAGTTAATATATTTAAATGTGGTCTTAAGACTAAAACGAAGGTTGGGATAGGGCAGAATAATAATATATAAATGTTATATGTTCTGACAAGCTAAAAATAACATAAGTTTAAAAATGGGAGAAGGGAAAGAGGAAAGTAGAATAAGCTCACTGTTGTATTGGCAATAGGTGGGAGTTAAAAGACAACCTTTAAAAACTGACAAGCTTGAGAGTAAAAAATTAAATAAGAAAACAGAGGACTAAGGGCATTTAAAAAGATATAAAGACGTTTCAGTAGCTGGACATGGTGGTACACATCTGTAGTTCCAGATGCTCGAGAGGCTGAGGCAGGAGAATCGCTTGACCCCAGGAGTCCAAGGCTAAAGTGTGCTATGATCACTTCTGTGAATAGCCACTGCACTCCAGCCTGGGCAACACAGCGAGACCCGATCTCTTGAAAAAAAAAAAAAGAAAATAAAGAAAACACATCAGGTAGGTAAATACAGCAAACATAACAGAGTATGTAGCAATTATAACATAAAAGTAACAGAGTAAGATAAACATATCTGTCATATCAAAAACTATGAATGGGCTTACCTCACCTATTATATGAAAGATTTTCAAACTGGCTCACAAAACAAAACCCAACTCTATGCTAATATTAAAATGACTTAGGGACACAAAATAAAAGAATGTACAATGGCATATCAGGCAAATAGAAACCAAAAGAAAGTAGGGGGTCATGATTTTGATTCAGATAAAGTAAGATTTAAGACAAAAAAAGCATTAAATCTGACAAAGACTTTTCTAAATGCCAAAGCCACAACTGACAATGAAGAAATAACAGTTATAAATATCTATGCATCAAATAACATAGCAACAACTTTTGCTAAAGCAAATGCTATAGAAGATGCAAGGAAAATTAGAAACACATTAATAATTAGAGATGCTGACAACATTATCATTCTAAGTGCAAGACAGGTCAAGCAGACAAAAAATAAGTAAGGATATAGAAGAACTTAAAAAAAAAAAAAGACATTGAATTTTATACCCTGATAGTAAAAATGAAGCACAAATTGTATATGCCTTCAAAATTGGTTGGGGAGAAAATTGAGCTGGGAACAATTCTATCTTATTGAGTAAAGAATACGAAGAATGTCATACTGGAAGTCCTAGCCAGTGCAGTTAGACAAGAAAAAGAAATAAAAGGTAACTAAATTGAAAAGGGGCCGGGCGCGGTGGCTCAAGCCTGTAATCCCAGCACTTTGGGAGGCCGAGATAGGCGGATCACGAGGTCCGGAGATCGAGACCATCCTGGAGAACACGGTGAAACCCCGTCTCTACTAAAAAAATACAAAAAACTAGCCGGGCGCGGTGGCAGGCTCCTGTAGTCCCAGCTACTCGGGAGGCTGAGGCAGGAAAATGGTGTAAACCCAGGAGGCGGAGCTTGCAGTGAGCTGAGATCTGGCCACTGCACTCCAGCCCCGGCGACAGAGCGAGACTCCGTCTCAAAAAACAAACAAAAAAACAAAAAAAAAAAAGAAAAGGAAGAAATAAAACTGTCTTTGTTCAAAGATGACATGATTATCTATATGGAAGATCTCAAAGAATCTACAAACATACACACACAAAATCCTAGAACTAATAAGCAAGTATAGCAAGGTCACAGGAGATAAGGTCAATATATGAAAGTCAATTGCCTTTTTCTATACTAGCAATGAACCACTAAAATTTCAAAGTTAAAAAAAATACCATTTATACTAACACCAAATGAAAACACATATAAATCTAACAGAACAGATAATTGCTATGTGAAAAACTGCAAAACAGCAATAAAAGAAATCCAAGATCTAAATAAGTAGAGAAATATTGCATGCCTGTGGATTGAAAGATTCAATATTGTTAAGATGTCAGTTATTCCCGACTTGCTCTATAGGTTCAACACAATTCCACTCAAAATCCCAGGAAGCTATTTTGTAGATGTTGACAAAAAGATTCCAAAGTTTATATGGAAAGGCAAAAGACCCATACGAAACTGAAAAAAGAAGGAATAAAGTTAGAGGACTTCTACTACCAGATTTTAAGACTTATAATCAAAGTAGCCCTGGTATTGGCAAAATAATAAACACATACATCAATAGAACAGATGGGCCAGAAATAGATCCAGCAATACCTGATCTTTGACAATGGCATAAAGACAACTAAACGGAGAAAGAATAAGACTTTTCAACAAAGGGTGCCGAACAACTGGATGACTATATGTTTAAAAAAACCCCATAAAACTAGACACAGACCTGACACCTTTCACAAAAATTAACTCAAAATGGATCACAGACTGAGGCGGGAGGATCACCTGAGGCCAGGAGTTTGAAACTGGTGTGGGCAACACAGCAAGACCCCATCTCTAAAAAATAAATTGAGGCCGGGTACAGTGGCTCATGCCTGTAATTCCAGCACTTCGGGAGGTCAAGGCAGGCAGATCTATTGATCCCAGGAGTTCAAGACCATCCTCCGTGACACAGAGAAGTCCCATCTCTACAAAAAGCACAAAAACTAGCCAAGTGTGGTGGTGTGCACCTGTAGTCCCAGCTGCTTGGGAAGCTGAGGTGGGAGGATCACTTGAGCCCTGCAGATCAAGGCTGCAGTGAGCCATGATCATGACACTGCACTCCAGCCTGGGTGACAAAGCGAGATCCTGTCTCTAAATAAATATTTATAAAAATTGATATACAATAGATGTGCATATTTTCAGGGTACACGTGATATTTTTATATATTCATGTAATGTGTAAAGATCAAATCAGGGTAATCGAAATATCTACGGTAACAAGTTTTTAGACACAATACCAAAGCACAATCCATGAAAGCGAAATCTGGTTAAGTTGTACATTATTAAATTTAAAAATCTGTGCTTCCTCAAAGACACTATTAAGAAAATCAAAAGACAAGCCCCAGAGCAAGATAAAATATTTGCTAAACACCTGTCTGATAAAGAATTTGTATCCAAAATATAGAAAGAATTCTTAAATCTCAACAAGAAAACAATCCAACTGAAAAATGAGAAGACCTGAATAGACACCTTGCCCCAAAAGATGACAAATGAGCATATGAAAAGATGTGCCATAGCATTTGTCATTAGAGAAATAAAAATTAAAACAACAACTACCACTATATACCTACTGAAATATCTGAAGTCCAACAAACCGGCAAACTAGACTTGACTAACATTAAAAATGTCTGCTCTGGCCGGGCGCAGTGGCTCATGCCTGTAATCCCAGCACTTTGGGAGGTTGAGGCGGGCAGATCACAAGGTCAGGAGATCGACACCATCCTGGCTAACACGGTGAAACCCTATCTCTACTAAAAACTCCAAACAAAATTAGCGGGGCATGGTGGCAGGCGCCTGTAGTCCCAGTTACTCAGGAGGCTGAGGCAGGAGAATGGTGTGAACCCGGGAGGCGGAGCTTGCAGTGAGCCGAGATCATGCCACTGCACTCCAGCCTGGGTGATACAGCGAGACTATGTCTCAAAAAAAAAAAAAAAAAAAAATTCTGCTCTGCAAAAGATACTGTAAAGAGAATGAAAAGACAAGCTTCAGACCAGGAGAAAATATCTGCAAAAGATAGTATCTGACAAAGGACTGTTATTCTAAACTTACAAAGACCTTAAAATAGGGTGCCCCAGTCCCTGGGCTGCACAGCAGGAGAGCAGCAGGTGAGTGAGCAGCACCGCCTGAGCTCCACCTCCTGTCAGATCATCAGCAGTGTTAAGATTCTCATAGGAGCTCGAACCCTATTGCGAACTGTGCATTCAAGGGATCTAGGCTGAGTGCTCCTTATGAGAATTAATGCCTGACGATCTGAAATGAAACAATTTCATCCCAAAACCACCTCCTCCCCTTACCCCCAGTGCATGGAAAAAATGTCTTCCACGAAACCAGTCCCTGGTGCCAAAGAGGTTGGGGACTGCTGCCTTAAAAGATACTTTACCAGGCTGAGGTGGGAGGATCACTTGAGGCCAAGAGTTCAACACCAGCCTGAGAAACATAGCAAGATCCTGTTTCTACAAAAAATTAAAAAATTTAGCTGGGCATGGTGGTTCACACCTGTAGTCCCAGCTACTTGGGAGGCTGGGGCATGAAGATCACTTGAGCCCAGGAGTTCAAGGCTACAGTAAGCTATGATTGCTCCACTGCACTCCAGCCCAGGTGACAGAGTGAGACTGTCTCAAAAAAACAAACAAACAACAACAACAAAACACCTCATCAAAGAAGACCTACAGATGCAAATAAGCATATTAAAAGATGCTCTACGTCATGTATAATCAATACACCACTACACACCTATTAGAAGGGTCAAAATCCAGAGCACTGACACCACCAAATGCGGCAGAGGATGCAGAATAAGAAACTCTCATTCATTACTCTTGGGAAAGCAAAACTGTACAGACACTTTGGAAGACAGTTTGGCAGATTCTTACAAAACTAAACATACCCATAGCATATAATCCAGCAATCGTGCTCTTTAGTATTTATCCAAAGGAGCTGAAAACTTGCATCCGCATAAAAACCTGCATACAAATGTTCATAGTAGCTTTATTCATAATTGGCAAAACCTGGTAGCAACCAAGATGTCCTCTGCTAGGAGAATGGGTAAATTGTGGTATATCTAGACAACAGAGTATTATTCAGTGCTAAAATGAAATGGGCTATCAAGCCATGAAAAGACATGGAGGAAACTTAAACATGTATTACTAAGTCAAAGAAGTCAGTCTGAAAAGGCTGCATACTGTATGACATTCTGGAAAAGGCAAAACTATAGAGACAGTGAAAAGATAAATGGCTTCCAGGGATTTGGGAGATGAACAGGTAGAGCACAGAAGATTTTTAAGACAGTGAAAACACTCTGTATGACAGTATAATGTTAGATATATGTCACTATAAATTTGTCCAAATCCAACGATTGTACAATGCTAAGAGTGAACTATGGGCTTTGAACAATAATGATGTGTCAATGTACATTAATCAATCGTAACAAATGTACTACTCTGGTTGGGGATGTTGATAATGGCGGACTATGCATGTGCGGTGTAAGGGGGCGTATGGGACATGTCTGTACCTTCCTCTCAATTTTGCTGTGAACCTGAAACTGCTTTAAAAAAAACCACATTTTTAAAGGTTAATGGAAAGATGTTTACAGTGAATGAAGAGAAAAAAAATCCTCT
This sequence comes from Mandrillus leucophaeus, assembly GCF_000951045.1. Classification (NCBI taxonomy): domain Eukaryota; kingdom Metazoa; phylum Chordata; class Mammalia; order Primates; family Cercopithecidae; genus Mandrillus; species Mandrillus leucophaeus. The sequence goes on along the minus strand of NW_012100654.1, from coordinate 3,558,732 downwards.
CCCAAGAAAAGGAAACAGAACCATAAAAATGACATACCACGGTCACACAAATTTTTACAAATTTTCCGAAGCTTTCTTGCTCCCTTTTAACATATTGTAACCATTCAACTCCTGCCACAGAAGCATAAATCAAATGATTCCTTGGCTAAAAGATGACTCAAGCTTTCACTTTTTGGTTCAACGGGATTTACTCAACTTGGTAACTACTTGGTGTTTCCAACTTTGCAGGACTAACCTTGCTTTTGAAGCTAAGAATAGATGGAAGGTTGACTTCAGACTAACACAAACCAACGCACCAAAGAACTGCTGAAATATGGCACCCCTTTTCATCAAGCAAATAATACTCATCTTGGATTTAAAGGTATCTTATGCTTTACAGTTAAGAAATATTTATAAAATAATCTTCCTCAGGGCAATGTTGAAAGCTCCAGCTTTTCCTTACCTCGAATCTTATGGATCAAGTCATCAGACAGTGATAGAAAAACATCCATTTCTATTTCCTCTGGTTAACTTGCTCATTCCTCAGTTTCGGCTATTGACTCACTACTATCTGTTTTTATTAGAAGTCATCCCGAAGCCCGTTCTAAGAGAAAAATCTCCTTACTAATACAAGGGTGCCATCTAGTGGTGACCATAGTAAACGTCTGTTACAGAAAACGTGCGTGTGTGCGTCCTCTCTCAATTCTGCATTCTGATGGGACTTTCAAAATTTACCTACAGGGAAAAAAGTAGTAGAACTACTGTACTTGAAATTTCCAAACACTGACACTTCGGCACATTTAAACATCTAGCATACCCTCCTTTTACATCACTCAGATCACTTTTACAACTCAGATCACTGACATTCATTTCTGAAGCAACATCACATTTACAGGTTCACAGAATTTCAGAACGAGCAGCTGTAAGGAATGATAGAGTTCATCATGTATTCAGTCCAACACCCTTGTTTTTCACATGTGGAAACTAGGCCCAGATGGAAGATGCCTGACTTGTCAAACAACTAGTAATGTTTCCAACAGGGTGTGCCCTTGGTTGATTTCTGATGGACTGGACAGCCAGTTAATATTATCTTATAGATAAGGCACTTAATGTCTCAATAATAGGTTTCCATTCAAAAGAAACACTTAGTTGTTCCTGCAGGGACAGCACAGGATAAAATTCCCTGATCTGGGCTCTCTTCGTAGCTTTCCCTTCTGAACTCCAACTAGGCACAGAAATCCTCAGGGATTGTTTTTGCCTCGTACTTGGGAGCTGCTCACTGAGTGCTTGCACAGTGCGAGGTACCAGGTGGTGTATACCTGGGTAAGTCTTCCACCCTCCCTACTCAGGCTCCTTAGGCTACAAATGAGCATGCTCTATTTCTCTCTTTCTTTCCTTCATCTCAGTTACATTTACACAGAGCAGGGAACAACTAACAGAGCTTGGTGTTCCAGGCCAAGGAAACCATATGTACAAAATTATGGAGGTGTGAAAAAGCAGGATTTATTCAGAGAACAGGGCTGAAGTTTTGTGTGTCAGGAGCACAAGATGCAGGTGCATCTTATTCTCTCCTTGTCTGGAGGGGAGCAGGGAACATTTGATCAGGAGGCAACAGAATGAACCAGAGCCAAGGCAGAGGGAGGCTACTAAGCTGGTCTGGCAACTGATTTGGGAAAGATTAAAGTTACAAGATGACCACTTATGGTCTTGACCTTTAGCGCTCCATTGTCAGGATGCTGGAAAACTACTATATTTGAATAAATGACAAAGGCAGAATTAATTGCAAAGGAGGAGAAGGTTGGTTTTGGCAACCTCCCACCCAGGCTTTCAATCTTCCCAGGGGCTCTCCAGGGGTGAGCCTTAGAAGCCTCTAAGCAGGGGAGACAGGCTTGCTTGCCTGGCTACATCCCTTTCTCTCCCATCACCTGGCCATCACCACCACTAAATATGCCCTCAGGCAGAAAGCAGTATTAAAATCTGAATAAGAAAGGTTTGTTATCCATATTTGTGACAGGGGTCCCGGTAAGAACAAGGCTTAAAGAGAGCCAGTAAGTCTCAGGGAGGCAGAGGCGGGAGGATAGCTTGAGCCCAGGAGTTCGAGACCTGCCTGGGTAATATAGTGAGACCCCGTTCTCCACAAAAAGGAAAAAAAAAAAAGACAAAGAGAGCCAGTAAGGCACGTGAAGCTGCGCCAGCCCCTAGAAACTAAATGGGAGTTAGAGCTTTGGATCAGAAACTTTTCTTTGGGGATGGTGGTTATTATACTGTACTGTCTGTATTTTAGGTAATTATTCCCTTTTGTCTCTTTCTTACAATTTGGTAAGGTTCATTTTTAAAATGTCAGCTAAGTGGAAACAACGCAGTAATGTTTCTGTGCCCAGCCACGCTGCTGAAGGCTGGGCACAGGTGTGAAAGCAGAATTCCAGGTGAGAGAAATTTACAGGAATTCACCTGTTCCCTCCAAGATGCTCTCCTTCCAGAGTTCTCTTCTGTTAAAATTTGGTGGGTTCTGTGTCTGGTTTTAAAAATAAGTGATGGCAGTTCCTTTACAATATTGCTTTGTGAATGACTGATAAAAGCCTGGCCCTCTCAAAGTAGCGGGGCAGAGGAGAGGGAGTGTTACAGTTCAAGGGAGGATTTAGTTAGCTCTAATTAGTGGGCTAGAAAGATTTTTTTGGTAGGAAGTGACGTGGGTCTCCCCAGCGGCTGCTCTGCTTCCCACCTGGCAACCTTTGTTACCTAATAAAATCAGTCTGGAGCCATACGCTACCAATGAATATTAAGGTGATTGTGGTTTTTTTGGAATTCACTTAAAAATTTTTAACACAGTGTCTGCTGTTTGAGGGAGGAGTGCAAGCTGGCACACATAGCAAATATCTGAAACCACAAATCCAGGATATCCTAAGTGAAAGGTCTTTTGTCCCTGCCTGTTGATGAAATTAAAGTGCTAATACTAAACTTCAGATATAACTCTCTGGGCTGTGACTGAGCTACAATTTTCTATCAAAAGAAAACTTCTAGAGTTATTTATGTTGGTAGCATAATTTCTGACACGAAAGTTTACTAAATGCACAGTGTTATATCTTACCAAGAGTATCTTCAGCTCCACTACCTCCACCTCTAATTCCCATCCATAAAGAGGGGAACCATATTGCAGAATCAGCTGAGAACCATAGCCCCCATGCCTCTTCCACAATCGAATCCTGAAGACAACACAGAAAAGATATAATACTTCCTAATACTTCATTCAACACAAATCACACCACATGAATAAAAAACCACAACTCTTCTTTGCAGTATTATGCGGGGAGGGGCGGGGGAACATATCTCAAGGTGGGTTTTGGTGTCTGTTTATTTTTTGAGATGGGGTCTCACTGTGTCGTCCAGGCTGGAGTGCAGTCGCACGATCTTGGCTCGTTGCAACCTCCGCCTCCCAGGTTCAGGTGATTCTCCCGCCTCAGCCTCCCAAGTAGCTGGGACTATAGGCACCTGCCACCACATCAGCTAATTTTTGTACTTTTTGTAGAGATGGGGGTTTCACCATCTTGGCCAGGCTGGTCTCGAACCCCTGACCTCAGGTGATCCGCCCGCCTCAGCTTCCCAAAGTACTGGGATTACAGGTGTGAGTCACCATGACTGGCCTATTTTTTAAAATTCTCATTTCTAAAAGGAAAAACACTGAATATAAAACTATAAAAGCATTACAAATCTTAGGTTGAGGCCTGCAGCCACAGCATTTCAGAAATCCCATCCTTCTATTATCAATAAAAAACAAACCACCTACTTTGAAAAAGTTGAGGTGTGGAAACTCATTTACAGCTACAAATGGCTTGACCCCCCTCACAGAAATTAGCCCCTCACATGGATTTTAGCTGATTGTTTCTGGAGGCCGTATTTGCCAAGTTGCATTGCCACAACCGTGAGCAAGATGCAACTCCAACTCACACTAAGAATGAAGGGCCCTGAAGTGCTCACTTGCAAAGAAATCAAAATTTAAGAAAATTAAGAATATGAAAGAGTAACACTTACATATATCTAAATATTGAACATTAGAGGCACAATAATCTTTTAATATTCTATGACATTATGTTAAGTAATAACAACAGCTACCATTTTATTGGGCAATTTTCCATACAGCCATGTTTCAGACATTGTGCCGAGTGTTCTTCCTGCATTTTTCCATTTAATTTTCACAGCAACCTGTGAGGTAGGTATTCTTATCCCCCTTTTACTGATGAAGAATTAAATGAGCACAAAAATTGAGTTACTTCTTGGAATCACACAGCTAGTGAGTTACCCAAGTCTGACTCAGGTCTATACTTTTCATCAACAATATGTAAACTAAAGATATCTCAAGGCTTATTATAAAATAAGTTTCTGAAAGACTAAGTTGTTTTAATGAAAACTTTCAGAATGCTACAGAAAAATAAACCATCATTCCACAAAACTTAAGTGATCTAAGTAAAAATGAAGCACTGCCTTTAGCTTAATGCTAGAAACAGCTTACTCATTATTGCTCTCTCTAATTCCTTTAAGGAACTGAAATCATTTTGAAATAAGTTTTGGAAATTCCCACTAGAATTTGGTAAGATAATGATCAAATGTTCACCAAACTCCTGCTAGGTACTATGTACTTACTGTTAGGTACTAGGATGCAGAGATCAATAAGGAACAGCTCTCGCTCTAAAAAATATTCAGCGGTGCTGGTGGGGCCATGGGTGCCGTGCCAGACCACACATAATACAATGTGGAAGGTATAATACCGAGTGAGGTACAAGGTATTACGAAAGAGTGAGGAAGGGTCCCTACTCTGGCTGTGGGTGGTAGGGAAGTTTACTGGAAGAGACGCACAGAGCTGGCCAGCTGAAGGGGCTGGGCTGCTCATTCCAGGCAGAGAGCAGAGCCTGGGCACAGTGCAGACAAGCATGGAGTGGGAGGCAGGGAGTGGGCACTGGAGAGACTGGAGAGGTGGGCAGGGCCCAGATCATGAAGAAATTTAAGCCAGCAAAAGGTTTTAAGTAGGCAAATGACATGCTCAGAATGGTACTATAACTAAACCCACAAGAGCAGTGTAGAGCATGGACTTGGAGCCACACAACCATAGGTTCAACTCCTGGGCTAGGGCTTAGTGCTGTGTGACCTTTGGCAAGGCATGATACATTTCTTTTTTAAATTGACACACACACATACTTATGCTGTACAACGTGATGTTATGAAATATGAATATACTGTGGAATGACTAAATCAAGCTAATTAACATATGCATCACCTCACACATTTATTTGTGGTAAGAACAAAGACAGGAAACCTTCTAAGCCTCAGTCTCAGCTGGAAAATGAGAAATAAATGAGATAATGAATGTAAAGCACTGGAATACAGTAAGTATTCAAGAAATGGTGGCTCTTATTATTATTATTATTATTATTATTGCTATAAGCCCAGAAGTTCAGGAAGATACATGGGAATCCAGATGAGACATACTGAGGTCCCAAGTAGGGATGAAGAAACAAGACAACCTGAAAGACATTTAGGAAACTGAACTGACAAAACTTGATGACTGCCTGGCTACAGGAATGCCAGTGAGAGAGGAGGAGACACCATGGACCAGCTCTCTTCTAGGATGAATGAATGAACGGCTGGTGGCTGGCGGCAGCCCTGACAAACAGAATAGGGAGGCAGAACGAGTCTGGGAGTGTGGGTCATGCTGAGGAGGTGCCTGTGTGCACCCAGGAACAGACGTCCAGGAAATCAGTGGACAGGGCTGGTGTTTGGGATGCAGGTGTGGTTTGGAATTGGAAATCTGCATATCTTATGCCATGAGAAGGGATCACCCACAGAGGGTACATTCAGTCAGAAGGGCAATGAGCTAGGACAGAACTCCAGAAACACTCACGATTAAGGGACAAGGAAAGAAAGAAAAGCACCCAAAGAAAGAAAAGGACCACAGAGGACAAGGTATACCAGGGGGGCTCAATACAATGAAGGCCGAAGGAGCAGGATCTCCAGGAATCATCATCAGCGGTGCCCCATGTAGCTAAGTCCAAGAACTTCCAACAGTATACTCAGAATCCAGTAGAAATTGTTGCTGACTTGAGACCAGAGGGTGATTTTTTATAGAACAAGGGGAACAGATGCTCGACTGCAGGGTTCAGGCATCGATGGGCATGAGGAAGCAGAAAGAGTCTACCATAAATCTGGGAAAAGGGATGGAGAACAGTTATATAGTAGTATAAGGGAAATATAGGGTCAATGGTCAGGTTAAAAGACTTTTAAGACAGAGCGCTCTGAGCATTTTGTGCACTGAGAAGGAAAAGGCAGATAGCACAGGGTGGTGAGGCAGGAGCGAGAGATGCACAGACAGAACAAGGTCCTTGAGGATGTAAGAAGGATCCTGACGCTGGGCCCTGGGGATGCAGAGCTTAATTAAACAGAATCTGCCCTCAAGGAGCTCAGAGTCTGAGGGGGAAGCAAACCTGCCAACCCTCTGAGCAGAGTGTGATGTGCACACCAGTCCTCAGGATGCACTATACCAGAGGAACTTAGGGGACGCCCATCTGACTGTGGGTTTCCTGGACCTAAGTCTGAGTACACTTACCTCTCTACTCCCACTGCCCAATAGCATCTGGTATGCACACGTGCTAGGCATTCGATAATTTTCTTGGTGTGAATGAAAAAATATACTTGTCAGAAACTGTATTTCCAGGGGTAGAGAAATTTTATAAAGACATATAAGGGTATATTTTAAGACAGATAAAAGGATTTGGGTTATTAAAATAAAACTAACATTAACTAAAAATCATAGTACACATGCTCGGTGCTGTACCCTGAATGTCTGTGTGCCTCCAAAATTCCTATGTTGAAACCTAATGCCCAGTGCAATAGTATTAAGTGGTGGGGTCTTCAGGAGGTGATTAGGTTACAAGGGATCTCATGAATAGGGTTAGCGCCCTTATAAAAGGCCCAAGGGAGCTCACTTGTTCCTTCCACCACGCAAGGACACAGTAAGAAGCTACTGTCTACGAGGAACAGACCCTCACCAGACAGGGAATCTGTCAGCACCACCTTGATCTTGGAATTCCCAGCCCCCAGAACTGTGAAAAATAAATTTTTGTTATTTATAAGCTACTCAATTTGTGGTATTTTGTTACAGCAGCCAGAACCGGCTAAGATACTTGGAAAAGATACATCTGAGAGCTTTATACAGAGACAGCTGAAGGTTAAGAGAGTTGAGGAAGAACGAGGCAGGGTTCAGTCATGTGGAGAAGGCCTGAGAGGTTCTAGAACTCTCTCTGGTCAAGTACATCCCCCAGTCTGCTAGGTTGTGCTTAAGATTTATTTAACCATTTATGAAACGATAAAATTTTTCATTTCAAAATTATAAAGGACTAAAAAGGAAACGTGTGCAAGACTGCACAAAAGTTAAAACCCATTCATCATAAAATGAAATCAGGCAGGTGTCAGACTGACCTGTCTCCAAATGAGCTTCCCTATTTACCAACTATACGACCTGGGCCAGTCACTAGTCTTCCTGGGAAAGCAGACCACGGGACAGATAAGCCCCCAAGCCGCTTTCAAATCTACCATTCAAAGGTTCCAAAACAGCATTTCTTAGCCTTTTGGGAATCACAAACTCCTCAGAGAATCTAATTGAAGCTATGCATTCTCTCCCTACCTGCCCCTCCAAACAAACATGGAAATACACATAAAAAATTTTGCACATCATTTGAGGGGGTCCCTGGACGCTCTACCCATAATCCCAGGTAAGAAGTGAGAAACCAGTAGAGGTGCAATTCTTTTAAATCTTTTTTTTTTTTTTTTTTTTTTTAATTTTTTAAACAGAGACTCATTCTGTTGCCCAACCTAAAATGCAATGGTGTGATCATGGCTCACTGAAGCCTCAACCTCCTGGGCTCAAGCCATCCTTCCACCTCAGCCTCCTGAGTAGCTGGGACCACAGGCATGCAACACCATACGGGGCTCTTTTTTTATTTTTTGTAGAGATGGAGTCTCCCTGTGTTGCCCAGGCTGGTCTCGAACTCCTGGCCTCAAATGATCCTCCTGCCTCAGCCTCCCAAGGTGTTGGTATTACAGACATGAGCCACCACACCCAGCCCAAGGTGCAATTCTTTATAACAAGGTTCTTGGCCAGGCGTGGTGATTCATGCCTGTAATCCCAGCACTTTGGGAGGCCAAGGTGGGTGGATCACTTGAGGCCAGGAGTTTAAGACCAGGCTGGCCAACATGGTAAAAACCCCATCTCTACTAAAAATACAAAAATTAGCCAGGCATGGTGGTGCACACCTGTAATCCCAGCTACTTGGGAGGCTGAGCTATGATCGCACCAATGCACTCCAGCCTGGGACCCTGTCCCTAAAACAATAACAAAAAAAGAAGGTAATGGAGCCAGATACCACAGTGACCTCTGCTAGACCCACAGTGGACAGTTTGGTGTTCTCTACCTGCGTGCCCATCTGAACTGTAAGTTTCCCTGAATATAGCAACTACCCACTTTAGTTGTGCATTAAATTGATGGGCCATAATGGTGTAGATTTGCAGTTCTCAAATTTTCAGACCTTCAGTGCTTCTGAATAAGTATCAACTTCAAATCCTCCCTTTGACAGACATACCTGGAGTGCACAGCAATCACTATGGGCTTGCTCTATGGGATCTATCAACTTTTCAATACTGGTTTTTATTCAATTAGAAGGGTCTAGCCACCCCAAACTAGATGTTATGCCTCTATTCCACAGCAAAATTTGATGACTCGCCCCTCCCCACAAAAAGAAAAAGAAAACATACTGTATTCGCTTTTAGTAAAAATCCCCTACATTTGTGTAACTCTTTATACTTAGTACTTTTCTAATCTCTCTCACATACATGTAATATTCACCTGGGAGGTAGACAAGACTCCCATTTGAAAGATAAGGAGTGAGAATGATACCATTTAAGTGATCACAGAAAGGACTTTTCAACACAGCCCAGCACCAGAATTCCAGCCACATTTTCATAAACATGCTAATGTTTCTATTACCCTTACATTGAGAAGGTGGGAGACACCTCTTTTAAATTAACAGAACAAAATAGCTGCGACCTTTAATGAAGTGTTCAGTCGTAACATCTAAATAGTACCTATGATTTCAGAAACTGAAAGCCACTCTAATTTTAGCAATTCCATATATGATGACTAAATCATTTCGTTTTTTCAATATCCAATAGAAATCAATCAAGCCTATCATCTATGACTTTTTAAACAAGCAGAATTCACTGTACATAGTAGGGGGGAAAATCCATACTTACCTATAGCACAATGTAAAATCTAGAGGAAAAAAGGGGGAAAAAAGAAGAGAATTAGTAAGAATCAATAGTATTAAAGTTTTATTTAGTATAAACTAATGTTTCAGTAAGAATAGAGCAGCATCTGCCAGCAGTATTAAATATGAAAAACGAACATTCCATTTTTAAACTTGGTTACAGGCTATTTAACAAAATGTAAATTCTTGCTAGTTTTGTTTGTTCATTTTTAGTTTGTGCATCTTTGAAGGATTTTCTGAGGAAGATTTACTCTTTCCACTCAGTGGTTTATCAGACACCAAAGGCTCTTTTAAAATGCACAAACTTGTAAGAGCAGTAAGTGTACAGCATCTCCATGTCCCATACGCTATAGAACAGAATGGCCATGGACTCTGGAACACAGGATAAGAAGAGCCTTTGTTGGTCCTTCTTGCCTTGCAGGCCCTTCAATGCAGACATTCATTCTACTAAGTTCCACCCTCAGTTCCCATCTTGCCTCATTCAATGATCTCACTGCAGAGGGGCTCCGTGGTCCAATCCAATCCTGTCTCCTGGGGATCTGGGCCTACATGCCAAGCTGCCTCTGGACAGCTCCATCTGGGAGTCACAGCAGAGACTCAAACACAGCCTCAGTGGGAAGCACACACTTTTCTTCCATCACGCCTATTATGCCTCTTGATAACCAACCTCCCGGTCTTTGGGGTTCAACAGTCCTTCCTTCCCCTCATCCTCAAGTACAACCAGTTTCTAAGTCCTGCTGATGATTCTGGGGTCTGTCTGCTCCATTTTTATTTCCAGTGCCTTGAGTGAGACTGCCATCTCCACTCCATCTCAATGGCCATGAAACTGGCAAATTAGGTCCTTCTAAATCCCCTTCCAACTCATCCTTTATATAGCAGTGTTTTAACTCTGGCGGTGGTGGAGGCAAAAAAGTAATTTGAAGCCACTACTAAAATTGATTTAATGACCAAAGCTTTTCTAGATGATATAACCTAACAGCTATTGTAGGGCATTTCAGAATTTTTACATTTCTCTAGCAGTCTTTATATTGTTTGATCCTAACAATTACCTGGCAGATAGGCAGGACAGAAAATCTCTACTTATAGACAAGAAAACCAAGGCTCAGAGAAGCCACACAACTTGCCCAGGGCAGTAAATGATGGTCAGGACCAAGAACTTAGGTTTTATTTCCATTGTACCACATTATTTCATTGTGCATTAGTTATGAGATCTACAGAGTCAGAACTTGACAAGACTTAGCTTATCTAAAACATGCCTGAGCCTGATAAGACTCTGTGCTCAAAAACTATTTCACTCAATTTTGGGGAGAGGGAAGTGGGGAGATTGGATCAAAAAACCAAACCAAGCTGCACAATGTTACTGGTAACTGACACGAGAACAAAATAATTACCACATTGCAAATCTTACAATCTTTTTCAATAGAAAACACTGTTAAGTAAATACTAAAGTGTAAATATGATAAGCTACACCTCCTGCTGCAAAGTTGAGGAAAACTAAAAGATCTAGATCAAAATGAGGAATGAAAAACATTCTTTGAAACAAGAAGACAGATGACAGTGCCTAGACAGAAAACCTGCTCTTTTTTTTGGACACAGGACCTTGTTCTGTCACCCAGGCAGAGTGCAGTGGTGCACTTACAGCTCCCTGCAACCTCAACTTCCTTGGACTCAAGCAATCCTCCCACCTCAGCCTCCTGAGAAGCTGGGACTACAGGCAATTGCCACCATGCCTGGCTAATTTTTGTATTTTTTGTATAGACAGGCTTTTGCCATGTTGCCCAGGGTGGTCTTGAACTCCTGGGCTCAAGTGATCCACCAGCCATGGCCTCCCAAAGTGCTGGGATTACAGGCATGAGCCACCGCACCCGGCCCAGAAAACCTAGTCTATCCATGTATGCAGCAAGATGCCCAGACTGGCCGGGCATGATGACTCACGCCTACAATCTCAGCACTTTGGTAGGCCGAGGGGGGCGGATGACCTGAGGTCAGGAGTTTGAGACCAGCCTGGCCAACATGGTGAAACCCTATCTTTACTAAAAATACAAAAAATCAGCTGGGCATAGTGGCACATGCCTGCAGTCTCAGCTATTCGGGAGGCTGAGGCAGGAGAATCGCTTGAACCCAGGAGACAGAGGTTGCAGGGAGCTGAGATCGCGCCACTGCACTCCAGCATGGGCGACAGAGCAAGATTCTGTCTCAAAAAAAAAAAAGACATCCAGGCTGCTGATTAGCAACAGGACACTGCAGGAGAGGACACACAGCAATGAATGGCTAGCATGTCTTCTCTGCATGACAGAGCAGTAGTAGGTCTCAGTCCTCAGATGCACTCTCCCCTTTTTAATCACATATATTTTTATAACACCTCCTCTACCATTCTGAAAAAAAATTCATAGATAAAATGACCTACCTATACAAAATTTTCAAAAGCAAATAAATACAATGTCCCAATTGATATGCAAAAAAGAAATAAAAAGTAATTTATTTTTCAAAATATGTATTTCAACTTGTAAATGGGGACATAATGATGCAGTCAGATGTACATAGTAAGTTATAATAAAAAAGTCTGGATTTAAAAATAAGAGTAACAGAAACCACTGTGGGCAAGTATAGGAAAATAAAAGGGCAGAGGTAGAGGTACAGACTCATACTTGGAAAAAAGAGTATTAAGATAACAATAGAAATAAAGAAGTAACCTTATACAAAGTCGGAATAATATGCTAAAGTAAGTAAAAGTCAAAGTAGAGAAATTGAAGGAGGACAATACTATTTCAAATCAGCTAGGTCTTATTTATTTATAAAGTGTCAAAATAATCTAAATAATCTCCTAGGTTATGTCATGGGATAGGGTCGGAAGAGAGTATCACAGAAAATCCATCCTTCTGCCTTGAAATCCTATTGAGACATATAATCAGTGTACAGTCTGTAAAAAGATCTTGAAAACATATTCTTTAAATGGTGCAATAAGGAACAGAAGAGGAATTAGATGTAAAAAAACTGTAATGCAAGAGGCAATAAAGCCGTTGTGTAACAGAGGATACTTTTAGGACAAAACAGAAGACAAGCTATCCCAAAATAAAATTTACATTTCACAACCTAGATTTCATACCATTACACACACACACAGGCAATAATATGAAATATTAGTCTATATTAAAGAAATCCAATGAAATCCCTGCATTTCATGTGTCTCCAATAATTTAATAATTGAAATCTAAACAGGAATCTCAAAACTGATTTTCAATGATTTTCACTACTGCGCTGAAATCCTTTTCAACTAAATATGCAAACTAGAAATGCTGTAATGCTTACAGAACAGAATGTGCAGAGAGAATAAATTACTTAATTATTTTGAGACAATACCTTCATTTCACTTAAGCTTCTTGCTTCATACCAATGATGGTGGTAGGGTAGCATTCTTAAGGCGATCCCCCACAATTACTGTTCCTTGGCTATTCAATCAAACACTAATCTAGGTACTGCAGTGTAGGGACTTTGCAAGCATAATTAAAGTTTCAAGTCAAGTGATTTGAAGATAGAGATATTATGTGGGTGGACCCGATCAACCAGATGAGCCCTTTAAAAGCACTTTCCTCTGGCTGGTGGCAGAAGGGGAAGTCAAAGATATTCAAAGAACAAGAGGGATTCAGCAGGCCAATCTGGCTTTGAAGCTGCAGGGGGGTCATGTACAAGGCCTGGAGAGCAGCCTCTAGGAGTAAGGAGTGACCTCCTGCTGACAGCTAGCAAGGAAATGCAGACCTCACACCTACAACTAGATTCAGCCAATAACCTGGATGAGCTTGAATGCAGATTCTTCCCCCGGAGCCTCCAGATAAGAAATCATCCAGCCTGGCTGACACCTTGATTTCAGTCTTATGAGACCCCCGAGCAAAGAACCCAGTCAAGCCCAGCTTCTGACTTAGAGAACCGTGAGCTAATCGATGAGTGTTGTTTTCAGCCGCTAGGTTTGTGGTACTTTTGTTATGCAGCAACAAAAAACTAAGACCACAACCTTCTTCTAACTTAATAAGCTTTTTAATTTCTCCTGAAGATTTTTCAGTATTAATACGTACTAAAAAATTGTCCATTTATATTTGTAGAGGGGTTGGCCTGGGGAGATATGCGGAAGCCAAGGAGGATGCAGAACAAATCTTCTTGAAGTTGGACTGTCTCACATACCATAGGACATCTAGCCAGTAGTATCTCCAGTCATTGTGGCAATTGAAATACCCTCACAATTTTCCAAAATGCACCCTGAAGTGGTGAAGTGAAGTGCTGGCACTGCTTTGTTGAGGTCCACTAAGAATCACTGGACAAGAATAAGCACATTTCATCAAAAAAAATTTTAAGATGACTTGCCATATTCAAAATCTTCCTTGAAAATACATGTTGGACCAGGCACAGTGGCTCATGCCTGTAATCTCAACACTTTGGGAGGCCAAAGCAGGAGGATCACTTGAGGTCAGGAGTTCAAGACCAGCCTGTGCAACATAGTGAGACCCCATCTCTACAAAAAATATTTAAAACTAGCTGTGCATGGTGGCATGTGCCTGTAGTCCTAGCTATTTGGAAGGCTGAGGCAGGAGGATCACTTGAGCCCAAGAGGTTGAGGCTGCAATGAGCTACAATCATGCCACTACACTCCATCCTGGGCAACAGAGCAAGACCCTGTCTCAAAAAAAGAAAAGAAAACATGCACCATAAACTCCTCTCTCCTCTTGCGTCCTTTCCATTTCCATTGGCAATAAACTGATTTTAGTTTTAAAATTTAACCTCAATGTCAAAATGCCATTTGCACAATAGGTTACTTGGAAACATCTTTTCAAAGTTTCTAAAATTTGAACTAGGGGAATTATTTTTGTAGATTACCAACCATTCTGTTCAATTTCATTTTTAATCCAAGGTAAAACAATAACAACAAAGCCCCAAAAAGTTTAACAAATCTCAAAAGGAATAGAAACCCAAGCAGCTTTCAAGACCTCAGCTGCAGCCCACAGACTTAATGTGATCCAGCTATAGTGATTCCCCATCTCTGTCTTTCAATTCAAAATTCCAAATTCTTGGGAGGAAAAAAAAAACCTGACTAGCCCACTTTGGGTCAGTTATGCACCCCTGGATCAGCCAGCTATGGCCTAAGATGCAGAGTCAGGGAATAGAGATGTAGCTGCTAAGGGTCCAGCCTTGAGAACCAGACAAATTCCAGAGAGGGCACGCTGAGCTGGGCAGCTCCACAGACATGTCCACTACACTCGTTTTATTTACTGTGCAGAAGTCCATAACCAATCTGAGTTACATTTACCTGTATTTGATTTGTTTTAGGAATTATCGTATTCTACACATATATGATTCCATTCTTGCTTAAAACTTACCAATAATAATAATATATAGTCTTCAAGGATAGACACCAAAATGTTAACAGTGGTTATCTTTAGATTATGACTGCTATGCATTTTCTTCTGCATCTGAGTTTTTTCTACAATGAATATATAGTACTTATTACTGGCGGAAAACACCTTTCCCCTCTCTTCTGGTTTCTATGAGGATGGATTTCCACCACATAGTACTGGTCTCCTTTAATTACTTTACCTCTGGAAAGGATGACTCATTTGAGGATAAATTTGGGAAGAATAAATGGGGTGTACTCAATTCAGCTCCACCTGAGAGGTTCCATAGAGAACTTAAGTTCTCATCGTTTCTTCTAAGACAGCCTGTCTGCTGCTGCTCAGGACAGGGTGAGTGGTGAGTCTAACTGTTGAGTTCAGTTAGCAAACCCATTTGACTGGCACACTAAAGCATGTCCTCAGCCTTTATCACTAATAAAGGTGATTTTTAGGATCCTTATGTAACTCCTTTGAGTTATTGCTCAATGTTTAGAACATAACAAAGCAAAGGGGTGTTGGTTATTCATTGGACTCCCTCAGACTCCAAACATGTTTTCAAAATCCTTTTACATCCAATTTTTAAGGAGGAAATAGGTAAAAAGGTTCCTCAATTACCAGTATTTTTCCTTTGTCACTTAATTTCACTTTTCTTGCTATCTCCAGCCCTGTAATTTACTAATTCATTATGTGCTTAATTTTCATATTCTGATAGTGAAATGTTGAAGTCTCACAGAACTTAAAAGTGGGGAAAAATGTAAGGTCATCTAATCCAGTGTATTCACTGCACATAATGAATTGAGGGCGAGAGAGGTTAAGATCAAGGTCACAGGGCTAATTAATGGCAAAACCAAGTCTTCATATCCAAATTTCTTGTCTCTAGTATTTTTCCATATACTGTGACATCTCTTAAGAACAATTCTATTTCTTAACTTCTATAGCATTTCTGCCGGCTTTTTACATATTTTGTTTCTCTGTTCAGATAATCATTCATTCATCATATGATTTCACCAACATGTGTCTCCCATGTTCTTGCTACTGACAAATCGTGAACTAAGGTTCTTTTCAGCTTCTGCTCTGAAATCAACTTTATCTCATGCTGTAACTGGGTAGTCCTGCTTTTCTTGACACTCGGTCATGGCAAGCTGGTTTGTCCCTTAGTAAACTTAAAAGTCAGCCTCATAAGCAACAGATTGTTAGACTTTAGTTTTTAACCAGTAACCATCATTTCATCTTTTTATGTTGATAAATTTAATCAGTCCATGTGCATAAACATAAAAAATGATGCATTTTTGCTATACTCTATTATGCTATAGGTTTTTTATTATTCTCCTGTCATTAAAAAAATTAACAGGATTTGTAGATGTAAAACTCTATTTCTCTTTAAATCGAAAAATAAACTAAGCTACCTATTGTTTTCCTTTATCAAAAAACTTTAAAATCTTATTTACCTCATTCATCTTGTTTTCAATTACATATAATACAGAATTTTATTTTTAAAAATTATACATTTCATGTAAGTGATAAATACATACTGAAGTATATTAAAAGTGGTAATCTTTTACTCCCCTCCTTGCCCCAAAATACCATGCCCCTCCAGAGGTAAGCTCTAAGTAACAGTTTGATATATACTCTTCCATGCCTTTTTAAGTATCTGCAATTGTGCTTTTATCCCCTATTGATTTTCCTAATCTGAAAACATCAGCATATAACTATTCTCGTTATTATCGATTTAAAAATTTATAAACTCTGGAGTGATACAAAATTTACGTTGTTATGTTTGTCCTCCTTACCACTTGATTCTATCCTGGTAAAATCTGAAATATCTTATGGGATTCCACGTGATCACACTGCAATCTGTACTGTGGTCTAAAGGCTTATGCTGTGCAGTGGCCACTAGCCATATGTGCCTATTTAAACTTAAATAAAGAGTAAAGAATTTTCATTTTTATTTTTTTGTAAAACAGGGTCTTTCTCTGTCCCCTAGACTGGAGTGCAGTAGAGTGACCGTAACTTACTTCAGCCTGAAACTCCCGGGCTCAAGCGATTCTCCTGTCTTAGCCTCCCGAGTAGCTAGGACTAATGTGCGCCACTGTATCTGGCTAATTTTTGAAATTTTTTGCAGAGATGAGGTCTTGCTATATTGCCCAAGCTGGTCTTGAACTCCTGGCCTGAAGCGATTCTCCCACCTTGGCCTTCCAAAGTGCTGGGATTACAGGTGTCAGCCACCACTCCCGACCAAAAGTAAATAAAATTTAAAACTCAGTCCCTCAGACCCACTAGCCACATTTTAAGTGACTAGTGGCTACTGTTTTGAACAGCGTTCCAACATTATCACTGCAGAAAGTCCTACTGGACAGTGCTAGTTTGAAAACTTGGTTAATTTTATTTATTTATATAACAGTTATTCTTTGATAACAGCTAACTACTCTGATTAAAGTTAAATACTCTTTGATAAGGTGCTTACAAAGTTCCATTAGTTTTTCTAAGTGTTTTCAAAACGTTTCCAACTGTAGGAAATTGCATGGTCTGTTATCCAGGAACCTAACGTTTCCTACTAGCTTCACGGGGATTATTTCTTCTTTCAGGTTTAAGGTCCCAAGTTGTTTTTAACTATTACATTTTAAAATCTGCTCTTTTATGCTGGAAATTGTTTAAGGAAGGGAAGAAATTTTTTTGTTGTGGAACACCATAAACTCTTACTAACCATAGTGAGGTGGCCTTTCAGTTCAGCAAAGTTTTCTGTAACTTTTCTCCCTGATTATTTACAAGCTGTATATTCCAACCTTTTCTACTTCTTCTGGTAGTCTTACTTTTTGAAAGCTTATACACCCTTATCAGGTTTTCTAGATACACTGGTTCTATACATATTGTTTTTCTGTTACAATGTTTTGTAACGTTTCTTTTACATGGTGAACTGTGAAAATTTCCCTATGACTTCTGTTCTGCAATTGATTTTATATGAGAATGCGATTGGAAACTCCTGCCTTTTTTGAATCTTCAGTATCACCTATTTCTTGCACTGTGGCTCCTTCCTGCCCTACATTGCCACCACTGATATTTTTAGTTGTTTTTTTTTTTTAATTTCAGCACATTCCTTTCTACAGATGTTAGCTATTGCACCTCTTGAATACCACATCAATTTGCTTCTATTTGCTTGAGTCACCAAGCAGTGAGTTCTGTGTGGGTGGGTTCCTGTTTCCTTCCGGCTCCCTATTCCCTTCTAATGTTGTGACACTTATTAATTTTAATCAAGTTAGCGTTTTCCTCTGGCTTTCACACTGTTTGAGAAGTTGGTTTTTCTGGGATTTGTTGTCATTCCTATTTGTGTTAGATATCTCCACTATGACTTGCTCTTGCTAGCTTTTCAAAAGCCTCTTTTAGAGATGTGTCTCCTCAAAATGGGTCCAGAATAAAAGAAGCCTAACATATGCATGTAGCTTGCTTTTTAGAAGTTCCTTTTTGAGATTACTATTGGGAAATCAGAATGTTTCCACAAGAAGGAAAAATATAACAGACAATGGTTATGTCCTCAAACCAGTTTACAAAAGCAGTCTGAAGCGCTATACCTCCATGGCAAAAATCAGTTAGTGTTTGAGCCATAAAGAAAGAAAAACTGGCAGGGAGATAAGAAGGGATCTTTCTTCTTAAGGACACTGCAAGTTCCTAAGACTTTGATATATTTTAGAGAAATACCCCAAATCAGTTTCCTATTCATTAAAGGATCTGAAGAGCATTGTGAGGTGAGGTCTGAAGAGTGAGACCGGAACACACAGATGGGGCTCAGAAAGTGGTGGTGGGGTTAGAAGACTAACAAAAGCTGTCTGCTGTCTCTCACCACTTCTCCAGACCCTGTCCTAGATTAATTCAACACGATCAGAAATGAGATTGGGTTGTTTATTCATTTTTGTAGATAAGGGGTTTTAAGTAGAAGAAAGATCTGTAAGAGAATGGGAAGGAAAGGGAGTTCCTGTGGTCCATCAGGCAGTCCCAGATGCACAATAGTAGGTAAATGACATATACAGCAATGTAAATACGTTGAAGAAAGTCTGTAGCAATCTCAACAGTTAACCTCTTTGCAGAGCAATCCTTAACCTATTTGAAATCTCACTGTCAATCACAGAGGCATATCCAATCATGAGTATTTGAAAGTGTCTTTGCTATAATTACAGTCTTATGTTAACCAAAGATATTGAGAAACCCAAATTCTCTCAGACACAATTTTAAACTGCCATAACTGCATCAATCTACTAATTTTTAATCTAACTATACTTGACAAATACGCAAAGATAACATCTGCCTTATCAATGAATATCACGGACTCCAAAAAATGAATAAAGTAGAAAACATCCACAGCTCATTACAGAGGAACTCGTTTTTTAAAAACTGACATATACTTCACATGCCACAAAATTCACAATTTTAAACTGTACAATCCAGTGGTTTTTAATATGTTCACAGAGTTGTGCACCCACCACCACTATTTCAAGAACAATATCATCACCTTAACAGGAAATCCTGTACCATTAGCAGTCACTCCCCATTCTCTCTTCCCACATCCCCTAATAATTCCTCTACTTTCTGTCGCTATGGATTTGCCTTTCTGGATATTTCATATAAATGATATCATACTATTTGTGACTTTTTGTATCTGCCTCCTTTCACATGCCTTTTTTTCAAGATTTATCCAGGCATAACATATATCAGTAATTCATTTGCTTTTATTAATTTTATGAATGTTTATATCCATAGATCACATTTTATCCATGAGTAGCATTTTATTTATATATACTGCTTTTTTTGGAAATGGGGTCTTGCTCTGTTACCCAGGCTGGAGTGCAGTGGCACAATCATGGCTCACTGTAGCCTTGAACTCCTGGGCACAAGTGATCCTCTGGCCTCAGTCTCCTGATTAGCTGGGACTACAGGCATATGCTACCATGCCTGGCTAATTTTTAAATTTTTTGTAGAGATGGGGTCTCGCTATGTTTCCCAGGTTGGTCTTGAATTCCTGGCCTCAAGCAGTCCCCCCATGTCAGCCTCCCAAAGTGCTGGGATTACAGGTGTGAGCCACGGCACTCAGCCAGGCTTCCTTTTGTACCTCACTACTACATGCTCCTTTGTACTTGCTTGGTAAATGTTTTTATGGCTTTTAAAAAGCAAAGTGTTATTATTTTCCTAAGAAGATTTGAAATTGGAGAACAAGTAATTTCGATTTCCTTTTTAAGTAAACTCCCACAGAACCTAATAAAGAATAACATTTAGCATAAAGAGATATAAATGAGTAGCTGCCTTCCCTGGATTCATTTTCTCCTCCTGTAAACAGGATATACTGTCAACATTAATAATTCCCATCGGGATAACTTATGTGTAATTAAACAATATCATACACATCTAATTATTACACAGCATAGATGGGGTAGGCAATGAAAAGCTCCTCAACCACAGAAACTGTTGTTTCAGCAAGCCTGCACTAACGCGCAGTCCAAGGGATTACTTCCATCACTGACCTTTGCAATGTTAATTGCCTGCATGTTCCTGGGAGTCGTCACTTCCTTATGCAGACTTTTTCCCAAAATCAAATCCAGGATTTGTCACTTAATTGGTTCTTAGCGGGGATAACAGAGATAAAACCAAAAATCCAAGATATTTTCCTAAATCCCTATTAAAAATTCTATAAGGATAAACAGGCTAATCCTTCAAAGTCTAAGACTTGGTTCCTGAGTGGATTTTAAAGTATGACACTGTTTAATGTCCCTACCTTCCATAAGATATACTTAAATTTTAAACATTATACTTCTAACATTACCAAGTGGTTTTTTTTTGCTGGTTTTTTTTTTTTTTTTTTTTCTTGAGACAAGGGCTCACTCTGTCATCCAGGCTGGACTGTAGTGATGCAATCATAGTTCGCTGCAGCCTCAAACTCCTGGGCTCAAGCTCAAGTCTCCCATTTCAGCCTCCCAAGTAGCTGGGACTACAGGTACCCACCACCCAGCCCAGCTAAAAAAAAAAAAAATTTTTTTTTGTAGAGACGAGGTCTTGCTATGTTGCCCAAGTTGGTCTCAAACTCTTGCCCTCAAGCGATCCTGCTGCCTTGGCCTCCCAAAGCTCTGGGATTGCTGGGATGATAAGCATAAGCCACTGTGCTCAGCCCTAATATTATGATGTCTTAAAGAGATAGAAACCCCTTTAAATTATTGAAGTATTCCAAATGGGGACAACCCCCTACTATATCAAGTACTGGGAGTCTGATGGTCTTGACTCCAAATTTGCTTCTCTGTAGCTTGAGGGAACTGTACTGGCCAAGGCTCTGAGATATTAAGTACTACTTATTTACTAGTGTCCCCTTCCAAAAAAAGTTCAAGTCTCTAAGTTTAAAAAATGGTCCACATTAGGATTTGTTAAAATTTCCTCAGACTCAAATGGTTAGGGTAGTAAGGGACTTTAGAAATCTACTTTAACCTAATTATTTTACAAATGAAAAGGAGGTAGAAAAGAGAGAAAAGACTCGCCCAAATCTCTAGAGTCAGTTGGGAAAACTATTATACTTAAAATAAAAAAGGTACTCAGGCTTCCAGCTGGAAGTGCATTTCATCATACCACCTACTTAAAATGTCTAAGTATGGACACTATTGAAATTCCTCTGTGTTGCAGTGAGCCGAGATCCCACCACTGCACTCCTGCCTGGGCAACAGAGTAAGGCCCTGTCTCAAAGAAAAAAAAAAAAAAAAAAAGAAAAGAAAAGAAAAGAAAAGAAAGAAAGAAAAAAAGAAACTCCTCTGCCTTCTAAGAGAAAAAAACAAAAGCAAAATGGATAACTTTCTGATTTAGAAAGTGAGAGTGGATCCCACCTGGGTGACACAGCCAAACCTCATCTCTACCAAAAATATACAAATGAGCCAGGCACAGTGGTGCATGCCTGTGGTCCCAGCTAGTTGGGAGGATAAGGTGGGAGGATGGCTGGGGCCTGGGAAGTCGAGGCTGCAGTTAGCAGTGATCACACCACTGCACTTCAGCCTGGGTGACAGAGTGACCCTCTCTCAAAAAAATAAATAAATAAAGTGAGAGTGGGCTGGGTGCAGTGGTTCACGCCTGTAATCCCAGTGCTTTGAGAGGCTGAGATGGGAAGACTGCTTGAGCTGAGGAGTTTGAAACCAGCTTGGACAACACAGGGAGACTCTGTCTCTACGAAGTTTTAAAAATTAGCCATGTATGGTGGTGTACGCCTGTGGGCCCAGCTACTCTGGAAGCTGAGGTGGGAGGACTGCTTGATCCCAGGAGTTCAAGGCTGCAGTGAGCCATGGCCATGATTGCACCACTGCACTCCAGCCTGGGCGACAGAGCAAGACCCTGTCTCAAGAAAATAAAAAAGAGTGAGAATGAAAGGTAGAGGTATCACATTTCATTTCATGAGATAAACGATTTTTTCTTTTTTTCTTTTTTTTTTTTGAGACAGAGTCTGGTTCTGTCGCCCAGTCTGGAGTACAAGTGGCGTGATCTCGGCTCACTGCAACCTCTGCCTCCCGGTTCAAAGCGATTCTCCTGCCTCAGAATCCCCAGTAGCTGGGACTACATGCGTGTGCCACCATACCCTGCTAAGTTTTGTATTTTTAGTAGAGACGGGTTTTCGCTACGTTAGCCAGGATGGTCTCAATCTCCTGACCTCGTTATCCGCCTGCCTCGGCCTCCGAAAGTGCTGGGATTACAGGCGTGAGCCACCATGCCCAGCGAGATAAACGACTTTTTCTTAAGTATCATTCGATAGTTCAGGTTTTAAAAGTTGCCAGTAAAGTATAAATGTCAAGATGGTCTTGCCTGGAGGCTAAGCAAAATGAACCAGATCTTCCCTGCAATCTGAAGGTTTTTCACCATAATGAACTACGGCGGCTATTGATAGCCCAAAGCTATCCCCATTCCTCTTTTCCATAAACAAAGTCTATAGTCCCTCAGACAGAAGAATGGGCATGTGTCCTAAGACTGGCTAATCAAGCACCTCACATCACTGGCACAGTCTAAGTAGGGCCAACCAGAATCCTCCCTGGGAACTATGTGACACAAATGCTGAGAAAAATAAACACCCTCCCTGTTTCCCACCATGTGGAGAGCCCAAGACCAACATTCAAAGAGAAACAGACAAGCAGAGATGAGAGAAAGCAAGAGAATCTGGCAGCGTCAACTCCTTGGTTCTCATTCCTGAGCTAGTTTCTTTGTAAATTAATCCTGTATCTGTATCAACTACAGAGGCCAGAAAATTCCTTTTTTGCTTAAAATAGTTTGAATTGGTTTTTGTCCCTTGCAATTCCAAAATGCTAATCTATACTTACCCCAAGAGAGAGGGCTGGATATACATTGCCCTTAATGCAGGGAAATCAATACATTTTTGTTAAATTTTTAAAATTTGGATGCCTTTAGACAGGCTCTCTATTATGTCTTCTATCTATCACTCCCAATATCCTACACCCACCAACTTCACTATTTCTATTACATAAACCCTGAAAGCATCTGATTTTGCCAGTGCTTCCTCAGGATGTCCCTAGAATTTTTTAAAATCCTAATACAAGCTTGTTTCAGTTGATTTTCCAAAGTTGAATATAAAATATATTCAAGGTAATATAAGTTAAATGAGATTTTACCCAATCTAGAACATCAAAAAGCCTAGGTATCAACACTTTAGTACGTGAGGAGGCAAAATTTCAAAATTTAACACGAATCCAATGGAGGTATGCTACTTCAATATAATTTAGTTGCATGTTTTTCTTTATACCAATGGAAATCAATAACAACAATAAATCTCAGGACCTACCTCCAATAAGGCTCCAGTTTGAAAGAATTTCAAAGGCTTTTCAATTGAATAATAAAGGCTATGGTAGCTACCCTTAGCCAGGTATGCTCGGACCAGACCAACCGCTATAACCAGCCACCTAGTAAAAGAGAAAAGAGCAATCAGGAAAAAATAAAAATAAAAAAAGTAGGATTTAGGTTAATAGACAGCTGTGGCAATAAAAGATATTGCTAAAGGTGACCTCAAGCATCAGTAATCTGGATTTATGGATGATAGCTCTCAAATGCCAAGCTGGAATGCACTGAAATGTTGCAACACCAACAGCACCTTACCAAGAGGGCTCAGTGAAAGCATAGTGGCACCTCACCCATCTGGAGCTCATTTTTTTTGGCAACTTTGCTATTGAGAACAAGGCCAAAAGGAAAGGAATAAGCTAAAATGGTCCTTGTGCCACTAAATTAGGTGCCAAGAAAATCTAAGACGAGAAAAAAATAGTTAAAGGAAAATTTTAAACAGCCTGTGCAATTAAAGGGTTTTTAATAATTATAGGGTAGAAAGAAGATCCTTTAAACTATTTTTATAATTGTCTCACTGGACCAATTACCCATACCTTAAAATCTATCCTTTTAAAATTAAGAATAAAGGGCTCTTGTTAAAAAAAAAAAAAAAAAGTTTTTTAGCCAAATTTCCCCAAATCAACTCAGAAATGAAAGCCAGATCAATACAAATCATAAAACAGGAAAGCACTTAAACATACAGCCGTGAATGTTATATTTTTGTTCCACTGTCCTTCTCAAAAATAAACATAATGTTTTGTTAAGTTCCATAATAAAACAAATGGACCTTTTTATTAAGGTATGTCTCCTGGAAGGATTTAGATCAATGTATAGTATCAACTAGGCAATGGGGTGTGTGTGGTCTATGCTGTTTCCAAAAACTATCATATAAGGACATCAAATAAGAGTTTGTAAAAGAAGAAATTATTTAATGGTGTAACTGGTATAACCATTAACAGCCTTTTAAAAAAAAAAAGCTTACTTTGCTCTCACAATCCCAATTTATCTTCCTGGTTTAAGACACCACTCCTTACCCTCCACCCCATTCTCTATGTTCATTGCTCAGGAATAGACTTCTTTCTTCTTACTAATGTACCTTAAAATCCCTCTCCAGTCCAATGCCCTCACCAGCCCTTGCTAAGACAACAAGAATTACATATATAAATATTAATACACACAGAGAGATTCCTGGATGTTCTTTTAAAAATCAATCTATGTGACCACTGATGTGATATAAAGCTTGTATCTGTACTAGTTCTTCACTGACCTGTGAGTCAAGAGAAATGATTTCCAGATCCGGAACTTCTACTAACAAGTTCTATGATCTCAT
This sequence comes from Mandrillus leucophaeus, assembly GCF_000951045.1. Taxonomy (NCBI): domain Eukaryota; kingdom Metazoa; phylum Chordata; class Mammalia; order Primates; family Cercopithecidae; genus Mandrillus; species Mandrillus leucophaeus. Next base: position 3,533,899 of record NW_012100654.1, on the reverse strand, counting down.
GCAAGTCACAACTTCTCTGAGCCTAGGTTTCAACACTTACCATTTCTAATACTAGCAATACATGTATGATCCTCCCACGATGTATTTTCTTTTTTTTTGAAAAAAAAAGCAAGGTGCTGAATTGTAAAAATAATAATATATTGGCATTTGTCTTATTTTAAAAAGGGGTAGGGGGATGTATAAACATATTTGCTTGCATCAGCATCTTAAGGATATACAAAATTAACTGCCTCGAGGGAGGGGATCTGGGTAGAAGGGAAAGGTGGGAGGAAAGATTTTCACTGTATTCCCTTATGTTTTTCATTTTGAACCCTGCCAATGTATCACCTACTTTAAAACTAAATAAAAATGGATATTCACTATACAATTCTTTCAACTCTTCTGTATGTTTGAAATTTTTCATAAAATGTTAGGACTTCTTTAAAAATTACAAATGAAGATAACTTAAAAATATATAACAAATTGTCTGATCCTGTGATCCTCCTCAACAAAATGACGAGATAAAGAATTGCAGAGCTGAAGGAACCTTCATCACCCAGCCCAACCCTTCAGTTTTACAGATGAAAACACGGAGGCTAGAGAAATAAGATGATTTATCCAAAGTCACACAGCTAGTTAGTGGCAGAGCTTGAACTAAAAACCCGCCGGGATAAGGGATGGACTAAAATGAGGGAGACAGAAGATGGGTAAAACCGTTTCGAGGGTCTATTCTCCCCCTCCCCAGTAACTCTGCCTTCTACTCCCCAGCTTCTTCTCCACCCCAACCCATCCTGAAAGTCTGAACTCATCTAAAACTCAGCTCTGCTTATGTCGCTGGCCAAAAACTTTGAACTCTTTCCCAATACCTTTCGGATTAAAGCGCAGTCCAGATTTTGAAAACAGCCGCCCAAATGAATGGTCACCCTGCAGCCACAGCTCCTCCACTCCCTAGGCTGGCGCCGTTCACCATCCGAGCCTGGTCGCCCGGGATGGGCTCCGCGAGGCAGGTCATCCGGCC
>NW_012100654.1:3517216-3532262 GCF_000951045.1 Mandrillus leucophaeus | reverse complement strand
GCTTCCGTCCCTCGGCTTGCCTCAATTGCCACTGCCATTTTGGATCAGGGTAATTCCCGCCTCTTGCGCGCTCCCGGTTACAACCTCGGCGCCATCTTGGATTAGTTCAATGTGGCCACCCTCGCCAGGTCTGCTGCCTCTGCCAGCTGGATGTTGCGTCGTCTCTCGCTATTCGCCCTCCTGTAATCACCGCCTCCATGTTGAATCAAAACAACTGTGCTTTCGTTCTCCCTTCTTCAATGGCCCTACCTTCACACCTAAACACTATCGCTCCGGTATCCTGCCATTTTGAATCAGGGCGGTTGACGGTGGATTCACTTCCCATCAATCCTTGAGGCTGCATGGACCAGCCCTTTGCTAGGTGCGCTTTACTTCCAACCCGTAGCCGGGTTGGAGATTCCACCTCCGAAGTTTTCTTTCTGACTTTTGATTTTACATTCCTAGTACAGTGGAGAAGCCCAGGAGGCCTAGAATCCAGTGTCGTCCGTGAGGTTTGGGCAGGTGTTCAAGTGCATCTTCCAGCCTGAGACCACATGGACTCGCTCATCGTGAGGGCGAGAAGAGGATAAGCCCATTGGGCTGTCGGCTGAGAGTGAGGTGCGGGGTAAGGGAGTAGATTTATAGATATAGTGACTAAAAATAAAAGGATGTTGGCTTAGGTGGAAAACCTGTCTGCTTTGGGAAGCTGGAGCAGCTTGTGGGCACTGCTTCAACCAGCTGACCCCACTTTCCATTCATTGCTTTGTTTCAGGAGGTTCTTTATTTGTAAACGTCCCCTGCAATTTTTTACACACCCAAGCAGCTCCTTAAATGTATTACTGTATATGTGGTAGTATAAAATATATATGGGTTCATTCCAGCAAGTATTTGTGGAGCGTCCACAAAGTTGCCCTGGAGTTCATGGCACTAAGTGAAAGAGAGAAAGTCATCAGTCTCCCAGGGATTATATAGAGCAGCGGCCCCTAACTTTTTGGGCACCAGGGACCGGTTTCGTGGTGGGGGGTTGATGATGGTTTCAGGATGATTCAAAGGCATTACATTTATCATTAGATTCTCATAAGGAGCATACAACTTAGATCTCTCCAATGCGCAGTTCACAATAGGGTTCGCTCCCCTCTGAGAATGTGATGCCACCGCTGATCTGAGGGAGGCGGAGCTCAGGAGGTAATGCTCCCTTGCTTGCTGCTCACCTCCTGGTTCCTAACAGGCCACGGACTGGTACTATCCGCAGCCTGGGGCTTAAGGATCCCTGAGGGAACCAGACGAAAATGCTCGTATTAGTTGGTGAGAAGTGGTATCAGGAAGTTATTACAATAATCCAGCTATGGTGATAGTGGTGTGGGCCAGAGTGGTGGAGATCGAGGTGATGACAACAACAATGAATTCTGGGCATATTTTAGAAGTAGAATCATAAGATTTGTGGCTATATTAGTTTTGGAGTGTGAGGTCAAAGGCATTTTGAGCAACTTGTAAGAAACTGTTTTTAAGGCGGAAGTCAGGAATTTTGTTTTTTATATGTTGAATTTGAAATCCTTATTAAACATCCAAGTGGAGAGGCTGGATAGACAATTAGATTTAGACCCTGAGGTTCGGGAAGGAAGTCCAATGGGCTGGAAATATAAATTTGAGAGTTGTCAACCTAAAATAATAAAAAAGGTAAGAATCTAGTTGAAAGGAAGTTTATTCAAGCGTAAACGTTGAAGATGGCTACCTGGGAGTGTAGATTCAAGTTACTGTGAATATACACTCTGATTAGCAGCAGTTATGAGTGGGTTTTTAAAGGAAAAAGAGGCAATTTCTAAGTTGTTTACTAAGAATTTACATTAAAATTACATTAGCTATTGATTGGCTATAAACTGTTATTTGTATCACAGATTCCAGGAACATGAAGATAATGGGTGAGGCTCAGAATGGGTGAAGTGAGGAACAGAATGTCTAACCAATTGCCCCCAGGCAAACTCCTGTTTCTCTGGGCCTGATAAGTTTTTGCATACCTCACATAGCTCACACAGCTCAAAGCTGTCAGAGCCATTTATCTTTTCTCTGAGTTCTGAGGGGGGTGGTGGTATTTAAATCCATGACACTGTAATCACCCAATACGTTCTTCCTGCCCACTGCACAGACAAAATCAATTCATGGAGACCATGGCATTGCAATAAAGAGTTTAATTGACATGAGATTGGTCATGGAGATGGAGTTATTACTCAAAATCTCCCCCAAAAGTCAGAGGCTAGGGTTTTCCAAGAATAGTTGGGCTAAGATCTGAGAGCTATAGTCAAAAAACAAACACACACACACACAAACAGTTTGGCAAACAGGAAGCTGGAGGAATGGGTGCTGCTGATTGGTTGGGAATGCAATTATAGGGATGTGGAAAATGGTCCTCCTGCACTGAGCCTGCTTCTGGGTGGAGGCCACAGGACTGGTTGAGCCAAGAGTCAAAGGTCCCAGTGGGGTCGTTGGCCATCCGAAATGCAGAAGCCTGAAAGGTTATCTCAAAAGGCCAATCTTAGGTTCTACAATAGTGGATTGGGAGAGCTGCAAATCTTGTGACCTCTGCAATAGTGGCTGGTAATCTATTTAACTTAACGAAGCCTATGTCTTAGCAGAATTCAAGCTCCTCTTATCCTTCTAACCTGGTGGCTTTTCATTAGTTTTACAAAAGTGGTTTAGTTTTGGGGAGGGGCTATTATCACTTAAACTATAAACTAAGTTTCTCCCAAAGTTAGCTTGGTCCAAGCCCAGGAATGACCAAGGGCAGTATTGGAGGTTAAAGGTGAGAAAGGAAAACGCCAGATTCACTGAGCCAAAGGGAAAAGTCAAGCTGGGAACTGGGTCACACAAACCTGCCTCCCATTTGGTTCCTAAATAAGATGGCTACAAAGATAAAAGCTATATACTTCCCCTACATTTTGCCCACAAGTAGATTCCTTTTAGGCCCAAAGATCTTTACTCTAAAACAGTTCTGTTGAATTTCAACCTGGCAATATAAGTTGATGTCTTCACAGGTATGAGACATAGGACAGAACTCAAGGTTTTCCCTCTGCTCACCTGAGACAAATGCATATCTGATTGCTTCCTCTGCCCTATTGTCTATGTTATCTTATGTAAAAATACAGATTAACTGAGCCAGACGAAGGCATGAATATTTCCTCCACACCCCCCTCACATGAAAATTGTGTATTCAAAAGGATGCAACTGTTTTGTCTTTTTATCTACTGACACAATTTTAAAATATTTTTCAGCTGGGTGCAGTGGCTCATGCCTGTAATCCCAGCACTTTGGGAGGCCAGGCAGGCGGATCATGAGGTCAGGAGTTTGAGACCAGCCTGGCCAGTATGGTGAAACCCCATCTTTACTAAAAATACAAAAATTAGCTGGGTGTGGTGATGCATACCTGTAGTCCCAGCTACTTGGGAGACCAAGGCAAGAGAATCGCTTGATCCAGGGAGTTGGAGGTTGCAGTGAGCCAAGATTACGCCGCTGCACTCCAGCCTGGTGACAGAGCAAGACTCCATCTCAAAAAAAAAAAAAAAAAATTTATCTTCCCCCAATATCCACGCTTTCCCCTTTAAGTACTGAAGCTCTCAAAATCATCTTTGGAGATAAGCATATACCTGCTTCCCTGGCATGCATCCTTTACTATGGCAAATAAACCTCCCAAAATGATTGAGACTTGCCTTGGTCATGTTCTTTGATTTGCAAAGGCAAGATGGGGGCTGGTTAGATCAGATCTCTTTCAGTCATAATTTTCTCACTGTTACAATTCTTGCAAAAGCAGTTTCAAGACCTCAAGAGATGAAGTGAGAGGTATAAATTGACAATTGTCAGGGTCCCATCCTTTTCCACCATTGTTGCAGATTGTTTAGAGATTCTGTTGCCTCTGTTCCTTGTTCAGGAAAACAAGGCGGTTTTCCTGAATTTTTTCTTTTTTTTTCTTTTTTCTTTTTTTTTTTTGGAGACAGAGTCTTGCTCTTGTCCCCCAGACTGGAGTGTGATGGCACAATCTCAGCTCACTGCAACCTCCGCCTCCCGGGTTCAGGTGATTCTCCTGCCTCAGCCTTCCAAGTGGCTGGGATTACAGGTGCCTGCCCCAATGCCTGGCTAATTTTTGTATGTTTAGTAGAGACGGGGTTTCACCATGTTGGCCAGGCTGGTTTCGAAGTCCTGACCTCAGGTGATCCACCCACCTCAGCGTCCCAAAGTGCTGGGATTACAGGCATGAGCCACCACGCCCGACCTTCCTGAATTTTTTAAAGTGCAAGTTGGTGAGCCCAACTTGCACACTGTAATCAGAGGGCAAAACAATTTCTTTGCAAAAGAAATAAAGAAGTGAACCATTTTACAAAACCAAATAATCATTTATCTGAAAGCTTCTTTCATTCATTTGACTGATTTTTTTTCAATATAATCTACTTAATGGGAAAGTAGGAGGAGGCAGGAGTGCATACAGTTCTGTTCAGTTGGAAGTCAATTTAAAACTCAATGTATCTTCTTTCAGTCACTTCAGCCCAATTCCAGGCTGTTCTTTACAGCAGCGATCTCCAACCTTTTTGGCACCAGGGACTGGTTTCATGGAAGACAATTTTTCTGTGTACTGGAGAGGGAATGGTTTCAGGATGAAACTGTTTCACTTCAGATCAACAGGCATTAAGTGGAGCATGCAACCTAGATCCCTTGCATGCACGGTTCACGATAGGGTTTGTGTTCCTCTGAGAATATAATGCTGCTGTTGATCTGGCAGGAGGTGGAGCTCAGGTGGTAATGCTTACTTGTCTGCTGCTCACCTCCTGCTGTGTGGCTGGATTCCTAACAGGCCATGGACCTGTACCAGTCTGTGGCCCAGGGGTTGGGGACCCCTGCTCTACAGTATAGCCAGAGTGATCTTTTTCACATACAAGCTTGTTAATGTCTACTACCTTCCTCTACCCGACCCCCTAAAGATATTTAAATGGCTTTTGATGACACTTAGGATAAAGTGTATAATATTTAATGTGGTATACAAAAATCTGCATAGGCTAGAGCCTACCTGCCTCCTCAGACTCACCATGCCCCTCCTAGTCATACTGGCCTCATCTGAGGTCTTCCATCAAGCAATACTCCTTTTTTGCCTCAGGGAATTTGCATGTGCTGTTCCAGTCATGCCTTCCCAATAGTCCCCCAAAGTTTTAACTCATTCCAGCATCAACTCAAAAGTCCAAGTTCAAAGTCTGATCTGAGACAAGGCAAGTCCCTATCACCTGCAAGCCTGTACAATCAAAAACAAGTTAGTTACTTCCAAGATACAATGGGGGTATAGGCATTGGGTAAATGTTCCCCTTCCACATGGGAGAAATTGGCCAAAACAAAGGGCCCACGCAAGTCTGAAACCTGGTTGGGTAGTCATTAAATATTAAACCTCTTAAATAATCTCCTTTGACTCCATGTCTCATATCCAGTGCATGCCGATTCAAGAGGTGGGCTCCTAAGGCTTTGGGCAGCTCTGCCCTTGTAGCTCTGCAGGGTACAGCCCCCAAGGTTGCTTTCATGGGCTGGAGTTGAATGCCTGCAGCTTTTCCAGGTCCAGAGTGCAAGCTGTTGGTGGATCTACCATTCTGGGGTCTGGAGGACAGTGGCCCTATTCTCACAGATCCACTAGGTAGTACCCTAGTGGGCACTCTGTATGGATACTCCAACCCCACATTTCCCTTTTCTGCTGCCCTAGTAGAGGTTCTCTGTGAGGGCTCCGCCCATGCAGCAGACTTCTGACTGGACATCCAGTCATTTCCATACATCCTCTGAAATCTAGGCATAGGTTTCTAAACCTCAGCTCTTGGCTTCTGCAAACTTGTAGGCCCAACACCACATAAAAGCTGCAAGAGCTTGGGGCTTGCATCCTCTGAAGCAATGGCCCAAGCTGTACCTTGGCCTCTTTTAGCCATGAGCTGGAGTGGCTGGGACACAGGGAACCATGTCTTGAGGCTGCACACAGCAGTAGAGTCCTGGGCCTGCCTAGCCCAGGAAACCATTTTTCCCTCCTAGGCCTCTAGGTCTTTGATGGGAGGGGCTGTCCTGAAGATCTCTGAGATTCCCTGGAGACATTTTCCCCATTGTCTCAGCTATTAACATTCAGCTCCTTGTTACTTATGCAAATTCCTGCAGCTGGCTCAACTTTCTCCCTGGAAAATGGGTCTTTGTTTTCTACTGCATTGTCAGGCTGCAAAATTTCCAAACTTTTATGCTCTGCTTCCCTTTTAAACATAAGTTCTAATTTCAGATCATCTCCTTGTGAATGCATATGACTGTTTGCTTTCAGAAAAAGCCATGTGACATCTTGAATGCTTTGGTGCTTAGAAATTTCTTTGCCAGATACCCTAAATCATCTGTCTCAAGCTTAAAGTTCCACAGATCTCTAGGGCAGGGGCAAAATGCTGTCAGTCTCTTTGCTAAAGCATGCATAGCAAGAGTGACCTTTCCTCCAGTTCCCAATAAGTTCTTCATCTCCATCTAAGACCACCTCAGCCTGGACTTTATTGTCCATGTCACTATCAGCATTTTGGTCAAAATCATTTAACAATTCTTCAGGAAGTTCCAAACTTCCCCATATCTTCGTGTCTTCTTCTGAGCCCTCCAAACTGTTGTGACCTCTACCTGTTTCCCAGTTCCACACTTGCTTCAACATATTCAGGTATCTTTATAGCAGTGCCCCACTCCCAGTACCAATCTTCTGTGTTAGTCCAGTTTCACACCTCTATAAAGAACTACCCGAGACTGGGTAATTTATAAAGAAAAGATGTTTAATTGACTCACAGTTCTGCATTGCTTGGGAGGCCTCAGGAAATTTACAATCATGGCTGATACAATTAGGCTGTGTTTCCACCCACATCTCATCTTGAATTGTAGTTCCCATAATCCCCATGTGTTGTGGGAGGGACCCAGTGGGAGGTAATTGAATCGTGGATGTGGTTACCTCTATGCTATTCTTGTGATAGTGAGTGAAACTCACAAGCTCTGATGGTTTTATAAGCATCTGGCACGTCCCCTGCTTGCATTTCTCTCTCCTACTGCCATTTGAAGAAGGTATGTTGGCTTCCCTTTCCAACATGATTGTAAGTTTCCTGAGGCCTCCCCAGCCATGCAGAACTGTGTCCATTAAACCTCTTTCCTTTATAAATTACCTAGTCTCAGATATTTCTTCATAGCTGTGTGAGAAGGGACAAATACAGTGGTGGACAGTGAAGGAGAAGCAAGCACCTTCTCCACAAGGCAGCAGGAGAGAGAGAGAGTAAAGAGGGAACTGCCACACACACATAAACATCAGACCTTGTGAGAACTCACTATCACTAGAACAGCATGAGGGAAACCATGCCCATGGTCCAATCACCTCCCACCAGTCCCTCCCTCAACAAGTGATGATTACAATTTGAGATGAGATTTGGGTAGAGACACAGAGCTAAACCATATCACTCCTTTTTTGCATTTATAATCACTAATTCTTCCCCCTCTACTCACTGGAATTTGTACATCTTGCTTCTCTTCTTTTATTGGTTACGATAGAAATTACAGCATGGATCATTAACTCATTAAAGTCTAATATTAATCAGTATCTTTATTATCTTCCTAAACAATACACAAACCTTTCAAATCTGCCTGGTCATTTTTAATAATCCCTTGTTCCTTGCCTATATGAGTTTTTATGAATATATAATACCATGTATCTGTCATGGCACGTTGTACATAATAGTTTCACTGCCCTAAAAATTTGTGCTTTACCCATTCATCCCAAACCAGCCTCCTCCCACACCCATAGTTACCATTGATTTTTTATTGTCTCTACAGTGTTGCTTTTTCCAGAATGCCATATAGTTGGAATTACACACGATGTTGCCTTTCCGTTGTTTTTCTTTTTTTTTTTTCACTTAGCAACATGCACTTAAGGTTTGTCTGTGTCTTTCATGGCTTGATAGCTTACTTCTTTCAATCACTGAATAATATCCCATTGTCTGGATATACCTTCTTTTTTTTTTTTAACCTATTCACCAATTGAAGGACATCTTGGTTGCTTCTAAATTTTGGCACTTACGAATAAAGTTCCTATGAACATTCATGTGCAGGTTTTTATGTGGACATAAATTATGTTTTGTATTTCATCTTTTGTTTTCTTAAATATTTTATACAGACTTATTTTATTTTCCCTATATGATAATTCCAATATTTGAAGTTTCTGGGGGACTAAATCATTTTGTTGTTGTCGTTGTTGTTTTTCACTGACTCATGGTGGCTTATCTCCCTGTAATTTTTTATTGTAAGTTTTTTTTATTGAATTTAAATCAACGGAAATTCCAAGGACCTACATTGGGATGCTTTCCTTCAGAAGGACTTTTATATACCTCTGCTAAAAGCCAGAAGGCATCTTTAGTGTGCTCTTCAAGGATCCTGGAGGTTCAGCTTCCTCAAGTTGCCATGGCTCCAGGTTTAGCTTCTCATTCGCAGAACGGGTGTTGGCATTTGCAACATAGTGAAAACTCCCATATCTAATTTTTTAAGAAATAGAAATTAATACCTAAGAATATGACCTCAAAGGTGTAGAGTTTTAAAACTATCAATATCACCATAAATGAGAAGATTCGTACATTTGACTATATTAAAATAAAGAACTTTTGTTTGCCAAAAGATAGCATGAAATAAGCAAAAAAGCAAGGTAGAGAGTAGAAGATATTTGCCACATGTGTAATTGATAAAGAATTAGCCTCCAGGATATATGAAAACTCTTTCAAATCAATAGTAGACAATCATATTGGAAAAAAATGAGCAAAGACTTTAACAGAAGAAAATATAAATGGTCAATAAACATACACAAATATGCTCAGTCTCATTATTAATTAGGCAAATGCAAGTATAACCACAGTGAGATACCATTAATTATCCTCTAGATTGGCTAAAATTCAACAGTTTGATAACACCAATTGTTAGCAAGGGTGTGATGCGGCAGAAACTCTGCAGACTGCTCTTGATTAATTGATGCATTCAGTTTGGGAAACAATTTGCCATTATCTAGTAAAGTTGAAGACACATATATCCTGTGATGGTTATTCAACTGCCAGGTCGATGACCTTAAAGATCTCCTAGGATACATCCATCTGGATATTCAAAGCAGCATTGTTCATCATACCCCACACTGAATACAACACAACGTCTATCCACAGTAAAATAAGTAAATACATCATGGTACATTCCTATGATGGGATACTTTACAGCAATGCAAATGAACAAACTGCAGTTCTACTCAGCAACATGGATGAATCTCATAAACAAAATATTGAATGACAGAAGTAAGGCACAAAAGAATATATACAGTATGATCCATTCATCTGAAGTTCAAAATGAGGCCAAATGAAATGATGTTGTTTAGGGATACAGACACAGGTGGTAAAACTGTATAGAAAAGCCAAGAAAATTATTATCACAAAAGTCAGGATAGTGGATATCTCTGATGGAGAGAGAGGATTTTATGACCAAGAGGGGACAAATAGCAGGGACTGGGAGAGGGCATGAGGAGGGGTTCTGGGAGTAGGAAATGTTCTATTTCCTCACGTGGGTGTGGTTCCGTAGGTTTTCCTTTCGTGATGATTCATCAACATGTATATTTATGTTTATGTCAGTTATATTTCATATTTGTTTTAAACAAAGGAATGACCAGCACAAGGAGAGGCAGAGGTATGACATCTAGGAAAAGTGCACAGGTAGCTTCACCATTGTTGGTGATGTTCTTAAGTTAGGTGTGGATTCATGAGTGTTCATTTCATTTTTATGCTCATAACTTACATATACTTTATATGTAAGATACATCTCATGTTAAATATGCATAAGCATTTTATAATAAATTAAAAGCAAAGAGGAATCCTGATAGTAGGAAATAGGATGGTTTGCACCAGGATTGTCATCCAGGAAGCTATCGTATAGTTAATCTGGACATAATAAGAATGTTAGAGACTGGAGTCACTGCCATCTCTTTCAGGGAAGCCCTGTTGACAGACAGGGGCCATATTTTCTACCATATTATTCTCATTCCCCTGACTACATACATAGATGCTAAGACTATAAAGCAAAACCGTGAAATGTTTATCACAAAAGTCAGGGTAGTGGATACTTCTGAACTGAAGGTGAGCACTCCTGTTTCTTATCTTTTTGTCTTCGTAGAAAAGGCACGAAAAGACGTATGTACTAACCAAATTTCCAGGTTCCTAAATAACGGAGACTAACTCTGGTTAGTTAGAGAGAAAATGAATTTATTGAAAGGACATTGAATAGCTCACAAAATTGATGGAAAAGCTGAAGAATGAGGCTTGGAACTTGGAAAGGAGCCATGGGAAATTAAGCAGCCAGAAATAGAGACCAAATCAATACACAGGAAGCATCTGGTTAGTATCCAACTGCGTCTGTCATTGGCACAGCCACCACTGGACATTGGACAGTACCCTTATTGCTTCCTCTTCCACCTCTGGAAAGATTCTAAGTGCCATTTGCTTCTTTCTGTTATTCCAGAATCAAGGTCTTAGGTAGGAGTGTCTGATTGAAAGGTCCCGTGCCCAAATTCTAGAGACAAGGGATCTGGGAAAGGGGCTATTTGTCCTCACTTAAGCTTCTTTATTGGAATTTTTTCCAAATAGGAAGTGTGTTTAGATACTGGGAGGCCAAAAATGAAAAACTTCTATCACAGGGAATATTAGAAATAAACATATCTGGCCTCTGCCTATTCACAGGGAGGAGAAAAGATTAATAGGATCAATTAAGATCTGTGAAATTCACAGGGGCACGCTTTTACTTGGAGACAAGGGATTCTGCATAGTCACTAAACTGAAAGGCAGCCAGGCTTTCTCTTCCTTCTGCTTTGCAGTGCACCAGTCTTTCTCTTTTCTAGTTTTTCTGCCTGTGATTGGCAGTGGGAACTGGGGTGGAATTTTGATCAGTCCTGCCAGGCCAGGAAGCTATCTTCAATTCAGGAAAGTGAGGCGTGACCCTGCTGCCATCCCCAAACTGGCCAGCATCAGAAAACTTTTCAAGGGTATGTTTTTGGGTGCATGACAAACCATGAAGACAACTGACATTTGGGCCGGGCACGGTGTAATCCCAACACTTTGGGAAGCCGAGTTGGGAGGATCACATGAGCTCAGAAGTTCGAGGCCAACCTGGGCAACATAGTAAGACCTTGTCTCTACAAAACATAAAAATATTAGCTGAATGTAGTGGTGCATGTCTATAGTCACAGCTACTTGAGAGGCTGAGGCAGGAGGATGGCTTGAGCTGGGGAGATTGAAGTTGCAATAGGTGGTGGTAGCACCACAGCACTCCAACTTGGGCAGGCAACAGAGCAAGATCCCATCTCAAAAAAAAAAAACAAAAAAGACAGCTGACATTTGGATTATTGTTTGGCTGGTAATCTAGTTTTTCTATCATGCAAAACCCTGGAGGAAAAGAGGGACAGGTGATAGGATTCAGACTCTAAATTCCACCCTATACTTCCAGTTAGTGGTCACTTAGACTGGCTGGTGATACAATCTAATATGAAATGGCTATATCAGATTTGTCTCTTTGAGAATCTGAACTTGGAAGAACTGAGCCCTCAGCAGATGTGGAGAGAGAAGAGAAACATGTGAGAGGCTGTGTGATAGTTGCCTTGGTATTTGATGACTTTCTATGATCAGCTGTAGGCTATAGTCTCCCTACAAATAGTTAATGAACACACTAATGAAGTCGGATCACATTTATGAATAAATGCTGATTAAAACAATGAGATAGATGTCTTCTCCTTCTCCTCCTCCTCCTCCTCCTCCTCCTCCTTTCTCCTCCTCCTCCTTCTTCCTTATTCAAAATGTCAGTAACACTGTTGGCAGGGGTATAAGAACAGTTGTGTTCTTACACTTTGCTATTGAAAGTATAGATTGATAAACTTTCTGGAAGAGAGCTTGGAAATACATAAATTCATACCAAAACTTTAAAATTATGTGTGTCCTTTGACCCAACAATTACACTTCTTGGAACTTTTTTATTTTTATCTGTTTTAGAGATAGGATCTTGCTTTATTGCCCAGGCTGGCTTCAAACTCCTGGGCTCAAGTGATTCTCTCACCTCAGCCTGCTGATAACTGGGACTACAGGCACACGCCACTGCACCTAGCCATTGGAATTTATCCTAAAGAAAGAATTTAGGATGTGAAAAAATATTTAGTTATAAAAGCTCATCACAATGCTATTTACAATATGAATATTTCCAAACTGTTGGAAACAATCTAAATGTCCAGCAGTATAGACTGACTAAATTATGATGGAAGCTTAAAATAGTATATTCAGCCATTAAAAATGATTTTGCAGAAACTTACTTTTAAATGAGGCTTCTGAGTCAAAAACAAAAACAATTAATCATTCATAGCAAAAGCAGCAGCCAAAGCAACATCCCATGTTGGTTTCCAAGGGTCATCCTGAGAGTGAGATGGTACCTGCACATGCAGTGGGGTGCATAACAGGAGAGGAACCCTGTAAAAATTAGGAAACACTGATCTTATATATAACTGCCAGAGACCTGCCCATCTTCCCCTCCAGGGAGAGAGAAACCTTAGTTTACTCTGGAATGTAAGCAAGTCTTCTCCAGGAAGGGAGGAAGAAGAGTTTTTTATCTTTACTATCCTGGTCCATCTCCAGGGAGGGAAACATGTCTACACTTTACTATCCTGAGATGTCTCCTTATATAAGTATTCTTGAATTGTTTGCAATTGCCTTTGATCAGAGGACTTGAGCCATGCAGAAAAGTGAGATGTTCAGGGTGAATCTTCTTCTAACATTGATTGTATGTGAAGGGCATAAGAGTGTTTCTGAAACTGTCAATTTTTTTTCTCAGTTTGAAAAGATTTTTATTTTTTATTTCCTATTTTTTAGAGACAGGATCTTTCTCTGTTGCCCAGGTTAAAGTACAGTGGCATGATCACAGCTCACTGCAGCCTTGAACTCCTGGGCTCAAGCCTCAGCCTCTCAAAGTGCTAGGATTATAGGCATGAGCCACCACGCCCGGTTTTGAAAAAGTTTTAAGTTTGGGAAAATAATATTGCATAGATGTATTTGACATGGACATTGTTTAGAATATGCTAAGTAAAAAAGTGGATTATACATGGCATGTAGTAAGATCCCATTTTTTAACAATTAGGTATAGTATTTGTCTATGGGGAAAAAAATCTGGAAGGGGGTATACCAATATATTAATAACGTTTATTTTTGGCTGAGAGACAGCATCATTTGTTTTAAAATGTTCTTTCTGTTTATATGTGTTTTGTTTTTTCTCCAATGAATGTAGCAGTTTTTGTGATTAAATTTCTCTCTTTCCCTTCCTTTCTTTCTTTCCTTCTTTCTCTCTCTCTCTCTCTTTCTTTCTTTCTTTCTTTCTTTCTTTGACCGGATCTCACTCTGTTGCCCAGGCTGGAGTACAGTGGTGCAATCATAGCTCACTGCAGCCTTGAACTCCCAGGCTAAAGCAATCCTTCTGCCTCAGCCTCCTGAGTAGCTGGAACTACAGGTGCATACCATCACATCTGGCTAATTTTTTAACTTTTTGTAGAGACAGAGTCTCCGTATGTTGCCCAGCTGGTCTTGAACTCCTGGGCTCAAGTGATCCTCCTGCCTTGGCCTCCCAAAATCCTGGGACTACAGGTGTGAGCCACTGCACCTGGCCTTAAATTTTTTCTTTGTATCTGAAACTATAATTCCACTTTTTCTTTCTGTCTTCTATTAAGGGTAGATATCAATAATATGGGGTTTTTGTTTTGTTTTGTTTTGTTTTTTGCTAGTTTAGCTAAATCTTGGATAAACTTAAACTTCCCTATAGGAGGGAAGAGAAAAGGGTAAGAGGAAAATAACAATACTAAGAGAGAGGATGGAGGCCAGGCGAGGTGGCTCACACTTGTAGTCTCAGCACTTTGGGAGGCTGAGATGGGTGGGCTGCTTGAGCCCAAGAATTCAAGACTAGCCTGGGCAACATGGTGAAACCCCATCTTTACAAAAAATATGAAAATTTGCCAGGTATGGTGGTGGGCGCCTGTAGTACCAGCCACTCAGGGGACTGAGGTAGGAGGATCGCTTGAGCCCAGGAGGTCGAGGCTGCAGTGAGCCTTGAGTGGGCCACTGTACTCCTCTGCACCAGACAAAACCAGAGAGAGCATGGGGGAAAAGTAAAAACGGAAACTTGGCAGAAGAGGCAGGTCTTGCGGGGGTTTGAAGTGAAATGCTGTTTGATATAAACTCCTTTATCCACATCCCTTACAAATTCAGTAAATTCTATGTTTTTGTATGAGTGGAATTTTTAGTGGGAAGCTCAGAGAAAATGAAGAGGAGACAATAGTAATATAGGTTGCAGTTTGGGTGTTGTATAGGAGCTTCAAACAAACATGCTTAGCTATATTTAGATTAAATGATCACCTAGAACAGTGGTTCTCAAACTCTTAAAAGTTATTAAGGATCCTAAAGAACTTTTCCTAATGTGGCTTTTAACTATGTATTATTTACCATGTTAGAAATTAGAACTAAGAAAATTTAAGATCACAAGAAAATATAAACCCTCAGAATGATCACATCGTTACACATCGGGTAGACTCTGGAAAACTCCCTTCTACATTTGTTGGTGAAAGAGGGTGAAAAAGACAAATAACGAGTTAGCATTATTATTAAAATAGTATTGACTTCATGTTCCCCCTGAAATGGTCTTGGAGTTCCAAACCACAATTTGAGAACCACTTATCTAGAAAATTAGTATTTTGTGAGGTAGGATATTGACTTCTACTTCTGCTCCATTTTCTCTTTTCTCTCTAGTGTCCTGTTGTTTGCACATTGGACCTCTTCTGATTCTCTTATCTTTTCTCTCCTGTTGTTCATTGTTGTCTTCTTGTTTTTCTTCTCCTCCCCCCCACTCCTCCTCCTCCTTCCCCTTCTTTCTTCTTCTTCTTCTTCTTCTTCTTCTTCTTCTTCTTCTTCTTCTTCTTCTTCTTCTTCTTCTTCTTCTTCTTCTTCTTCTTCTTCTTCTTCTT
>NW_012100654.1:3515586-3517166 GCF_000951045.1 Mandrillus leucophaeus | reverse complement strand
TTCTTCTTCTTCTTCTTCTTCTTCTTCTTCTTCTTCTTCTTCTTCTTCTTCTTCTTCTTCTTCTTCTTCTTCTTCTTCTTCTTCTTCTTCTTCTTCCTCTTCTTCTCCTCCTCCCCCTCCTCCTCCTCCTCCTCCTTCTTCCTCTTCCTTTTTCTTCTTTCTTCTTCCTCTTTCCCCTCCTCCTCCTCCCCCTGCTAATCTTCCTCCTCCTCCTCCTCTTCCTTTTTTTCTGAGACAGGGTCTTATTGTGTCACCCAGGCTGGAGTGCAGTGGTACGACCACAGTTCACTGCAACCTCGACCTCCCAGGTGGTTGGAACTACAGGCACACGCCACCACACCTGGCTAATTTTTAAAATTTTTTTTATAGAGATGGGGTTTCACTATGTTGCCCACGCTGGTCTTGAAATCTTGGGCTCAATTAATCCACCTGCCTCGGCCTCCCAAAGTGCTGGGATTACAGGTGTCAGCTACTGTGTCTGGCCTCTTTTTGAATTTCTTTCTGGGAGAGTTCTATAATTATGTCTTCCAACCTAATTCTTTGAATGCTTCTTCAATTTTTTTCATTTTTATTTTTTGTGTATAGCATCCTGTTTGGTTTTGGGTATAATATTTTCTTAAATTTCTTTGAGGATATTAATTATTGTTTTCCTCTCCTCCCTATATGATCTCTATTTCTTCCAAGTTCTTTTTAATGTTTGTTGTCTTCTTTGTCTTTTGTGTTAGAAAAATTTCCTCAAATATCTGATGGTATTTACTTGTTTGCCTGTAGTTAAGAGTGAAGCACTAAGAACTGAAACTCTGTGACTAGCTGGGGCCTGTTTACTGTGGGCCTTGCTGTAGAATGCTCAGAGTCATTAGAATGATCTTAGCACTATCTGACAAATCCATGATAATGCAGAATTCAGTTGGATGTCATTTAATGTCCATAGGGGTGTGACCCTACCATAAAGAAGGACATGAAAACATTTTGGGATTCTACCAACTCCAAAAAGGTTTTAACAGACTGTGATGGTTAATATTGAGTGTCAACTTGATTGGATTGAAGGATGCAAAGTATTGTTCCTGAGTGTGTCTGTGAGGGTGTTGCCAAAGGAGATTAACATTTGAGTCAGTGGACTGGGAGTGACAGACCCACCCTCAATCAGCTGCCAGCACCATCTAATCAGCTGCCAGGGTGGCTAGGATAAAAGCAGGAGGAGGAAAGTGGAAGGACTAGACTGGCTTAGTCTTCTGGCCTCCATCTTTCTCCCATACTGGATGCTTCCTGCCCTCGAACATCAGACTCCAAGGTCTTCAGCTTTTGTACTCTTGGACTTACACCAGGGGTTTGCCAGGGGCTCTTGGGCCTTTGGCCACAGACTGAAGGCTGCACTGTCAACTTCCCTGCTTTTGAGGTTTGGGGACTTGGACTGGCTTCCTTGCTCCTCAGCTTGCGGACGGCCTATTGTGAGACTTCACCTTGTGATTATGTGAGCCATAATAAACTCCCTTTCATATACACATTTATCCTATTAGTCCTGTCCCTCTAGAGAACCCTGACTAACACAGAGACTTAAATAGGAATCCTGGGCCGGGCGC
>NW_012100654.1:3512902-3514441 GCF_000951045.1 Mandrillus leucophaeus | reverse complement strand
GCAGCGTCAACCTTCTGGGCTCAGATAATTCACCCACCTTAGCCTCCTGAGTAACTGAGACTACAGGCACACACCACCACATGCAGCAGATTTTTTTGTATTTTTGGTAGAAGCAGGGTTTCACCATGTTGCCCAGGCTGGTCTCAAACTGCTGGGTTCAAACGATTCACCCGCCTTGGTCTCTCAGTGCTGGGATTACTGTGCCTTTCCTAGCTACAATTTTATTTGGGGTTGCAAACTCCAGGAATAAAGGAACATTTAGGACTGAAACTCAAGGACTGGATTTTAGAGTCCAAAATGTAGTGACTACAGGAAGGAACTTAGCTTGGCAATCAGTCACAAGAAACGTTTCCAGGGTGTCTTATAATTCCAAGTCTCATGCTCAGCTGAAGTCTTTGGTCAGAGTAAACTCAGCCAGCTGAGAAGATGATGTTCCCCTAAGTGGAAAGGTAATATTTCTTCAAATGAACAACTTTCTTTAACTTTATAAAATTTAGAATTTAGGAAAGTTACAAAGTAAACATATGGTATTAAATGTTAGTTAAAATCCTTATTTTAGGTACTTCTTTTTTCTTTTTTTAAAGATGGGGTCTTACTCTGTCCTGTCAAGGAGCAGGTGTCCCTGAGAACCCAAACATTCCAGAGAGTATCTGAGAACCTACCTGGGAAGAAAGTCCCATAACACATACAGTAGGCAAAGAGCCAGAAAATTAGTTTAAAAGCAGCATAGGGATGGGAGGCAGCATGGGTCTCTAAAGCTGTCCTGCTGCTGTCCGGGAGTACCTGCTATGTAAGTCCTAACAAACTCATCTACTTGCTCAACTGGACTTGTCTGAGTCATTGTTTGGTCTCTCGGCTCCCTCCCAGTTTGGGGGAAGGTTTTTCTATGTGATTCCAGGTTTTTCTCATTACAGGCATGGCAATACATGCCTGTAGTCCTGAGCTACTTGGGAGGCTGAGTCCAGAAGTTTGAGGCTGCAGTGAGCTATGATTGCACCACTGTATTCCAGCCTGGACGGTACCTTGCTCAAAAAAAAAAAAAAAAAAAAAGGCATGTTAGAGAAATAGATTAGCCTGTGATTCCAATTTAACATATAAATTGTGTAACTGACTTAGATTTGGGATTCAAGATTTAACACTTACTAAATTTATAACAGTATTGGACCATTTAAGAGAAATTAAGTCCTATTGTATTTATAAATTTAATTATTATAAGACTTATTGTATTTGAGAAGTTATTTGTAGGAGCTTTTCCTGGGAAGTTTTGTTATAAGCCAATTGAAGAATTTAAAATGAAAAGGAAATTATTATATGCTGGTAATAATTTTCATTTGTTTGTTTGTTTGTTTTGAGACAGGGTCTCACTCTGTCACCCAGGCTGGAATGCAGTGAGGCCATATCAGCTCACTACAACCTCCGCCTCCTGGGTTCAAAAGATTTTCCTGCCTCAGCTTCCTGAGTAGCTGGGATTATAGGCACGCACCACCACAGCTGGCTAATTTTTTAATTTTTTGTGGAGACGGAGTTTCCCCATGTTGG
>NW_012100654.1:3509075-3512168 GCF_000951045.1 Mandrillus leucophaeus | reverse complement strand
TTTCTGAAAAATTTTTCTGTGTGCAATAATTACCGTTAAATGCATAAAGCACCCACATTGACAATTTGATGAGAATTGGACGTTTTTATTGAGAAATTCCCACATGACAGTGTATGTGGGTCATTTCTCTGGATTGTCCAGTTTCCAAGAACAGTCCTTCAATCCCTTGCCTGTGTAGGAATAAACTGCGCAGGGCTGGCTTCATGGGCCAGCATCCCATGCAGTCTCACAGGGCCCTGCTCTTAGAAGGACCTCACGCTTGTTCTAATGCTCTGCTGTTGCCATCTTGAAAATTTTATTTTAAACAAGGAGCCTTACATTTTTATTTTGCACTGGGCCCTGCAAATTCTATAGCCAGTCTTGCCCTGTAGTCAGAGTTCTGGCAGCCAAGCAGTGGGAGAGGGCTGGAGTTTCAAAGGTCAGTGTGCAGACTCTCCCCAATCCCTGAGTTTTCTCAGTTTCCTCCCTCTCACCCGCCAAGTTGTGCCTGTTGTCCACAAGTCCATGGTCTCTCCAGTCCAACTTTGAAAGATCCACTTTCCTGCCAGGGTTGCGGGGAGGGACTGTCAGATGGCCATATGGGCTAGAGGAGGAGGAGATGAGGGGGCTATCTAGTTCCCCTGCCTTTGCTAATTCTGTGGTAGGAATTACCTTGCCTTTTTCGTTTGTTTTTTTGAGACAGGGTCTCATTATGTTGCCCAGGCTGGAGTACAGTGGCATGATCATAGTTCACTGAAGCCTTGAACTCCTGGACTCAAGGATCCTCCTACCACAGCCTCCCGAGTAGCTAGGATTACAGGTGTGTACCACCATACCCAGCTTGAATCACCTTGTTTTTGAGGCTTTCTCCCCTGCAGACACTTGCAGAATGGAAAAAGTTGAAACTGAAAATTAATTACCAATTAGCCTATTCCAAAATTTTGCTGACATCTCAACTCTAATGTATCTCCTCTCTCATTCTTTGCCCTTGTGGGTTTATGCCTTTTGTTCCTTTATTAAGGTTTTGGGAGAAACAGAAGAAAATGCAGGTGTTCAATCTGCCGGGCATGACCAGTAGTCTCAATTTAGCTTCCATAGAAACAACTACTCTTGTCCTTAGTACTCGATTTTTGTTGCTTTATGTAATACTTAATCAAATTGTATAATTACAATGACAAGTACAACTGGCATAAATAAGTTTAAGAACAAACCCATTTTGACTCTCAGTAAATATGCACCTCAGTTAGTGGGAACAGAAGTATATGGGCATTAGTCATTTTACAGAAGAAGTGAGAGTTGTGGTTAAGTTGGGCAAGTTGGATTAAATGGAGATTAGTCAACTGAGTTTCTATTTTAAATAAATGAATATAAGGCATTCATTAAGAGGGTATATTATTGAAAATCTAAATGATTTGACTTCTTAGACAACCAATTTAAAGAAGCTAATCTATCTTTTTTTGTTGTTGTTTAGAAAAAAATGGGGTTTCATTCTTTTTGCCCAGGCTGGAGTGTAGTGGCATGATCACAGCTCACCACAGCCTCAATCTCCCAGGTCCAAGCGATCCTCCCTCTTCAGCCTCCCAAGAAGCTGGGACTACAGACACATACCACCACACCCGGCTAATTAAAACACAAGTTTTTTATTTTTTTTTTTTTTATGGAGACGGGGTCTCCCTATGTTTCCCAGGCTGGTCTTCAACTCTTGGGCCCAAGGAATTCTCCCACCTTGTCTTCCCAAAGTGCTGAGATTACAGTCATGAACCACCGTGTCTGGCCTAATGGTCTTTTAAAAAGCCTTTAGCAAACAAATGCCTTTCTGAGGTCAGAGTCTTTTCTGCACTTTGACATGGGTAGTATCGAAGAGTCCAGAGTTAACTCCTGACTCCTGGCCCCTGCTGTATCCTAACTCCCAACAATCTCTGCCTCTGCCTTGATCTCCTAGTGGACTTTTGAGCTGCTTTGACCTCAAAGACCTTGGTTTGCATGTATGAGTCATACCTTGTGAGGCTCCCTTTCATAGGTACTTGGCTGTCCAGCCTCTAGACTTTGGAGAATTCAGGGCAGACGGACTTGCTTTCCTATTGGCTTCCTCCTATGCAGGATGTTAGCTTCAGTTTCTCTGCTCCACATCAGTTACCCATTCTTTGCTTTCCATCTTCCAGAATTCTGACATTTTCCATCTGTCATCACCCGTATTTGTCTTTATATTTGAAGAGTTTACAGCTCTTTTAAGAACATTGTTATCCCTTTACTATCAGTTTAATGAAAGTTCTGAGGGGTAGAGAATCACTGCTTCTCTTGAGTAATTCATGTGTGGCTTTCTCTCTACTCTGGTAGCTTCCTATTTCCTAAGCTGATATTTCCTTGATCTCCTGATTCTTCTGAAAACAGGAGCCTCAGTTTTTAGCTTTCTAGACAATTTGAAAAAGACATCTACTCAGCCTTCAGAGCCCTATTTGTTCTGTGGTTAATATGCAGCCAGAAAGAAGTCAATGTAAGTCAGCTTTTGCAAGTATCAATTAGAACTTAGGGGATGTGTCAGGATAAAAGTTAAGTGTAATTATTTTAAGTCAAGCTAACTCTGGGAAATTTCCTCTTGATAGAAAAATAATACTCATAAGGTCAGATGAGCTTTTCTCCTTTGACTGTGAAGAAGGGAATATTTAGGGACTGGAAGTTAAAACTTTTCCTTAGGACAAGATTAAGAGTTGTAACATTTCCTAAACTCACAGCAATTGTTTTTTTGTACAATTGCATAGCACTTTCAGTTTCAAAGGTCCTTTTTTTTGGGAGGTGGGTAGAACTTAAAATAATACCTTCCATCTTTAGTACAGTTGTTGGTGGGATATTGGTTCCAGGACACCTCCACAGATAACAAAATCTGTGGTTGCTCAAGTCCCTTATATAAAATGGCATATGTAGTATTTGCACGTAACCTACGCACATCTTCCTGTATGCTTTAAATCATCTCTAGATTACTTATAATATCTAATACAATGCCTACACATCACTCTTTCACATAGATTCAGTGTAGTACTAGGTGAGCAGCAAATTCAAGTTTTGCTTTTTGGAATTTTGTGGAACTCCCCACCCCCAAAATATGTATATATACAC
>NW_012100654.1:3501715-3502400 GCF_000951045.1 Mandrillus leucophaeus | reverse complement strand
ACACCTATAATCCCAGCACTTTGGGAGGTCGAGGTGGGCAGGAATTCAAGACCAGCTTGGCCAACATGGCAAAAAAATAAAAATAAAAAAGAGTACTACCTGAAATACTGCTCCAACTCCAACTCTACACCTAGATCTAAATACCTTCTTAGATTGATAATACAATTTTCTTTTTCTTTTTTTTGAGTCAGAGTCTCACTCTGTTGCCCAGGCTGGAGTGCAGTAGCATGATCTTGGCTCACTGTAACCTCCGCCTGATTGGTTCAAGTGATTCTCGTGCCTCAGCCTTCTGAGTAGCTGGGATTACAGGTGCGTGCAACCGCACCCAGCTAATTTTTGTATTTTTAGTAGAGACAGGGTTTCAGCATGTTGACCAGTCTGGTCTGTATCTCCTGACCTCAAGTAATCCATCCGCCTCGGTCTTCAAATTGCTGGGATTACAGGTGTGAGCCACCGTGCTTGGCTGAAAATACAATTTTCTATCTATTTTTTTGACAGAGTCTTACTCTGTTGCCTAGGCAGGAGTTCAGCAGCATGATCTCGGGTCACTGCAACCTCCACTATCCAGGCTCAAGTGATCCTCTCACCTTAGCCTACTGCATAGCTCAGACTGCAGGTACACACCACCACACCCAGCTAATTTTCATATTTTTTATAGAGATGGGGTTTCACCATGTTGCCCAGG